>NW_006408706.1:998377-1003593 GCF_000296735.1 Chrysochloris asiatica
TTGTCCATCTCCAGCACATTTGTCTCAGTTACTCTTTACTGTTTTGGGACATGTTTTGAAATCATTTGTTGTGTTTGAGATCTTTTGTTTGTCATTTCCAGTAGTTATGTGGGTTTTTTTAATGCTTAAATTGATGTTTGTTGTTGTGTTATCAAGTTTACTGTGTGTTTTCTGGTGAATATTATCAAGAGATAGGCTTCTCTTTTCTCATTTAATGCTTGTTAGTTGTTATTAGCTCTTGCCTCAATGGTGGAATATTATGGGGTATGCTTGTAGCTTGGCTATATGGGCACAATTGCTGTCTCTTCTTGGGTAACATAGGGAGAAAAAGCTTCCATCTCCAGGAAAGATGTGTGATCAAAAGGACCAATAGCAGAAGCAATATAGAAGCAGAGACAAAAACCACCACTCTGACACAAAAATAAAACTGGACAACTGTCCCATCGCCTTGCTACACAGGCAGTGTGTGTACACAGTAGAAGCCTCCAGCAGTGGGTGGGGGTGTCCATTTCCTAAGGCCCCTCCTCTAGTCATGATGTGCAGCTAGATATTGAGATGTTAACTGTAGAAAGATTGTCTACTATTTTTGTCTCTGATGGTCAGTTAGGTATCTGCATGTACACAGTATAATTCTCAAGATAGTTGCGTCCTTGTATGTTGGGGTTTTACAAATTGTTCTATGGTGTGTTTGTCAGGCCTGTCATGCTTGCTTTTTTGTTGCAATATAGGCCTGCGTAAGGGTCCTGCACAAGTTAATTTTAGGGCTGTGACACTGATGTCAAAAGTAGCCGCCAAGCTCTTTCTCTCTGTACCATGGGAAAACTGTAGGGTCAGCGCTGGACCTTTTTTTTTTTTTTTTTGAGGTGGGGGGTGCACACCTATGCCTGAAGTCATCTGGGCTGGGCAAAGACAAGGAATAGGAGGGAAAAAATGTGTAGAATACCTTGCACCTTCTTTTGCAAATGTCTCTGCACCACTTTTAGTGCCTGTTCCCTGTGCAGGTCTGGCTGTAGCCCCGCCCTCTGAACTTTGCCGGGGCAGGGTGGCCACAGAAGGAGTCCCATCTCCAGAGATTCCTAACTCACAATAGTTTCCTTTATATTGTGAGTTTTTCACTTGCCAGTGCAGGAAACTACCATCCTGGACTTTATGGTAGAACCACAGCTCTGGAATTGTTCTGTGAGTGCAGCTTCTGTGGGCTTTCAATCTCTCCCCCATGGAGTATTTCCTACCTGGCTGTCTCTGCTGCTGCCCAAACTGGAAGTCTCCTTCAAGATGCTAGACTCATGGAAAGTGAAAGGCTGTGTGCTTGTAGCCAGGGGGCAGGTCTACAGAATGTGCCCTTTGGTTGATTGTTTAAATGATTATATATTCCTGAGTGTTTTTGTGTACATACCCCCTGAAAACAAAGAAACAAAACACACACAAAAAAAGCAGCAGAGGTAATAGAAGCAAATACTGTTGAATGATGATGCACGGAGGAGATTGTAATCATTGCAATGAAACAATGGGTATAAAACCAATGTTCTCCCATGTAAACTATCACTCAGTTCACAATAAAAACTTTTCAAAAATGGGGGAAATTCATAGTAATGCATGTTTCATTTTATTTTTGTGAGAAACAAATGAAATAATGTATTGGTGTGTGTATACACAGAACAAACTAAAATGCTGGCAGAACAAATTGATTCAACACAAGATAAACAGTAATGCAGGATCTTAAAGGTCATGTCCAGGATTTGGTCTCTTATTGAAAAAACATTGAAAGGTTTCAAGCAAAGAGGATCATAACCAGATATGTTGGGGGTTTTTTTCTTAAAATCACTCTGGCTTAATGCAGATTGTATTTAATCTGTCACTGTCTGACATTAATAGAACTTCAAAAAAAAAAAAAAGAGAGAGAGAGAGAGAGAGAGAGAGAAAACTACTGCTTTTTACTGTTGTGTAATAGCATAAGCATCCCTGGTGGCACAGTTGTTAAGCACTTGGCAGTTCAAACCCATCAGCTGCTTTATGGGAAAAGATGTGGCAGTCAAATTCCATTAGGATTACAATCTTAGAAACTGTGAAGCAGTTCTACTCTCATCTATAGGTTTGTTATGTGTCAGAATCAACTCCAAAGAAATGTATTTATAGCAGCTTAACTTCAAATTCTAACCTGGTGACTAAACCCATAAGCATATACCTCTTACTATATCTCATAGTGCACATAAAACATTACTTACTTGACTGTTATTTCCTATGCAGCTAGTTCTGTACTTAATTCCAAAATTCTATGTAGTCCAACGATGCTGTTTGTGTTTATCTTATCAAGTAAGTATAACCTGCTTTATTCACTACTGCAGCCAAACACATCTGGTTATGAAGCTCTTTGCTTAAAATGCTTCAATATCCGTACAATGTCTTTATGGTAAGAGGCCAAATCCTGGACATGACCTTTAAGGTCCTTCATGATTTGGTTCCAGTTTCCTTTCCAGCCTCATTGCTAATCACTCTGTCCTTTTATCACTGAGCCTCTGCCTCCAAACCTACGGTTAGTTCCGTGCCTCCTGCCTGAAATATTTTCCTCCCTGTCCTCCCCATCCCCAACTTTTTCTCTGGATACTCCTGCTCCTCCTTCAGGTTTGAATGTCTGTTTCTCGGGACCCGGGTTACAACATGGTATATCACTGCAAGTGTAATAAAGTGCTACTTCCTTGGAGCACTCATCCCAGTCATTTGTGTAAGTGTTTGTTTAAGACCTTGCTCTCCTACTAGATTATAACTTCCATGAGGACAGCAAGCATAAACGTACTTGTCACTATTGTGTCCTAGCACCTTTCCTGATACATGACTGGTACATACTCCGTGAATATTGGTTGGCTGAGTAAATAAATTGACAAGTGGAGTTTCACTTTTTTATTCCTTTGCATAATCTCAGGTTAAAAATGAAATAAATTCAGAGAGGCAGCAAGATAGCAGAGTAACACTGTATGTACCTTCCATAACAAAGGTACGGAAAACCAAATGAAACAGGTGCAGATGATAATCCTGGAACCCAGAGCTTCAGATAGAGGGATAGAGAAGTGGATTGAATGCTTACTAAACAGATGTGGCAAAAAAAAGGGGGTGGGGTGGGAGGTAGGTGGGAGACAGGCAGGTGGCCTGTGCTGGCAAACCAGAAGCGATGTAGTCATAAACTTTTGTGAGCGGCTTTAGAGACAAGATAGAGTATTGGTAGTGCAGTACCACACTGGTGACTTGCAGAGAGAAAGGTGAGATGTTTTTCTTGTTCTCCACACTCCTCTAGTTACCAGAGATGTGGCCAGCCCCACACCAATGTACACTCCCAGCAAAGCTTCCGCTGTCTCAGCAATTGTAACCTTACAGATGTGAGCAGTGCAGTTGTAAGCCACATCAAAGTGAGTGGGGAGCTATCTGCACCAACCCTGGTGCCTGGCTTCAGGTAAGCCCTGCTCCAAACCTGCAGAGCTAGCCCTGCCCATCAGCTGGGCTAGCCCTAAATTGGAGAAGCAGTTGAACAGATGCTTGGCAGTGGTGGGGGGTGGGGGAGATAAGTGATTCCTTCCTTCAGTATCATTGGCTCTTGATCATATACTGCCTCTTGAACTTCCACGCATGACTTTAAAGGTAAAGGCGGTAGGTTGTGCAGAGGCAGATTGCTTACTGGTGAAGAGAAAGGTACAAAATTATTCTTATAGCCCTCATTACCCTGGTGACCAGAGGCATGATCAGCTCCCATCTGCACACACTCCCAGTGAAGTTCCTGCTCTCTGGGTAGTTGGAATTACATGAAAGGGAGTGGAAAGCTAGTAACACCAACCCCAGCACCTGGAATCAGGTGTGGCTTGCTGGAGACCTATAGAGGTGATTCTACCCAACACTGGACTAGTGGGATCTCTTGTCCTCAACTGCTCTCTGGGATGGAAGTACCCTGATCCCTCAGCTTCTTTGGGGACTAAACAAACTACTTTTGGATTGGGTACACAGAAGAGACAACACCTAGGCCTATAGGAATTCCCTGTAGAGCCAAAGTGTTACTAACTCATGTGAGGTCCTTGGCAAACAGAAGACCCTAGAATTTTCAACTCTCTGGATCCAGCACCGCCTTGGTTTTTTCCTTTAATTGTTTTTGTCTATTTATTCTTTCTTCTCATTCCTCTTCTCTTCATCTCCCCTTGTTTGCATCCTTTCTATCTCTGCTTTCATTTGTTTTCTTCTTATTTTCTGTTTTGTTTTGTTTTTTTCCCCCATCTACTTCTTCTTTCTTTCTTTCTTTTTTTCCCTTGGTTATCTTTACTACTTTCGGGTCTCTTTTCCTTTTACTTATCCCTCTGCCTAATTGTGTTTAGTTCTTTTTCTTTCTTTTTCTTTTCACTCTTGTTTTCCTCTTCAATGATTTTCCCCCCTCATTTCTCTTTTTGGTTTCTATATTCTTCATCTAGCTGTTGTGTGCTTTTTTTTCCCCTTTACTGTTTTCTTTTTTCACTGTTGTATGCGTGTTTGATTGTTTTCCTTCTCATTTGTGTGTGTGTTTTCTTCTTCCCTCACATGACACAGGACAATAACTATGCCAATACAGCCCAACTACAACCATACCTTCTACAATGCCACCCACTAAACAAAAGGCAATATCAACTGCTGTGCACCTGATCAATGACCGTAACCAACATTTGTCTTGCTTTTTTTTTTTTTCAAGAATCTATGTTGAATTTTCTCAAATGCCTTTTCTGCATTAATCATTATCATGGGATAATTTTCCTTTGTTTTACTTATGTGGTAAGTTTCATTGATTGTTTTTTAATATTGAACCATTCTTGTGTATTTACTTACATTTACTGCAAACACACCTATGAATGTGGTATAGACAGGTGGTAAAATGATGAAAACTTCTTAGATATTTATCAGACATCTCAAGGTAATGAGTTGCTGTGTCTGGGGGTTCAGGCATGATGGCCAATTCTCATAACATAGTCTACAAAGACATTGCTCTACATTCTTCTTTGGTGAGAAGCAACTGGGATCTTAAAAGTTCATGAGTGGCCATATAAGGTGCAACTACTGGTTTCTTCGTGTGGAAAAGAAAGAAAAGTGATGAAAATTAAAAATGTTTGCAATCAATTAGTCCAATGGACTAATGGAACATGTGAACATTAGTCTCCACAACTCAGACTAAAAAAATTGATGGTGCCCGACTACACTACCAACTGCTCTGA
>NW_006408706.1:1003804-1027160 GCF_000296735.1 Chrysochloris asiatica
GGCAACATTTACCTAAGGACAGAGCTGAGAAGGGATGGGGAGGAGGTGGACGGGAAATAAGAACCACTGGGAGGAAGTGGGATATCTGTTGTTACAATGAGGGGATTGCAATCACTGAGATGAAACAAAGTAATACAACTTGTTGAATGTAAAACTGATGATCTCTGTAAACCTTCACTCAATTCACAATAAAAAGTTTTCTTAAAAATGAGTAAATTCAATAATCTTGTGATGTAGTTAGACATAAAATAAGATACTTGGTATCTTTAACCTAGAACTATGTCAGGTTAAAAAAAACATTTATTGCTTAATATTGAGCATTATTATGGCTCAGTATGTCAGTATAAACCCATAAAATGCTTTACTAAAAATTGATACTACTTATCGGTTTTCATGAAATATTCTTATTGAATTTCCATAATTAGAGGAAAGCTTGAATGGAAGTCTATTTTAATATCAGTAACATATACTCAAAAGATAGATAGTTCTGGAGCAACTAGTATGGCCCATATCACCAATTACAGCCACTTCTTGTATTTCCAGTAAATCACTTCCTCCCGCCTTCCTTTATTAATAGAAAGTCCGTTATCTATCTCTTGAGATCTGACATCCTGCGCTCTAACCCGGGTGGTTTGTTGTTGTTGTTATCTCGGTTCCAACTCATAGCGACCTTGTACAGGGTTTCCGAGGCTGTAAATCTTTACGGGAGCAGAAAGCCTCATCTTTCTCCCGCGGAACAGCTGGTAGTTTCGAACTGCAGACCTTGCGGTTCGCAGCCCGATTCATAACCACTACGCTGCTTTACTTGCTTTAAACGCCTGGTGGAACAAGAAAGCCTCTTTCCTTCTAGAATTGCTGTTGTTTCTGTCACTGCCACAAGATGTCGCTATTGAAAGCTGCGTGTTCACAGTCTAACGGCTGCTTTTCTAGTCTGTCAATATTCTTCTCTACCCTAGTGTTTGAAGAGTGTGGCCTTCTTTAACTTCATACTCAGATGCACATGACAACCAGGCCAAAGTTTACAACCTCTGTCAGAACCAGCCACCCCTGTGACCTACAAACCAGGAGTCCCTAGTCTAATTATAACTCCTAGACATGCATTGTTTATCCATCCTATATTGGAATTTTATAAATTACTTTATCACATAGAAAAGCTGGATTTCCAGTTTTTCTGGAATAATATGGCAATACTGCACTTAACAAAGCAATGACCACCTGGTGCTGATGTACAGGTCTCTACTTCTTTTCAGTAGCTGCTACATGTTACGCTACACAATGCAAACACTGACGTTCTCTACAGAAACCTCAGTTCAGATTTCTCTCTTCTTCAGTCTCTATCTCAGAGTGGCATGGTGATTTTCATTTGCTATTTAATATCACGCTCCATCAAGCATATTGCTGTTGTTGTTAAGTGTCATCCAGTTGGTTCTGAAGGTTTCTGAGGAGCACTTTTATGGGTTTGAACCATCAACCTTGTGGTTAGAAGTGCAGTGCTTATCCTACAGGGCTACAATGAGATGCCATTTCAATCATGGGGATTCTCATAGGGTAAGTCAGAGTAACACAGGTGTCCAGGGGTCCCACTGTGACTCTGCACACTTGGCATGTTGTTAACTAGATTCCCCTTCTTCCAGCTACCAGACTAAAACTCCATGCTCCACATGGAGGCAGAAACATCAGTCTCTCTTTCCCACAGGCCCACTATCTAATCCATGGTGGACAGACAATCCTCAAGAGTTTGCAAACTCTATGCCATGATGTATTCATTACCTAGATGGCCGTAGATGAGACGCTAACCTCCACCAAATTGCCTACCAAGTACACTGTGGAGTTGCCAGCCCTCTCTGGGTAAAGATGAAACTACAAAATGCTATGGGGCACACACACAAGCCTAACCCTCTTCACACCTGTACCCAGGCTTCCAACATGGGAGAGGGTGATGGCAGAACATATTCACCCCAGGCCAGTATACATAAACTGGTTGCTGCTAGGTAGAAGGTAGCAGAAGTCCCAATGTCTAAGTAATTAAGAAAAAGCTGGGTGAGGCCCAAGGAAAGAAAGGTTTGGTAATAGGCAACCAAAAACTCATCCACAGGAGATGGAAAGATGAGGGACCATGTGCGAACTGAGACTTTGCACCCCCAAGTGAAGGCATTTTACTATCAAACTTAACTTACAAAATACAAATCCAAAGATCAAATTACTAAGAATGCAATGATAGTGACTACAAAGCATTAAACTCCAAAGGCAGGCCCCCTCTGAGCTTCTATGGTCTCCCTTATTTTTCTTACGTAATTTCTCTTCTCAACTCATTACACTGTAAATTTCTCAACCTGACTTTTAGCTTTTTTCTTCTTCTGAATTATGCTAACATATTTGATATTTAGCATATTTAACTAGTTCTTGATTCTTAATTATGCAAGAGTAAATAAAAAAAGTATTACTACAAAATTATAGATATCTTTATTAAGCAAAACTATGAAAGTGGGAAGCTATTGTTTCTCAACATATCCTCCATCTAGGTCTATACACTTCTGACAGCAGTGCTTTTATGTCTCTAACCTTTTTCCTGAAGAATTCTGCACTCTTTGATTTACAAAGATAAACTTAAAAACTTTCAATTTGGGCATCATCCATGGACTCAAATTGGATTCCTTTCAAATGTTCTTGGAATTTGGGGAACAAAAAGAAACCTGAAGGGACAAGATTAAGGCTGTGGGATGGATGGTGTAGGTTTTCCAATAAAATTCTCATAGGACAGCCCTTCTACCCTCAAAGAATATGCAGATACATTATTGTGATGGAAAAAAATTTCTTGGCACAACTTTCCTAGATTCTTCATAATAAGTCCCAGTGAGCATCCTGTGTCCTTCAAGAAATTTTATCAAAGTGACCACATTGGAATACGAAGAAAAAAAAAAAGAACAGTCTTCATATTCTTCTGAACTGACCTGTTGCTGTTGTTAGGTGCCATCAAGTCGGTACCAACTCATAGCAACCCTTTGCAGAACAGAACATTGCCCAGTCCTGGGCCAACCTCACAATCATTGCCACACTTGAGCCCTTTGATGCTGTTACTTTGCCAATCCATCTCATTGGGGGTCTTCCTCTTTTTCTCTCACCCTCCATCTTACCAAACATGATATCCTTTTCCAGTAATTGATCCCTCCTAAAAATATGTTCGAGGTTTGAGAGACAAAGTCTGGCCACTCTGGCCTCCAAGGAGCACTCTAGTCACACTTTCTTGTTGTTAAGTGCCGTCAAGTTGATTCTGACCCATAGCCACTCTGTATAGGGTTTCCAAGGAGTAGCTGGTGAGCTTGAACCACTGACCTTGCAGTTCAAACAACTTTGCAGTCTGACACATTAGCCCACAGTGCCACACTAAGACTCCTTTCAGCCTTGAATTCAGCAGACCCTGAAGATCCCCTTGAATGCCACTGTTTTGATTATATTTTTTTTTTTTTTTTTTTAGGGTATCCTAATCTGATTTGTTGTTGTTGTTGTTAAGTGCCATTAAGTAGGCTCTGAACAATAGTGACCCTGTATAGGGTTTCCAAGGAGTTTGAACTATAGACCTTGTAGTTCAAACTGACCTTGCAGTCAAGTGCTTATCTTACAGTACGTCAGGACTCTTTAATGAGACTAAGGCAGGTATATTACTGAGAGAACTTGTCTGTCTTCTTCCACTGGTTTCAGAGACATGTTTAAACACCACATTTTGTTTGGAAAAAAACACATGTATATATGAACTGGAACTGTAGTAGCAATACTTTTGGATTGCTACTACAATACTACATGCAATACTTATCCTCATGTAATCTGAATTTACTAATACATCAACTTCAACACTAATATTATTGCTGATGACACAGTATGTGCTAAACTACTGTCCCAGACTATAGCAATAAAGATAATAGAGAAACAAGCTACATTACTTTTATATGGGATAAATCACTTTGCCAACATTTCATTTTATTTTATTTTATGGTCAGTTTGTTGTTCCATCATTTCCTTCCATAGTATAAATGACTTTTATTTTAATATATGAAAACAACAAATAATACACAATGGCTTTGTGTAGCTGTTTTTAAAAATTGGAATTGCTTGCTTTGAAGAACTATTATCATATCAAGATACTTAATCTAATTAATACATAACTTTGTGATTGCATTTAGGCTAATCTGCTTCAAAAGACCTCTTTAAAGTGTTTAAAAGCAAAGATATCACTTTGAAGACTAAGCTGTGCCTCACCCAAGCCATGGGATTTTCAGCCACTTCATATGCATGTGTAAGTTGGGCAATGAATAAGGAAGATTGAAGAAGAATTGATGCATGTGAATGATGGTGTTGATGAAAACTATTGAATATACCATGAACTGCCAGTAGAAATAACAAATCTGTCTTAGAAGTATAGAATGTTCCTTAGAGGTGACTATGGCAAGACTTCACATACTTCCAACATGTTACCAAAGATCAGTCCCAGGAAAAGGGCATCATCCTTGATAAAATCTGCAAAACAGATGAGGACCCTTAGCAAGATGGATTGACACAGTAGCGGGAATAATGGGCTAAAACACAGTAATGATTATAAGGATGGTGCATAACCAAGCACCATTTCATTATGGGTTGCTAGGAATCAGAACTGACTGAAGGGCACCTAACAACCTCCTCAATCCCATAACTTTCATTTTGCTTCCATATATCTCTCAGAACTTGCTAGGCCCAGTATAGGTATACTTCATACCTTAGATCCAGTAAGTACAGTTCCAGACCACCACAATAAATCAATTATCTCAATAAAGCTAGTCTTACAATTTTTTCCCCTTAACATATAAAGGAGTCCTGGTATGGTGCTATAGGACAATGCGCTGGATTACAAGGTCAGTGTGAACCTCAAGGAGGGTGGTTCAGACCCACCAGTTACTCCGCGAAAACCCTACATACACAGGGTCACTATGGGTCGGAACCTACTTGATGGCACTTAACAACAAGAACAACATTGCAAATAAAAGCTATGGTTACACTATACAGAAGTTTATTAAATGTGCAAGACCATTATGAAACCATTTGAAATATCGTGATTACTGAAATATTACAGAGTGACACTCTGGAAAAATGATGCTGATACATTTGCTCAAAACAGGGTTGCTACAAAGCTTTAATAATGAATTCAAAAAATGAATTTAAAATGAATTTAGAAAAAATAATGAATTTAAAAAAATCATTATCTATGGAGCATAAAAAAGGGAAGTGCAATAAAATGATGTGTGCCTATAAATTCCTCCCACAGCTCCACAATGAACTTTATCTCTAACATTGAACCTAAAATACCACTCTGACCACAAGATCTTATCTTATCATTTTTCTCACTCCTACACCTTGACTTTTAGTCATGAACTATGCGCCTTTGATCTTTCCTTGCCTCACTGCCTTGCTTGTCTAAATGAGATGTTGTGGTTGACCATTTGATGTACAATTTTTCTCCAGCAAGTTTAACTCCCCAGATTTTATGTCCAATTTCATAGGGTTTTCAATAGAATTTGTCAATTTTGTGTTGTTCCTTGATCTTATACTTTATATATTCACATTAGTGCTGTAGTTAAAAACCTGAAATCTGCACACCGATTATGAAATTTTTTAGACATACCCAAACACCTTGAGGAAATGAGTCTCTAGGCTTGTGGAGGCTTGTGGGAAATTATGGTCAATTGACATAATAGTCCACAAAGACCTGTTGTTGTTAGATGCCATCTATTCGGTACTGACTCATAGCAACCCTATGCACAACAGAACAAAACACTGCCCGGTCCTGGGCCAAACTCACAATTGTTTCCACGCTTGAGCCTATTGATGCTGCCACTATGCCAATCCATCTTGCTCAGGATCTTCCTCATATTCTCTGACCCTCAACATTACTAAACATGTTATCCTGTTCCAGTGACTGTTCCCTCCTGACAAGATGTCCAAAGTATGAGAGAAGTGTGGCCATCCTGGCCTCCAAGGAGCACTCTGGCTACACTTATTCCAACACAGATTTGTTTGCTGTCTTGGCAGCCCATGGCATTTTCAATATTCTCCTCCAACATCATAACAACAAAGACTTGTTGAGTAATAAATAGGGTCTTAATATCATATGATTAGCCATCTAAAGTGTAATTACTGATCCTTCCCTGTCTTGAGGAAAGAAGACTGATGAAAACTAAAGATATATGGAAACAGTTAGTCCAATGCACTAATGGACCACATGAACATCAGTCCCCATGTCCCTGAGACCAGAAGAACTAGATGATGTCTGACTACAGCTATCAACTGCTCTGAAAGAGATCACATTAGAGGGGTCTGGATAGAGTGAAAGAAATGTGAAACGAAACTCCAAATCATTACAAAAAAAGACCAGGTGAAACAAAGTATATGACTCATGGAATGTAAACCTGATGATTTCTGTAAACCTTCATTCAATTCACAATAAAAAAAATTAAGAAAAAAAGACAGGCTTACTGGTCAGTTAGAAACTGGTGAATCTCAAGATTATACTTCTTGGTCACCCTTTGGGTTGGAACTGAACTTTCAGTAAAGCAACAGATAGTCTATAAAGAGAACAACAACTCTAGTGAGGTACACACATCATAGAATGACCAGCTATTTGAGAATAAAAGGCAGCATATTCCTAAGGACAAAACAAAGAAGGGTTGGGAAGAAGGAGGCGAGAAACAGGAGACATGGAGGGAGTGGTGGTGGTGGTGTGCCGTGGAGTTGGTTCCAACTCATAGAGACCTTGCATAGGGTTTTCGAGGCTGTAAATCTTTACCGGAGCAGAAAGCCTCATCTTTCTTCCACGGAACAGCTGGTAGTTTCGTAGAATGGGTGATCTTACATTAAGGGGACTTCAATCACTAAGATGAAATGATCCATTCAATGTAAAACTAATGCTCTGCTCTGTAAACTTTCACTCAAATCACAAAAATAGTTAGATATTTCCCCCCAATCCAACTGTCCTAACTAGCTAATGCGGCTATAACAGAAATGCCACAAGTGGGTGGCTTTAACAAATAGAAATTTATTCTCTCACAGTTTGTTGTTGTTGTTAAATGCTGTCGAGTCAATTCCAACCCATAGCAACCCTGTACAGGGTTTCTGAGGTGCAGCTGGTGAAGTTGAACCACCAACCTAGCATTTCAAATGGCTATGCAGTCTGGTGCATTAACCCACAGCGCCACACCAGGTCTCTTACAGTTTAGGTGAGCCCTAATTCAGAGCACTGGCTCTGGAGAAATGTCCTTGTCTGCTTTCAGCCTCTGTAGGCCCAGCATTCCCTTGGAGAACTCCATGTGCCTTGATGTCACTTTCCCTGGATCTTCACAGTGCAGGACCCCCAGGTCCAAAGGACATAATCCACCCCTGACTCTTCTTTCTTACTGATCCTAGGGCTCTCTGCACTACTTGCCTATTTAATCATTCTTGTATTTCAAAATAGACTCGAGACACAATCCAGTCTTGTAGATTGCGTCCAGCCTAGTTAACATCATGTGGTTGTTACTCATGGAGCCAGTTCTGAGTTTAGCAACTGTATAAGGAGGCTTTGGGGACTTTTTCTCTGCCAAGGGCCATGTGAGTATTTAAAACATCATCTGCAGGCCATACAAAATGAACAACTTAAAATTTAGCCTTCTATATTTGGTCAAATATTTAATTAACTTGCCCCTAAGGAGTCTTGGGGAGTCCTGGTGTGGCGCTGTGGGTTAATGCACCAGACTGCAAAGCTGTTTGAACTGCAAAGTCGGTGGTTCAAGCTCACCAGTCACTCCTCGGAAACCTATACAGGGTTGCTATGGGTCGGAACCTACTCGACGGCACTTAACAACATCAACAACAACAAGGAGTCCTGGTGTGGCGCTGTGGGCTAATGTGTCAGACTGCAAAATCGTTTGAACTACAAGATCGGTGGTTCAAGCTCACCAGCTGCTCCTTGGAAACCCTATACAGGGTCGCTATGGGTCGGAATAGACTCGATAGCACTTTACAACAACAATGAGCTCTGGTAGCGTAGTGGTTACGAGTGGGGCTGCTAACGTCAAGGTCAGCAGTTCAAAACTACCAACTGTTCTGCGAGAGAATGATGAGGCTTTCTGCTCCCTGGAAACCCTAAGGGTCGCTACGCGTCGGAACCGACTCCACAACACATAACAACCAACAACCAAATATGATGGTTAGAGTCCTGGTGTGGTGTTATGGGTTAATGCACAGGACTGCAAAGTTCGTTTGAATTGCAAGGTCAGCGGTTCAAGCTCACCAGCTGCTCTTCGGAAACCCCTAAACAAGGTTTGTCGCTATGGGTTGGAACTGATTCGACGGCACTTAACAACAACAACAAGGTGATGGTTGGAGCTGCGATTGCTTTGGCAGGGGTAGACCAAATTATTTCCAAGGCCTTATACAATCTGCTGGCCAGATGTTCCCTACCCTTGCTGTATAGGGTTTCCGTGGAGTGGCTGGTGACTTTGAACTGCCAACTTTACAGACAATAATCTAGTACTTATCTTACAGTGCCATTTTTATCATAGATAAAATGAGGATTTACAACACATGGGATAATCATCAGACCACATCATGAAAGTGATGACATTATATTAGATTATAGGGGTTTGTTGTTGTTATGTGTCTGTTCTGATTCCTAGCGACACTGTGTGGTGTCTGTCAGAAGTGACTGGTGGATTTAACCACTTACCTTGTAGTTAGCAGTCCAGTGCTTATCCTACAGCACCACACCAGGTCACCTCTTGGGTGCTTGACTGCCAAACCACTGAGAATTTTGGCCCAGTCAAGTAGGTACAAAACGGTAACCATCATGGTTGGTGGTGTTTATGTGCTGTGGAGTCCATCCCCACTAGAGCAACCCTGTGCAGGGTTTCTGAGGCCATTTATCTTTATGGGAGCAAAAAGTCTCATCTTTCTTCCATGAAACCCTTGAAAATTTCAAACTGCTGACCTTGCCCATGGTCTAGATGAAGTCTGCCACCCTTGTAATAAATGGGACACTTTTGGCCTTTTGAAAAACTTCAAATGATCATTTGGTACCTTTGCTATTTTATTTTTATTTGGGTTCATGCATAAATGACTTAAGTAAACTCTAATCTTTATTTCAAAGATTATAAAAATGATTGTGTGCATCAGGACTTCCACTGCAGCCAGGACATGGTCGGTCTGCAGGTAGTATGTAGAAACTGCAGATGTATTTCCTTTGAGTGCTTTATACTGTTAACTACATATCCATGTAGTGCTGAAAAGAATGACCTTTGTTCATATATAAACTGTTGCTTTCAGTGTTTTGTGATTGTACGCAGACTGCGCAGTAAGGCTCTGCCTACGGTCCAGATAAGGTCCAGATAAGAAGCACGTTCACCTTGTGAGTTTAGTACTACTTGGATTCATTGTTTACACTGGAAATTTTTTCTCCCCATGGAATGTAAGTAAAACTTAGTGTTTGTCACCAATAAATGGTAATACTAAATTTTTTGTTGTTGTTAATTTATTCTTAAATGTCACTACTGCTAGATTGCTCCCACCCCACCCCCTTTTTTTTATTTTAAAGAAAATAAATTTGTAATGCTTGTGATTCCATCTGGGCCAAAATCTGAAGATATGAAAAAACTTTGTATCAAACCACTTAGCAATAAACAGCTACTAATGAAAAAGAATATTATGTGCATTTCATCGTTGTTCCCCACACAGGACAAACCCTACTTAATCTATATAAACAATAAGATAGGAGTAAATAAGACAAGTAGGCTCTTGAAGTTTGCTTGCTTGTTATCACCTCTCCAAATCTTACTTTCTTCCTGAGTATATGGTTATATAACAAGAGTGTACATGTCCTAGCTTCCTTTTGCAAGGTACGTTCATGTGGCAAAGTTCTTATCAATGGAATAAGAGCAGAGGTGATGGGTAAAATTTACATCTCCTGTGCTTGAAAGGAAATTGCTTGCCCTAGACTGGCTCTCGTCATCATTTCCATAGATGGGAATAAGTCCTAAGGATTTCGGTTCCTGAATGACCACATGGAGCAGAATTGTATCACTTACTATAGATGTAACACAAGAAAAAGAATGTTTACCTTACTTAAGTCATAGTATATTTGTGTTTCTCCTTTTATAGCTGAGTCTTTTCCCTAAAACAAGAGATTATATTTCCCACCACCCCACTTGCATACTACCTTTTCATTTCTGACTCATCTTTTAGATGTCAGCCCACATATCATTTCCTTGGGAAAATAATCCATGATGTCAAACCTTGATTAATTTCCTTTGTCAAAACCTTTCAGTGAATTACACCAGTTTATAATTATATTTAATTTAGTGCAATTCTAATTATTTCTCTTCCTGTTCTTCAAAGCTTTGGGAGAACAGGTACCTTGTTTTTGTTTTTACCCCAATGCATTCAGTAATTTAGGTTAAAAACAAAAATATTTTTTAAACTACCACGTGTCAGTTTGTGTGTTGCTGTGATGCCGGAAGCTATGATACCTGCATTTTAAATACCAGCAGGGTCACACATGGTGGACAAGTTTCAGCTTAGCACCCAGAATAAGACACACTAGGAAGAAAGAAAGACTATTTCTGAATGTTTAGCCACTGAAAACCTTATGAATAGCTGTGTAACACTGTCAGTACCAGAACATTGAATATTGAAATATTAGGAATAGCACCATAATATTGTCAGATACAGTGCCAGAAGATGACATTTTCAGGTGAGAAGGCACTCAAATTACTACTGGGGAAAAGCTGCAAAGGTAGAGTTGACAGTAATGACAAGAATGGAGAAAAGCTTTGGGGACCTTCATTTGCTGGTGGGAAACAACTCAAAATGAGGAGAAATGGCTGCAAAAATCCATTAATAATTGGAACATGAAGCATGAATCTAGGAAAATTGGAAGTTGTCAAGAATGAAATAGAACACTTACAAATTGATGCCCTAGGTATTAGTGAGCTGAAATGAAATGGTATTGAACATTTTGAATCTGACAGTTGTTGTTTACTATGCTGGGAGTGATGAAATGGTGAAGAACAGCCTCACACTCATCATCAAAAAGAACATTTCAAGATCTATTTTGAAGTACAATGCTATGATAGGAAGACCATTAATACTATTAATATTCATTTTTGCACCAACGAATAAAGCCAGTGATGATGACATTGAAGAATTCTACCAACTTCTTCATCTGAAATTGATCAAACATGCATGCAATCACGATGAATTAATCACTGGCAGTTGGAATGCAAAGGTTGGATACAAAGAGGAAGGATCAGTAGTTGGAAAATATGGCTTTGGTGATATAAACAATGCTGGAGATTGTATAATAGAATTTTGTAAGACCGATGACTTATTCATTGCAAATACCTTTCTTAAAGAACATAAAAGATGACTGTACACATGGATCTCACAAGATGGGAATACACAGAAATCAAATTTCTACAGAAACATATCTGTGGAAAGATATGGTGGAAAAGCTCTATATCATCAGTCAAAACAAGGCCAGGGCAAACTGTGGAACAGACTATTGGTTGCTCATACATATGCAAGTTCAAGCTTTAGCTGAAGAAAATTAAAACAAATCCATTAGCGTCAAGGAGTTCTGGTGTGGTGCTGTGGGTTAATGTGCCAGACTGCAAAGTCATTTGAACTGCAAAGTTGGCAGTTCAAGCTCACTGGATAGTTCAAGACACTATCCAGGGTCTTTATGGGTCAGAATGGACTTGATGGCACTTAACAACAACAACAACAACATTAGAGTCAAAATATGAACTTGAACATATCCCACCTGAATTAACAGTCTTAAGAACAGATCTGATGCATTTGACACAAATGATCAAAGACCAGAAGAGTTGTGAGATGACATGAAGACAAAAGCACATAAGACAAAAGCAAAAGGTCATTAAGAAAATAAGAAAGACAGAAAAGACAAAAATGAATGCCAGAAAAGACTCTGAAACTTGCTCCTCAGTGTAGAAATGCTAAAGCAAATGAAAGACATAAGGAAGTAAAAGAGCTGATTAGAAAATTTCAAAGGGAAGCTTGAGAAGACAAAGTCAAATATTGTAATGAAATGTGCAAAGACCAAGAGTTAATAAAACCAAAAGAGAAGAACATGCTCAGCATTTCTCAAGTTGAAAGAACTGGGGGTGGGAGGTGGAATTCTAGCCTTGAATTACAATATTGAAAGATTCTATGGGTAAAATATTGAATGATGCAGAAAAAAATCAAAAGATGGAAGGAATGCATAGAATCACTGTTCTAAAAAGAAATGGTGGTTGTTAAGCTATATCAAGAGGTACTATATGATCAAGACCAATGGTACTGAAGGAAGAAGTTCAAGGTGTACTGAAGGCTCTGTAAATTGATAGCATATAAATTGAAATCTCTAAAACTGATGCAGCGTTGGAGGTACTCACTCACTCATCTATGCCAAGAAATTTGGAAGACAGCTACCTGGCCAAACTGATTGGAAGAGATCTGTATTTGTGTCCATTCCAAACAGAGGTGACTCAGTGGAATAAAGAAATCATTGGGCAATATCATTAATATCACATGCAAGTGGAATTTTGTTAAAGATAATTCAAAATGGCTGCAATAGTACATTGGTATGGAACTGCCAGAGATTCAAGCCAGATTCAGAGGAGAACATGATATCATTGCTGACATCAGATGGATATTGGCTGAAAGCAGAAAATACTAGAAAGATGTTTACCTGTACTTTATTGACTAAGAAAAGACTTTCAACGGTGTGGATCATGTCAAGCTATGAGTAACATTTTGAAGAATAGGTATTCCAGAACACTTAATTGTGCTCATGAGGAACCTGTACTTAGACCAAGAGGCAGTCATTCCAACAGAATTAGGAGATGCTGAATGATTTAAAATCAGGAAAGGTGTGAGCCAGGGTTGTATTCTTTCACCATATTTATTCAATCTGTATGCTGAGCAAATATTCTGAGAAGCTGGATTATATGAAGAAGAATGTGTAGCATAAGGATTGGAGGAAGACCCATCAACATCCTGCAATATGCAGATGACACAACCTTGAGTTGTATTAAAATACTTACTTATGAAAGTAATTATTAAAATATTTACTGATGAAAATCAAAGACCACAGCCTTCACCTCAATGTAAAGAAAACGAACATCCTCACAACTGGACCAATAAATAACATCTTGATAAATGGAGAAAATATTGAAGTTGTCAATGACTTTATTTTGCCTGGATCCACTATCAACACACATGGAAGTACTAGTCAAGAAATCAAACAGCATATTGCATTAGGCAAATCTGCTGCACTAGAACTCTTTAAAATATTCAAGAATAAAGATGTCATTTTGAGGACTAAGGTGTGTCTGGCCCAAGCCATGGTATTTGCAGTAGCCTCGTATGCATGTGAACGTTGGATATTGAATAAATAAGACAATAGAAGAATTGATGGATTTAAGTTTTGGTGTTGAAGAAGAATGTTAAAACTATCATGGACGGCCATAAGAGCAAACAAATTTGTGTTGGAAAAAGTACAGACAGAATGCTCCTTAGAAGCCAGAATGGCAAGATTTTGACTCTTGTATTTAAGGCATATTCTCAGGAAGAACCAGTACCTACAAAAGGACATCATGCTTGGTAAAGAGAAGGGTCAGTGAGAAAGAGGAAGACCCCAATGTGATGGATTGGCCCAGTTGCAACCTCAATGGGCTCAAATGTAACAATTGTGAAGATGGTGCAGAACACAGCAGTGTTTTGTTCTGTTGTGCATAGAGCCACTAGGACTTGGAGCCAACCTGACAGCACCTAGTAACAACACATTTTTTAAAGCTTTTGTTGAATGAAAAATTTACAGAGCAGATCCTTCATCAGTTAACAATATTTACCTCTATTCCCTTTAACTCTTGCACCTCTCCCTGTGTCCTCCCCACCTTCATCTTTCTTCTGCCAACCTCCCTTTTGTATATTTCCCCCTCCCAGCACCCTAGTTAACATATATCTATGCTCTAACCAGTGAATAATTCTCCCATCCCTCCCTCCTCTGATAACCATCATAAGAACAGGAACTGCAAAGCTAAAGTAATATCATAGAATGTTACTTTTAGCATAAAAAACTTTTCTTTATTTTTTACAATAGTGGTCTCATGCAATATTTGTTAATGAATGGATGTGTTCACTGGTTATTTCTCCTAAACCTCTCTTTAAGGGCATGTTGTGGCTCTTCCGTTCAGAAAAACAAACAAGAATCTTTCAGGGAGGAAAAAAAAGAAAAAGCTAATTCATAGAGAGTGGGAAAGCTTTGACTTGGAAATTAGGAAGATAACTCCTAGTCCTATCTCTGCCACAGCATCCAAAACCCCAAACGAACCCCACTGCTAAGGAGTTTATTCCAACTCATAGTATCCTGTAGCACAGAGTAATACTACTCCTTAGGAATTCTAAAGTTATAAATCTTTAGGGGAGCAGACTGCCTCATCTTTCTCCTGTAGAGAATCTGGTGGATTTGAACCACCCACCATACAGTTAGCAGCACAACACTTAGCCCATTGTGCCACCGGGGCTCCCTCTGTCACTGCATATTGTTGTTGCTCTTGTTAAGTGCTGTCACATCAGTTCCAACTCATAGCAACTCTTTTAGGAACAGCTTGTGGGTTTGAATCACTGACCTTCCAGTTAGCAGTCCAGTGTTTACTTATGGCTCCACACCTGCATTGTTGTGATTGTTAAGTGCCTTCCAGTTGGTTCCAAATAATAGTCATCCTGTATAGAGTTTCCAAGGAACAGTTGGTGAATTTGAACCACCAACCTTGTTCAAACTGACTTTGTGGTCCAGTGCATTATCCTACAGCTCCACACCTGCATTGTTGTTGTTAAGTGTTGTTGAGCCAATTCCAACCCACAGCGACCTTGTATAGGGTTTCCAAGGAGCAGCTGGTGAGCTTGAACCACTGACCTTGCAGTTCAAAGGGCTTATGCAGTCTGCCGCATTAGCCCACAGCACCATACCAGGTAAATTGTGGTAAATAGACTTGAACTTTTTAAAGATTCTTTCAAACTCTGAAATTATCTAATTTTCAGTTAATTGTCTATAAAAGGAATTAATGGACTGTTTCTCAAAGGAAGCTTTGAGAAATGTTTTATGTATTAATAAATAGTTTTTAAATCTTTTTTTAGCAAGTACATAACAAACAGCAGATTGATTTATTGACTTATTTTTGAACATTATACAAGTGTACTATAATAGATCATATACATATAGTGACATTCGTCTCTGAATAATCCACTTTGATACACTATAGAAAAAGGTGGGTTTTTATTTTGTTTAGTTTTGTTGCCTGTTTTTTTTACCAGAAGTGAACAGAGGCAGCCCATCTCCAATTACACATTAAAAGTAGGGCTTGAATACCGTTACATTTCTCTGGTGAAATGATGATGAATGTGGTGTAAAAATACGATGATAGAGTGCCCATTTCTAATGGGGAATTTGACAATCTATTAATAATCATTTTTCCATGGATTTTTCATTTGTCTTTTTCCCAGAAGAATTGAGGTGTTGTTTTTTCACCACAGAGATTTAACAATTTATATTTTCCAGTACTCTTCTATTTATATAATGTATTATCCATCAAACTATCTGCCTTAATTTGGGCTAAAATAAAGAATGATAAACAACTATTGCATTTTTTTTTTAACTTTACCAAACTGAAACTCCCGCCAGAGAAAGTATCGTCCGCTCTCTCTCTCCCCCATTTTAAAAATTTATTTTATGAATGCTAAGTGGTAGGCTTGGCTAGTCCTGTAGTTTTATCATAGGAAGAAATTAAGATAAATTCCTAAGATTGGTTTCATCTGGCATTCTCATTTCCAGAGTTTCCACTATGTGAAAGATGCTTTTGACTGTCAACAATGTAAATCTGAAGGAAAACATATGGCTGAACATATGTGGCTGAATTTTAAACAAAGTGTTCAATTATGTTTTCTAAAACTAATGCCTCTAGGCAAAAGAAGATGGTCTTTTTAAAATCTTAATAAGTAATTTCATAAGGTCTCATGTCCAGCAGGTCAGTATTAAGTAAGGTTTCCTCATAGCAATCAGCAATAATGCTGACTATAAAAAAAAAAAAAAAAAAGAAATGTGCCCCAGCATATGTTTTTTAGGCAGTTATAAAACAATTTTAAGTGGTTATTAAGAACAGGAAATGCAAAACTAAAGGAACATAAAAATGAAACAAGAGCTGTAAATGTTTTTCATAGTCAATGCAGAAGCCAAAGAATGCAGTTAAATCTATGACAAATGCATAAGTATATGCATAAAGCCACATTATGTTGAAGTTTACACAAAAGTAAATGCAGAGTGCTAAAGTAACTCTACACCACTAACCTACTAAGATACTAGCCTCAACTCATCTTGGTACTCCTAGACTATGTAACACTAAAGTCTTCTTTGAAGATTAAACCCAGGCAGCATTCAGTAGTCCACCTAATGCTTAAAGTGAATACAAAGCGCTTCAAAAAAGTTTGTGGGAAAATGGAATTAAAAGGTAATTGAATTTTTCCACAAACTTTTCAACTATTCACATCCTTCCAAAAAAAAATTAAGTAGAGCAGTTTAAGCAAAATCGATTTGAAAAGGATTTAAAAAACTAACATAGTCCAAATCTACACATCTATGGTCAACTGATTTTCAACAATGGTGTCAAATCCATTCAATATGGAAAGAAAAGTCTTTTCAATAAATGGTGCTGTGATATTGGATCTCCACAGGAAAAAGAATGAAGAAAGACCCGCACCTCACATCATCTACAAAACTGATTCCAAATAGATCAATGACATAAATGTAAGAACTAAAACCATACAATTCTGAGAATAAAACATGCTTCAGGAACCAGTTTTTGACAGCAGTTCTAAGATACGGCACAGAGAGCACAAGCAACAAAAAACAAAATAGAGAAATTGGTCAAAATTTAAAACTTTTGTCATCAAAGGACTTTCCAGCTTGAAGAAGAGACATCTATAGATTGGTAATGACATGTAGGGACTGCATATAGGATAGGAATGTAATACCCAGAAAATACATATTTTTTTTAAATACAACTCTTGACACTCAACAACAATAAGTCATCCCAACCAAAAATTGAGCAAAAGAGTTAAACAGACATTTCATGAAAGAAGATATACAATAGTCACTTGTTGTTAAGTGGTTCTAACTAATAGCAACCCTGTATAGGATTTCTCAGGCTGTAAATCTTTGTGGGAGCAGAAAGTCTCATGTTTTCCAACAGAGAAGCGGGTGGGCTCAAGCTGCCAACATCAGGATTGGAGTAAGACTCATTAACAACCTATGATATGCAGATGACACAACCTTGCTTGCTGTAACAAATACATACTGAAAAATACAAAGTCTACAGTCTTCAGTACGGATTGCACACCAGTGTATAAAAAAAAAAAAAAAAGATCTTCACAACTGGGCCCAAAACATCATGATAAATTGAGTAAAGATTGAAGCTGTCAAAGACTTGGATTTGGATCCACAATCAACACTCATGAAAGAAGTGGTCAAGAAATCAAACAATGTATTGCATTAGGCAAATCAGCTGCAAAAAGACCTTTTCAAAGTGTTAATCACTTTGAATTAGAACCAACTTGACAGCAGTGACCTTATGCACAACAGAACAAAACACTGCCCAGTCCTGCACCATCCGCACGTTGGGAAGTGGAGTCTAGCAGGCTCTTAATTTCAACCCAGTTCACTGCTATGGCTTTTCTGGTCTGATCCTGGTCCAAAGAGATGTTTACTTTGATTTTTAGCTGATAAGGTCATCACAGCACTGTGGATTAATGCACTGCACTGCAAAGTTGGTTTGAATCACAAGGTTAGTTCAAGCCACCAGCCGCTTCTAAGTAAACCACATACAGTGTTGCTATGAGTTGGAAGTGACTCAACGGCACTTAACAACAGCAAGTCATTTTGGATATCTCTTTGTAAAGATTATCTATCCTTGTCCTTTGTTTGAAGCAGAGAGGATGTGTCATCCATTGACATCAAGTTGATTCTGACCCATAGCAACTTACTAAGATGCAGTAGAATTGCCCCATGTGGTTTCCAAAGCCGTAATCTTTACAGAAGTAGACTCCAGAAAAGTGGCTGGTAGGTTAAAACAATTGACCTTCACTCAGCAGCTAATCCTTTAACCACTATGCCACCAGGGTTCCTTGGACGTGTCATAGCCTGAATTTTATTACGCTGTCCTGGCCAGAAGTCCTCTCTACTTAAGCTTTACTTTTCCTTATACTTATTGGCTTTCTCCTCTTGTCAAGCAAATCAACATATGGTTGATTCTCTGACCTAAAGGCCAGAGAAGGAAGTCCAGGGCTGAGTCAATATCACAAAAGATGCATCTAGAATTCCTTAGGATAAATTCCTAGAAGTGAAATTTCTGTCTTCAATGTATAGATGTTTTGTGGATTTGGATAGATATTGCAAAATTGCCCTCCAGAATGATTAAAACAAGATAGGCTTCTTCTAACTGTATAAGAGTAACCAACACTAGATATTCTCAAGAGCTTTAATTAATCATTGGCATCCGTTAACATTACCTCTGATGCGGTAATGTTAATCACCTCTCATCATGATCCTACTGCAGGGAAGGAATGCTAGGAGCATTGGTTGGCCAGTTCTGGATGCTAACTACAGAGTTGTCTTCCTGTTACACTGCATCCTTCGACTATCTTCATATTCTTGCACAAACGCAGCTGGGCATATGGGATGCCTCACCACTATTGCTGATAACTAGTTTACCAGAAAATTTGATGCCAAATTCAGGTCACATCGTATTCTAAAGGTATATGGTCAGATGTTTATAAATAACTCTTTGTTATTCATAACTTCTGTACTAAACACTAGAGACTTAGTAAGAAATTTAATTAGGATATCTGATGTTATATTCAGGTGGCATGACTTTCTAAAAGACAATGTTTATAACCACTGAAGGCAATTAAGCTGAAATTTCAAGGGGTTTTTGTTCAGGATGTAAAAGATTTAGTCCTTGCCGGCTGGCACTTCGGCTAATCTGGCAGAGGTTCCTTCTTGACAGGTATTGTCAAGGCCCAGTCACACATCACTGAGCATTCCCAGATTGATATCTTTGGGGTTTTTCATTTGTTTGATTGCTGGCTTTTTTTTTTTTTTGAGAATGTTTCTTTTTGCACTTAAAAAAATCAGAGAATCCACTTTCACCAAACTTCCATGGAACCACTGCAGTACTTTTACACATATTGCCTCATTAAATCATACTAACCACAAGGAGCTCTGGTAGCGTAGTGGTTACGAATTGGGCTGCAAACCACAAGGACAGCAGTTCGAAACTACCAGCTGTTCCGCAGGAGAAAGATGAGGCTTTCTGCTCCCGTAAAGATTTACAGTTTCGGAAACTATGTACAGGGTCACTATGAGTCGGGACTGACTCCACGGCAAACAACAACAACAAAGATATTTTTATTATTCCCATTTCTGAAATGAGAAAACTGAAAGCACTCACCTACAAACATGTTGCTTTTAAGTGCTGTCAAGTTGGTTCTGACTCATAGCAACGCTGTATGGGGTTTCTGAGGAGCGGTTGGTGGATTTGAGCAGCTGATGTTGCATTTCAAACCAATTATGTGGTCCAGTGCTTATGTTACAGCACCACAATATAAAATATATCATGGATGTTTGTTATTTCTATCCTCGGGCTTCATTTTCCCCTGCTACAATCCTGGTGCTGCACTGTAGGATAAGCACTAGATTGCTAACCAAGCACAAGGTTGGCAGTTCAATCCAACAGCCAAAGGTGGTTATGAGGTGGAACCAACTCGATAGCACTTAACAACCACAACAAGCAACAATAGTATTTGCAAAGAGCTCTGGTGGCGCAATGGTTAAGAGCTTGACTGCTAACTGAAAGGTTTTGAACCCACCAGCTGCTCCACAGCAGATAAATGTGGCAGTCTGCTTTTATAAAGATTACAATCTTGGAAACCTTACAGGGCAGTTCTAAGTTCTGCTTTACCATATAGAGGTGCTATGAGTTGGAATCAACACTACAGATTTGGGTTTGGTTTAGTGGTATTTGCATCTAAATTTTGTTTTAGATCATGTTCTTCTCTGTCAGACCTTATGTTGATTTTGAGGAAATTGCCTTCAAAGATAGCCTGTGACTCATACTGGACCAATCTGCTGGCTTCTGATCATAGAGGATAACTTTTTCCTCATTCTTGATATTGCCTTTACATTTTAAGGGCATGCAAATAGTGTATTCAGTCCTCATTCTCCCCTTTCCTCACTCAGTTCAAGTGAAGATAGAGATGTATCTGATTGTTAAAACAGGAAAAAAATGACTGGACATCTTCACGTTAGCAACTTCACGCATTCTCTCAAGGGCTGGCTGGCTGTAAGATCATGGTTCTGCTCTTTCCCCTAGGGATAAGCTAAACCCTTAAGGAGTAAAGAGACTGCAGGAAAGATCTGGGTCAATCTGTCATTCTCATGACCTCATAACTCATCTACAATAGATTCCAGTTCAATTGTTAAGTCTTTTGGGTTTTTTTTACTCTCACATTAAGGAAATCATCTAATTACATTTTACTAACACTTAATAACAGCAACAACAAGTGATAGATGTGATGTTTTGCTTCTCCATGTGCTTATGCCTTTCGTGAGTCCCCTCAAAGAGTCACTGGTACATGCGCCAACCAGAACTAATCTACAGAGAAGAGGGGATGAGGAAGTGGAGACAAGGCTTTTACACTGGTCTTGAATGGAGGAAGGTAAGAGCTTGTAGTTTTAGAAACTACCATACTGAGTCTGAGAATAAAACCAGCTCAAAGGAATGAAGTATCAAGTCAAAACAAAGGCCAGGTACTATTGATAAAGGTAAGACTTGATATAAATGTAAGCATAGCTAAAGATAGTGCTGCAATCTGAACTTTAGATTCATGACAAAATAATTTGTTTTTCTTAATCTGGTATGAGTTGGATTTTTACTTCACAAGAATAGAAATAATTAATATACAAGCATTACAAAATGGATGTGAAATAAGAACACATAAGGCAAATTCTATAGGATTTGGAGAAGGATGTTCAGGCTTGTGATGAGCTCCATCAAGAAGCTCTTAGGTTGGATTAGCTAAAGATATATATATATATAAAAACAAAGTCTCTGTTCCCTACAAACAAAGTCCCTAACTTGTTTATTGCTATTGTCTAATGGTAGAAGAATAACGTGAGGTGGCAAGTGTAACAGCAGAGAGATATGCACAATGCATTGTGAGAGAATGAAGTGGGAAATTGTCAGAAGATGACACATAAATTCATTGCTAGATAGTCAAGAGATGAAAATAATGAGATACCATTTTGCTTCCACTCAAAAAGCAAAGATGTCACTTTGAGAACTAAAGTGTGCCTGACCCAAGTCATAATGTTTTCAGTAACCTCGTATGCATGCAAAAGCTGGACAGTGAATAAGGAAGATTCACTGGAGAAGAATTGAAGTCTTTGAATTATGGTGTAGGTGAAGTATATTAAATATACTGTGGATTGCCAAAAGAATGAACAAATCTGTCTCAGAAGAATGCTACTTAGAGGTGAGCATGGCAAGATTTTGCTCTAACACTTTCAACATGTTCTCAGAAGAGACAAATCCCTGGAGAAGGCTATCATGCTTAGTAAAGTGGGCAGTCAACAAAAGAGGGAAACCCTCAACAAAATTCATTGACACAGTAGCTAAAGCAACAGACTCAAATATAGCAACCATTGTTACATTAGTGCAAGATTGAGCACCCTTTTGTACGTGAGATTATTATTCGAAGGCACTGAACAATAACAAGATGGTTAAGATAAAAATAAAACAGAAAATGGCAAATGTTGGCGAAGATGTAGGGTAATTGGAACACTTATCTATTCCTTGTGGGAATGCTAAATGGTTCAGTCTTTGAGGAAAACAGTGTAACTGTTCCTCAAGAAAAAACAAAAATAGAACTACCATATGAACCAGCTATTCCACTTTTAGGGATTACCCAAAATTCTTGAAAGCAGAAATTCAAAAAGAGATTTGTGCACCAATATTTATTGTAGCATTCTTCACAATAAATATTCTACAATATTTATTGTAGCCAAAAGGAAAAAACAATCTAAGCACTCATCAGCAGATGAATGGATAAATAAGAGGTGGTATACAGATACAATGGAATATTACTCAACCAGAAGGAGAAATTAAGTCTTGATAGAGCCTGAAGATATTCTGCTGAGCAAAATAAGGCAATTACAAAAGGGCAAATATTTCATGACCTAACATATGTGCTCATATGTTTGAACAAGAGGCAGTTGTTCAAACAGAACATGGAAACACTGAATGGTTTAAAATTAGGAAAGGTGTGCCACAGAGTTGTATTTTTTCACCATAGTTATTCAGCTTGTATGCTCAGCAAATAATCCAAGTTATTGTTGTTGTTGTTAGGTGCCATTGAGTTGGAACTGACTCATAGTGACCCCATGCACTGCAGAACGAAACAATGCCCAAT
Organism: Chrysochloris asiatica; assembly: GCF_000296735.1. Lineage (NCBI taxonomy): Eukaryota > Metazoa > Chordata > Mammalia > Afrosoricida > Chrysochloridae > Chrysochloris > Chrysochloris asiatica. The sequence continues at coordinate 1,026,383 of NW_006408706.1, forward strand.
CCTGGGCCAACCTCACTACCGCTGCCACACTTGAGTCCATCAATGATGCCACCTGGCCAATGCATCTTATTGGGGGCCTTCCTCTTTTTCTCTGACCCGCCATCTTACCAAGCATGATATCCTTCTCCAGCAACTGTTCCCTCCTGACAATATGTCCAAAGTATGAGAGATGAAGTTTGGCCATCTTGGCCTCTAAGGAGCACTCTGGCTGCACTTCTTCCAAAACAGATCTATTGGTTCTTTTGGCACCATAATCCAAGAAGCTGGGTTATATGACAACAAACATGGCAACAGGATTGGAGGAAGACTCATTAACAACCTGCAATATTCAGATGATACAACCTTGCTTGCTGAAAGTGAAGAGGACTTAAAATACTTACTATTGAAGATCAAACACCATAGCCTTCAGTATGGATTGCATCTCAAAGTAAAGAAAACAAAAATTCTCACCACTGGACCAATAAACAACATTCTTATCAATGGAGAAAATATGAAGTTGTCAAAAATTTCATTTATCTTGGATCAACCATCAACACTCATGGAAGCAGCTGCCAACAAATCAAATGACATATTGCATTAGGCAAATCTGCTGCATGAGACCTGTTTAAAGTGTTGAAGAGCAATGATGTCAGCTTGACGACTAAGGTACTCCTGACCCAAGCCATTGTATTTTCAGTAACCTTATATGCATGTGAAAGTTGTACAGTGAATAAGGAAGATTGTAGATTTGATGCATTTGGGTTACAGTGTTTGCTGTTGTTGGTAGGTGCCATCGAGT
>NW_006408706.1:1027561-1028177 GCF_000296735.1 Chrysochloris asiatica
GCCAGACTTCATCTCTCATACTTAGGATATATTGTCAGGAGGGACCAGTCACTGGAGAGGAATAGCATGTTTAGTAAGGTGGAAGGACAAAGAAAAAGATAAAGACCCCCAACAAAATGGATTGGCAAAGTGGCAGCATCAATAGGCTCAAGCGTGGCAACAGTTGTGAGGTTAGCCCAGACCAGGCAGTGTTTCATTCTGTTGTGCATAGGATCGCTATGAGTCAGTACCAATTCAGTGGCACCTAACAACAACAACAACAAACATATGAAAAGACATGAAATGCAAATGTATAGAGACCAGGCTTTTAAGTTCATTAGTGGTTACCAGGGGCAGGAAGATATGAATTCTAAATTATTCTATATGTCAAGTCCACCACTTGTCTGTCAGTTTGTCGTACTGTGGTAGCTTGTGACTTGCTGTGATTCTGAAAGGTATGCCACTGGTAATTTAATTACCAGCAGGGTCACACATGGTGGACAGGTTTCAGATGAGCTTCCAGACGAAGACAGACTAGGAAAAAGGAGTGACAAACTACTTCTGAATATTTAGTCACTGAAAACCTTATGAATAGCAGAGGAACACTGTCAGATATAGTGCTGGAAAAAGAGCCCCT
>NW_006408706.1:1030454-1032880 GCF_000296735.1 Chrysochloris asiatica
GGCATGGGGATTGGAGGAAGACTCATTAACAACCTGTGATAAGCAAATGATACAACCTTGCTTGCTGAAAGTGAAGAAGACTTAAAACATTTACTGATGAAAATCAAAGAGCACAGCCTTCAGTATGGATTACATCTCAATGTAAAGAAAACAAAAATCCTCACCACTGTAGCAAATAACCAAATTCTTATCAACTGAGAAACGATTGATGTTGTGAAGGACTTCATTCTTCTTAGATCAACCATCAATATTCATGGAAGCAACAGTCAAGAAATTAATCGGCATATTGCCTTAGGCAAATCTGCTGCACAAGACCTTTTGAAAGTGTTGAAGAGCAAAGGTGTCAGCTTGAGGACTAAGGTGCGCCTGACCCAAGCCATGGTATTATCCATAACCTCATATGCATATGAAATCTGGACAGTGAATAAGGAAGACCATAGAAAAACTGACACATTTGAGTTATAGTGTTGGAGGAAAATATTGAATGTGCCATGGCCTCCAAAAGAACCAACAGATCTGTGTTGGAAGAAGTGTAGCCAGAGTGCTCCTTGTAGGCCAGGATGGCCAAAGTTTGTCTCTCATACTTAGAACATGGCAGGAGGGACCAGTCACTGGAGAAGGATATCATGTTTGGTAGGGTGGAGGGTCAGAGAAAAAGAGGAAAACCCCCAATGAGATAGACTGGCCAGGTTTCAGCATTGATGGACTCACGTGTGGCAAAAATAGTGAAGTTGGTCCAGGATCACACAGTGTTTCTTTATGCTGTCCATAGGGTCGCTATGAGTTGGTACCATCTCAATGGCACCTAACAACAACAAGAACAACATAGGTAAAATATTGAATGAAGCTGGAAATACCAAAAGAAAATGGAAGGGATATTCAGTTACTTTACCAAAAAGAATTGGTCAATGTTCAACCATTTCAATAGACAGCATATAATCAAGAGCCAATGGTACTGAAGGAAGAAGTCCAAGGTGCTCTGAAGGCATTGGCAAAGAACAAGGGTCCGGGAATTGATGACATACAACTTAAAATCTTACAGCAACTTGATGCAGCACTGGAGGCACTCACTCATCTAAGCAAGAAATTTGGAAGACAGCTACCTGACCAACTTGTTGGAGGAGATCCATATTTGTTCTCATTCCAAAGAGAGGTGATCCAACAGCATGCATAAGTCATTGAACAATGTCATTAATATCACATGGAAGTAAAATATTGCTGAAAACTATTCAAAAGTGATTGCAGCAGTACGTCAACAGGAAAGTGCAAGAAAGTCAAACCAGATTCAGAGGAGTACATTGAACTAAAGATAGCATTACTGATGTCAGATGGACCCTGACTGAAAGCAGACAATACCAGAAATATATTCACTTGTGCTTTATTGACTATGCAAAGGCATTCAATTGTGTGGATCATAACAAACTATGGACAATATTGCCAAGAACAGGTATTCCAGAACACTTAATTGTGCTCATGAGGAACCTGTACATTGACAAAGAGGCAGTCATTCAAACAGAACAAGGGAACATTGAATGGTTTAAAATAAGGGAAGATGCATGCCAGGGCTGTATTATTTCACCATACTTATTCAATCTGTATGCTGAGCAAATAATCCTAGAAGTTGGATTATTTGAAGAAGAATATGGCATCAGGATTGGAGGAAGACTCATTAACAACCTTCAGTATGAAGATGGAAGAACTTTGCCTGATGGAAGCAAAGAGGATTTGAAATATTTACTGAATATCAAAAACTATTGCCTTTGGTATGGATTGCACCTCAATATAAAGAAAACAAAATTCCTCACAACTAGACAAGTAAATCCTTGGAGAAAATGGAGAAAAGACTTAAATTGACAAGGACTTCAAATTGCTTGCATCCACTATCAATATTCATGGAAGCAACAGTCATGAAATCAAGAGGCGTTGCATTAGAAAAATCTGCTGTGGAAGACCTCTTTAATGTCTTGAAGAGCAAAGATGTCAGTTAAGTGTACCTGACCCACACCATGGTATTTTCGATTACCTCATATGAATGTGAAATTTGGACAATGAATAAGGGAGACAGCAAAATAATTGATGCATTTGTGTTATGGTGTTCAAGAAAAATATTTAATTACCATGGACTTTCAGAAGAATACACAAATCTGTGTTGGAAAAAGTACAGCCACAATGCACCTGATATAAGACTTCATCCCTCATACATCAGACATGTTATCAGGAGGGCCAATCCCTGGAGAAGGACATGATGCTTGGCAAGTAGAGGACCAGCCAAAACAAAAAAGACCCAACCAAGGTGGATTGACACAATGACAGCAACACTGGGCTCAAACACGATAATTGTGAGGATAGCACAGGACCGAACAGTGTTTTGTTCTCTTGTGCATAGGGCCTCTATGAGTCAGAACCAACTCAATATCACCTAACAA
>NW_006408706.1:1033845-1035247 GCF_000296735.1 Chrysochloris asiatica
GGTTCTGACTCATAGCGACCCTGCATAGGGTTTCCTGTAAGTCTTTACAGGAATAGAAAGTCTCAAACATAATAATGAATAATAATAATAATAATGAATGATTGGTAGTTTCCAACTGCTGACCTTGAGGTTAGCCCGACTCGTAACCACTAAGCTACCAGAGCTCCTTAAATTGTACAGGTAAAAATCATTGAATTGGTATAGGTTTTGCTGTGTGTATTCTTAAATACAAAGAAATAAATTAAATTTAGAAAACAAAGACACCTGAGTTGCTTCCTGAGGCGATAACAGTGAAGGGTTTTCCAAACAAAGTGAAATAAAGGTGCTCAGGTAGAGAGGTATAAAATATGTGTTTGGGATTCAGAAGCCAACTTGAGCTTCCTGAACCTTTGAGGATGAGGATGAAGGTGTAAAAATATGATTAAGTTTCTGGAACATATGACTCACACAAGTCATTAGTTGGAAGTTATCCTCAGACTTTTAAAGGGTCCTGGTGTGGCACTGTGGGATTAATATTGCTGGAACACAAAGTCAGTTTGAACCTCAAGGTTGGCAGTTCAAGCTCACCAGTCGCCCCTCATAAACCCTATACATGGTCGCTGTGGGTCAGCATCAACTTGACGGCACTTAAAAACAACAACAACAAATGCCCCTGATGGTGTTGTACAATAAGCACTGGATACCAGTCCAAACCCACCAGGTGCTCCACAGGAGAAAGCTGAGGCTTTCTGCTCCTGTAAAGATTTACAGCCTCTGAAACCCTGTAGAGAGTCACTGTGAGTCAGAATTGACTTGAATTGGGTTTGCTTGATTTGGGTTTAGGTAAATGCAAACAGAGGCAATAAAACCTGATTTTTAAAAAGTGACAGGGTAACACTGAACATTCTCATTTTCACCATCCTTTTTTAAAGGATAAATGAGATTAAACATTTTGTTATGATTCCTTAGTAAACAATACTAGGATCAGCATGTGTTCTGACCAATGCCATTCTGAACTCATTTTCCTATTGACTCTTAATAGGAAATTGTTTTTATTGACTTAATACTCAATACTCAGCGTGTGTTCTGATAATTGTGAAATAGAAGCAATGTTTTAGAAAAAAATAAAATCCAGCCACAGTCTACTGCATGAATTGGACAGCAAAATCCCAGTTAGAAGATGATTACATCACTAGAGTTAAGAGATAATAAGTATATACAATTTACACATGGTAAGTCCCTGAGCAGGGGTACTAGACATTTTGGAAGAAGAAGAAAGATGAATAAAGAAAGCTAATTATTAGCACTTTATAATTATTGGCTCTTAAGCCAATAGCTATCATGAAGTTTTCCAGCTCTAATTATATAATGATTATATATGGATATGGGGTTTTTTCTGTTGTTGTTAAATGCCTTCAAGTTG
>NW_006408706.1:1036867-1038873 GCF_000296735.1 Chrysochloris asiatica
AAAAAAAGTGTAATGATGTACTTATTCATGCTAAACTTTTTATAAAAGTTTGGTTGTAAACTTAACCCTTTATTCAAATTAAATCAAGTGCGTTTTTTTTTTTTTTAATTCTAAGAAAGTATAAGAAACAAACAGTACCTGCCCTCAAGAAATACACATGAGAAAATGAAAATTAAGCAGTAAGTAGTCTGTAGATCAACCTCTTAAATGTGTTGCTGTTCGGTGCCATCAACAGAATAAAGCACTGCCTGATCCTGTGCCATTTTCACAATTGTAATGTTTGAGTCCATTATTTCAACCAGTGTGCCGGTCCATTTGGTTGAAGGTCTTCCTCTTTTTCGCTCTCTGCTTTACTAAGCATAATGCCCTTCACTGGGGGCTGCTTCCTCCTAATCACATATCCAAAGCATGTGAGACAAGATCCTGCCATCCTCTTCGCTTCTAAGAAGCATTCAAGCTGTACTTCTTTTCAAAATAGATGTGTTTGTTCTGGTAGTCTGAATATTCTGAGGCCAGGAAATGTTAGTGTTTTGGAAAAGGCCTATGTTTAAATAAGTAAATAAGATGCTTTTTATTGGGAGGCCTGATTAAAAATGAAGCCATGCTTTAAAAAGATGATTTTTTTTTTTTTTTAAAGGAAACAAACTACTACCATTAACTACAGCTCTGATAATTGAAGCCAAGCCATTGTCTTGATTGCCAATAAAGCTCTGAGTGCTCAGACCTACTGGCAAGTCTTGTTGATTAATGCAGTTCATGGAAGTGTTGTCACTTCAATTGATGTCTTGAGTTTCTGCACTTCAATAGAACATAAAACCTCAAGCTTTCTTGTGCGGAAGACTAACACAGACTCTTTGTTTTTATCAATTGCAGATAGCACCCCCAGTTTCAGACTAAATAGATCTGGGATGGAACTGTTTTACTAGGGACACACTTTAGAAGACTCTGAGGCAGGAGGTCCATGAGTCATGTTTACAAAATCATTTGCTATATAAATTTCCTTTAATATCTAGGTTCAAGGTATAAATCTGACAATGTGGTTTGATTTGGGCTCTAATTTTGTTTTGGTGACCCAGATAGATAGTAATTGTTCTCAGGGCAAAGAGAAGGCAGGAAGAGGTTAAAGAAGAACTTAAAAGGGAACATGATATTTAATCTGGGATTTATAGAATGAGAAATATTTTTCCAGCTAGAAAGGGGCAAGAAGTAAAGGCTTTGTAGGAACGAAAATTCCTGTCATGTGGAAGAACAGTAGGTGCAGATGGCAAATCTGAAACGATAAGTATAGAGTTGGACCACCTTGTGGATAGCTTTGTGTCCTAGCCTCAGAGGAGGAAGTTTATCTGTGGGTTGCTGTTCCCCAAACACAAATGCTGCATCAGAAATTTCGTGAGGAGGCATTTATCGAAGCAAACATTCTTCAATAGAAGCGCTGAATAAGAATCTCTTGGGTAAAGACCTGGCTGGCTGGCTGGCTATGTGCTGTGGAGTCGGTTCCAACTCATAGCAACCCTATACAGAGTTTCCAAGGCTGTAAATCTTTACAGGAACAGAACACCTCATCTTTCTCCTGCAGAACAGCTGGTAGTTTCTAAATGCTGACCTTGCATTTTTCTATGAAGAAAAACGTGGTGTCAGGATTGGAGGAAGACTCATTAACAACCTGCGATATACAGATGATATAACCTTGCTTGCTGAAAATGAAGAGGACTTGAAACATTTACTGATGAAGATCAAAGAACACAGTCTTCGGTATGGGTTGCCTCTCAATGTCAGAAAAACAAAAGTCCTCATCACTGAACCAATAAACAACATTCTTATCAACGGAGAAAAGATTGAAGTTGTCAAGGACTTCATTCTTCTTGGATCAGCTATCAACACTCGTGGAAGCAGCAGTCAAGAGATCAGATGACATATTGCATTGGGCAAATCTGCTGCACAGGAACTTTTTAAAGTGTTGAAGAGCAGAGATGTCAGCTTGAGGACTAAGGTGTGCCTGACCCAAG
>NW_006408706.1:1039463-1041529 GCF_000296735.1 Chrysochloris asiatica
CTATGAGTCAGTTCCGATTCGATGGCACCTGACAACAACAACAACAACAACACTACTAGAGCTCCTTCGGTAGAGACCTAGGGTATCTGGAAATTTGACAGGGTTTCTAAAGGTCATTCTGGAAACCACTGGTAGATTAAGGGTATGGTCAAACCAGAGATTTAAACAAAAATGTAACACTGGGGGTTAGTGCCAGCAAAGATGTAGTCAGGTGAGCAGAAACAATTGCAAAGAAGTTCTATAGCCATGAAAGTGTCAGAAATATTCCATAGAGAAAGGGATAGGGTAAAAAGGCAATAATTTGAAAAATAAACTGGATTGAAACAACAGACGATATTGACACTGAAGGCAGTTTCTGGAAATAAAGGCAAAATGAGACTCAGGAACATCCTAGATAGATCCTGCAGAGATGTACCTACTGACCGCTACAAAATACCCTCAGGCTAAACAACTGTCATTAATCTAGCAAATAACTTTTAGCTGGAGTTGAAAAGCCATTCAGTGTGGCTGGCAGTTGAAAAGAGAAAATTAGGGTTGGAGTTTGAGCATTATGATTGAATAAAACCTATAAAGTAAATGACTTCATTTGAGGAGGTGAAAACTGACTTAAAAGTCAGAATAGGGAAAAGAGGCAAGGGGAGAAAAGGTGGTATGAACTGTTTCTTCATTTTGTAAATGGGTGGTCCATAGGATTCTATCTGCTTTTCTTTATGCATGCATAAAGGATTGTTCTTTAAAATTCCAGCAGATGGTGCCATGGTCTTGGTAAATAACAGTACATAGAGCCACCAAACCCCACCCACTACTGAGTAGATTCTGACTTTACAGAACAGAGTAGAACTTCCCAGATGGTTTCCAGGGCTATAAATCCTTGCAGAGGCAAATTGTCACATCTTTCTGTAGCTGAGTGGACACTGGGTTCTAATAGCTGACCATTGGATTAGTAGCCTAGTGCTTAACCACTGTACTAACAGGCTCTTCCAAAACAAAGCCAATGATATTAAATGTAAAACCTTGTTTTAAAAAACCCCAAAACTTCTGATAAGGGACCTACTGCCATTGGGTTGACTCTGACTCAAAGTGACCTTGTATAAAAGTTTCAAGACTGTAAATCTTTAAGAAAGCAGAGAGCCTCATCTTTCTCCTGGTGTATCTGAGATTAGAAGTCCAGTGCTAACCGACAGCACCCCCAGAGCTAAAAGAAAAACAAAACTAAATTAAGATGCCAGATCAGTATCTGAAAGATTACTTATTGTCAAAGACACATATTACTCAAAAATGTATACTGTGCTCTTTTTAACTGTTGACCAATAAATTGCACAACCTAGCTAGAAATGTAACAGCTGATAATGTACCAGCTGATGGTTTTCATATCATCGTCAAAACTACAACCATCAAAAAAAAAACCAGAAACCTTAGAAATGTCAAATGCGGTTGTCAATTAGGAAATGTTATAAAAGCAACCAATTGCTTTCTGGGCTGCGTTATGACTGTCTTGGGCCCTGACACTTTTGCTTCTCTGAAAGTCCATGCTGGCTACTTTACATCACACTGAGAGAGGAAATTTAAACAGCAAATAACACTAGGAGAGAATACATTTGAGGGTATCTTTCATTAGGAGAGGAAAAACATGGGAAATCTGATCCTTGTTTCCTGGCCTCCAGTGTACCAAGGGAGAATGTTGTCCAAGATGCCCACAGCAAAAGTGAAATTCCTATGAAATGTTGTGTGTTATCTTAAAGATATTTAAAATTGCATTCCTTCAGGGGGATAAAAAAAAAAAGGGAAATATAATTTCCCACCTGGTGTATAAGGAGCTCTGGTAGCATAGTGGTTTCAAGTCAGCCTTCTAGCCTCAAGGTCAGTCAGCAGTTCAAAACTACCAGCCATTCTGCGAGAGAAAGATGAGGCTTTCTGTTCCTGTAAAAATTTATAGCCTCAGAAAACCTATAAAGGGTCACTAAGAACCAGAACCGACTCCACGGCACACTTCCACAACCACCACCACCTAGTGTCTAGATTGACAGGTAAAATACTATTGTTATTAAGTGCTGTCAAGTCCGTCC
>NW_006408706.1:1044904-1067160 GCF_000296735.1 Chrysochloris asiatica
TCTGACAGTTTCTAATTTTCCTAGATTCATATTTAGTACATTCCATATTCCGATTATTAATGGATGTCTACAGCTGTTTATCTTCATTTTGAGTTTTGCCCCATCAGCAAATGAAGGTCCCGAGGGTTTTTCTCCCACGGGCTTTACTCCATTTGTGTCATCATGGTCAGCTCTGCTTTGAGGAGGCAGCTCTTCCCCAGTTGCATTTTGAGTGCCTTCCAACCTGAAGGGCTCATTTTCTGGCACTATATCTGACAGTATTTCTCTGCTATTCATAAGGTTTTCAATGACTAAATATTCAGAAGTAGTTTGTCACTCCTTCTTCCTAATCTGTCTTTGTCTGGAAGCTCATCTGAAACCTGTCCACCATGGGTGACCCTGCTGGTAATTAAAATACCGGTGGCGTAGCTTCCAGAATCACAGCAACTCACAAGCCACCACAGTATGACAAACTGACAGTCTAGTGGTGGAGAATAATTGCATTCATCACTGAACATTGTTCCTGAATAACCCATTGCTGTGGGAAGTGGAATTAAGCATATTAGTATATAAAACTTTGATCAAGTGTAATTGCAACAGAAAGTAGAACTAAGTTATGGGAAACAAAATTTTCGTTTTGAGAGTTCTAGTTTTCTTTGTGTGTGTGTGTGAAAAGGGGAAACATGGAAGGGAAAGGACACTGCTATTTTTTCTCCTCGGAAATCTAATTTTGAAAAAGAAAGCATATGACTGTGATATTTGAGAGTTGTAAGTGAGGGCCTTGTTGTTAAGTGCTGTTGAGTCATAGTGACCTGTACAGGGTTTCTGAACTGCCAACCTTGTGGTTCAAACCAACCTTTCAGTCCAGCGCATTAAATTAGCTTGCCACGCCACACCAGGACGGCAAGTAAAGGCCTACAGAGTGCAGTAATAACTCACTCTCAAACTCACTGTCATCGAGTCAATTCTGGCTCACTGCGACCCTGCGTAGGGTTTCCAGGTTTTCCAAGTCTGTAAAGTTTTGCAATTTTCTGCTGAATGACTGTTGTGTTTGAACTGCCAGCATTGCAGTTTGCAGTCCAGTGCTTATCCTACAGCACCACCCAGGCTCCACTGATATAATAATAGCAATTTTTAATATAATCCAAAAGCCAAAAGCCAAAGAGCTAGAGAGTAGGAGTTTGGTTAACAGAGAGGAAACAAGAAGGAAAAGCAATAAAGAAGAAGCAAGGAAGCCAGGGCATGTGGAGATGCAGTAAAGAAAGCTTACCTGGGGGCCAGGCAATAAGGGTCTATAAGCATGTGAGCAATCTCCTAATAGGAGAGTACTATCTTTGCTGGAAGGAGCTCTAGTAGCATAGTGGTTACAAATCCGGCTGCTAACCTCAAGGTAGGCATTTCAAAACTACCAGCCATTCCATGGGAGAAAGATGAGGCTTTCAGCTCCCGTAAAGAGTTATAGCCTCAGAAACCCCTGCTGCAGGGTCACTGTGAGTCGGAACCGACTCCACTGTACTTAACAACAACATCCTTAATGGATGGACTCCTGGTGTGGCACGGTGGGCTAATGCGCTGGACTGCTAAGTCGCTATGAACCACAAAGTTCGCGGTTCAAGCTCATCAGCTGCTCCTTGGTAACCCTATACAGGGTTGCTATGGGGCAGAACGACAGGACGGCACTTAACAACAACAACAGTCCTTGCTGGTATGGTGCTATGGGTTAGTGCACTGGACTGCAATGTTGGTTTAAACCACAAGGTCGGCCGTTCAAGTTCACCAGCTGCTCCTAGGAAACCCTATACAGGGTTGCTATGAATTGTAATTGACTGGACAGCACTTACCAACAACAGCAATCCTTGCAGCAAGGAGGCGTAGTAGTGTAGTGTAGTGAACTGGACTACTAACTTCAGGGTCAATAATTTGAATCTACCAGTTGCTCCACGAGAGAGAAGGTGAGACTGTGCCTGTTCCCATAAAGATTTACAATCTTGGAAATCCTCTGCAGTGTCACTATGAGTCCAAATGGACTCAGTAGCACACTCTCACCACAATCCTTGCAGCATGGGGGATAGGCTTTACTCTAGCCTATCCCCCATAGTTGTGTACTAGATTCTGAAAACAACTATTTCATGGAAAAGGTTTTCATTTGCCTTCTTAATATTTTATAAGGGCATGTCAAAGAGTTCACGAAAAAATGGAATGAAAAGATCATAAAATTTTTCCACAAATTTTTTGAAGTCCCCTGTACATATTAAATTTTTAATTCACCAAAAACTTTCTGTGTTGTCAAACTAAAAATGTCCTTCATTTAATTTGGAATGACATGATTGGCTTTTTATTTTAAACTATAGTTTTCTTCAAGTGTCGCATTTTATGAAGATTATGGGGATGGGAGCGGGATGTTCATTTTTATTCAAATAGTTGTTGTTGTTGATGTTGTTAAGTGCTGTCCACTAAATTCTGACTTATATTGACCCTGTATAGAATTTCCAAGGAGAAGTTGGTGGATATGAACCACCAGCCCTGTGATTAGCAGTTCAGTGCTTATCCTACAGCATCACACCAGAATTCCATTAAAATATTTAGGGCAACTTTTTTTTTTTTTTTTAATCTTAGGAGTAGAAATAAATGTATTCCTGTTTTCTTCCTACATTGGGATTTATTCAAGTTCCAAAACTTCAGTTTTCTTATACACCGAGACATTTTGGTACCTGTGTAGAAAGAGCTTCCCAGAGTCTACTGCCTTAAGTCCTGAGGTGTAGTGAATTCTTTAATGTCTCTTCTAGCCATGGTCTTTGTAACTCCCTCCTCGACCTGTAGCAAACCGTGACAACAGAGGAGTGTCAGAGGAGCGGCAGCAGCAGAACCAAGAGCCAAAGCAAGCGTCAGCTGTGGGCTTCCCAGCCCACCAAGTAGCTAAAACCGAGTAACTTAGGCAGAAGGTTTGCTTACAGAGTCGGGGGCCTTTAGGCACTTAATTTGAGGAACAAGGTTTGCTAATGCACATAGACAGAGTACCTTCATTTATCAGCAGCCCTAAAAGAGCTTTTTCGCATTGCCCAGGTGGAGTATGGCTGAAAGGAGGCTACCCTGACTGGAAGAAATGTTCCCTGAACATTTCCAACCCTGAGCTGTAACCTATTAACTTCCTTAAAAAAAACTCCATACCTGTGAGTTATGACATCTCAGACATATGGTGTCTGAGCTCTGTGTGGCCACTGCAATAAATAACCAACCCAGCAGAGAAAAAGACAGTGCTCTGGGGAGAATGGTTGGTATCATTTCTTTGTAACCCCTAAGTATGATTCAGAGAAAAAACTTAAAGGGGTACAAGATTCAGGGGTAATTCTCAGGGTACCTGAGTCCACTGTAAGATCTGAAAGATGGTGATAAAAGTTGTCATTGTTGTTATGTGCCGTGGAGTCGGTTCTGACTCATAGCGACCCTGTACAGAGTTTCCGAGACTGTAAATCTCTACGGGAGCAGAAAGCTTCATCTTTCTCCTGCAGAACAGTTTCAATCTGCTGACCTTAAGGCTCACAGGCCAATTCGTAACCACTATGCTACCAGAGAGTAACCCATTATTGCCCCTCTTTTGTCATAAAGAACTTGTATCCATTCTTAACCCCATGAGAAATGAAGGTTTAGAAGAATAGGTTACCTACCAACTCCTACACTTTTAGACACCTGAGGAACAATGCCACAAATTACTTTACGACAGTCCACCAGCCCCAGGTTCCAAGACTGATCTACAGATTTGGGGGTGGGTGCTTGTGAAAAACAGGATTCTCCATGGAGATCAAGCAGTAGAGATTTATATGTTATTTCATCTCAAGTCAATTCTAATTTACAATGACCCCAAATATACAGAATAGAACTTCTCTATAGAGTTTTACAAGTTATGACTATCTGGAAGCAGATTGCTGAGTCTGTCTTCTCGGGTGCCTCTTGTTGGGTTTGACCCACCAACCTTTGGCTAGTAGTTGAGTACTTAATGGTTTGCCCCACCCAGGGACCAAGATATTTCCCATGTACCTCCAAACAAAACTGACCTTTGGCAGGTCCGTTCCCACTTGCATATATCTAATGGAGATTATGTAGCAATTTACCTTTGTTTTCCATTCTACACATTAAATTTGTACTATATCCATGTTGGAGAGCAAATTCCTGATTGCAGGCTATTAAGAGAGGCAGTGTGAAGTAAGCTTAGTTTCTCACTTTTATTATCCATAAAATGTAGATAATAATAATAGTGTAGCTAATAGTAGTATCTACAATATGTTGTTGTTGTTGTTAGCTGCCATCAACTTGGCCACCAATTTTTGGTGACAGACACCTTGAGAATGGAACAAAACACTTCCTAGTCCCTGCCATCCCCATGATTAGTTACAGATCAGATAGTATGACCCATAAGGTTTTTTGTTGCTTTTTAAAAAATTAATTTATCTCTATTATTGTTAAGAATGTTGTTGTTGTTGTTTTGTGCTGTTAAATGGGTTCCGACTCATAGCAACCCTGTATAAGGTTTCCGAGGAGCAGCTGCTGAGTTTGAACCACCGACTTTGTGGCTCCAACTGACCTTGTGGTCCAGTGCATTATCTTGCAGCGCCACACCAGAAATACACAAACAAAGGATACTCCAATCATTAGTGTTCACATGTACAATTCAGTGATATTGATTACATTCTTCAAGTTGTGCAACCACTCTCACCTTAGCATAAATTGACTGCCACCTAAGGAAGGTCAGAGAAAAAGAGGAAGACCCCCAGCAAGATGGATTGGAAGAGTGGCAGTAACAATAGGCTCAAGCGTGGGAACGATAGTGAGGTTGGCCCTGGATCAGGCAGTGTTTCGTTCTGCTGTGCATATGGTTGGTATCGACTCGATAGCTCCTAACAACAACAACAAGGACTCCTTATGTGGCGCTATAGATTAGTACCGGACCATGAACCACAAGGACAGCAATCCAAATCCACCAGCTGCTCCTCAGAAACACTATACAGTGTCACTATTAGTAAGAACAGACCCAAGGTCACTTAGCTACAGCAAAAATGAGGTTAGATTAGAGTTCTGGTGTGGCGCTGTAAGATAAGCATTGGACCACAAGGTTGATTCTAGCCACAAGGTTGACAGTTCAAATTCATCAGTCACTCCTCAGAGACCCTATACAGGGTCACTATGAGTTGAAGTCGCTTGATGGCACTTACCAACTTAACTAGAAGGTTAGATTAGAATCTTGGAGTTGTTGTCAGTTTGTTAAACCCATATAGATAGAACTTAACATGCATAAAGTGTACAAGACAGACATTCTTCATTATTTCAGCTAAATTGTTTGGTTTTAAGGTTTCAGGGGATATATTTGGTTTGAGGATTAAATACTGTTTTAGAGAATTTATTTCATGGGTTCATCCAGCCTCCATGACTATGGAAAATCTGTGGTAGTGGTGTTGGTGGTGGTTTTGTACTGTGGAGTCTGAGACTGTAAATCTTTATGGGAGCAGAAATCCTCATCTTTCTCTTGTGGAACCACTGGTAGTTTCCAACTACGGACCTTGAAATTAGCAGCCTGACTTATAATCACTACGTTACCAGAGTCTGTAGTCTATGAAAATTTGAAATTCTGTTCTGTATTTTCTCCCTTTTGATTATGATTCTGCTATAGAATCTTTCATCAAAATGTTTGGTAATGGTAGCCAGACATTAAGTCACTAAAAGCATCCAGTTCTGGTCTCATAATAAAGGAGACAGTTGTTCATGTAGGCAGTTAACCACATATCCATTTCCTCTTCCTGTTCCTGACTCTCCTTTTCCCTTTGTTTCTCCAGGCAAATAGAGACCAATTGAGTCTTGGCTGGGTACTTGCAAGCTTTGAAGACTCCAGGCACTCTGCAATGATCTAGGAGGTAGAGCAGAATCACTAATCCATAAGAATTGCATTGACTGATTTTCAGAAACAGATTGTCAAGCCTTTCTGCTTAGTTCATCTTAGTCAGTTGTTGTTGGTAGGTATTGTCAAGTTGACTGTGACTAAAAGCAACCCCATTAGTCATTCCAGGATCTGGTAGCACCAATGAAAGCTGAGGGACATGTGGTAGCTATGCATGAAGCACACTTAATAGAAATCAAATGCCAACATGGAAAGTAAGGATGCTCCCACTTAATTACCACTGCCCCATTACTACCATGATACTTAATTATGATTAAGTAAGATAACTTGTACAAAAGCTCTTAGTACCTGACACAGAGTAAGAGTTTAAAGTTAAATATTAGCTATGTAACTTGTTATTCCAAGAACAGTAGTTCAGAACATAGCTGTTAAGGATGACTGGGACCATCCATAGACAGGGCTGGGGTGGAGGAACTTCTCGCAATGCCGCTGCCAAAAGCAACTTGGAAGTTAAACTTTTTGTTTTCAATTATAAAGGTACAATGTCAGTAAATATGAAAGGCCAACAGCTGTTTCCTCTAGAACCTGGCTAGATTTGACATCTGGGAACTGATTCAGCTTTTGATGGAAATAAACAAATTTGCCTCCTACAATTTTATATACTTAACTGCTATTCTAACTCTCTTTCCCACCTAATCTCCAATTTCCAAAAAATGAAACAATAACTGCTTCCTGTAAGCTCATGTGAAAATTTTCAGAAAGTATGTTTCTTAATAGAAGAGATAAATATCATTCTGTGAATGCTGAACATTTCTATTTTTTGTAGGATTTTATAGGATTACCAAGACATGCTGTGTACTAGAATAATAAGTAACTCTTTGGTTATAAAAACTTCGCCTTTTTTCCCTTTCCCAAACTACCCCTTATTCTATGGCACATTGCCAATTACTGTACCATTATTTAGCATGCATTATTAGTATCTGTTTGATTCAATATTATTGTGGAAAATGGATTAGAAGCCAATTACTGTACCATTATTTAGCACACAGTATTAGTATCTGTTTGATTCAATAATATTGTGGAAAATGAATTAGAAGCTCCTGTAATTTCTAAATGTATTTAGAAAACATTTCTAAAAGCTCTAAATGTATTCTGTGATGCATAATTTGCTTCAAACAAAACAGAAAATTCCCACACTTAAAATCACATTGCTCTTAGTGAGAAAGAGTGAGCAATCTCATGTGTTTCTTTTAGGAACACATATATTGGACCAAGGAGCATAAGCAATAAAACCTAAGCAACAATTAGAATCCAGCTCTGATTCATTGAGGCTTGGAGAAGTTTTTATAAATTCCTCGCCTCAAGCCTGTACTTCTATCCTTTAATTTCAGTGTATGCTATTCAAATAGAAGTTGCCTAGATATCCACATGCTTGAAATTGTTCATTCCTTCTCTCAATATTGGTGGTGGTAATTATGTGCCATGGAGTCGGATCTGACCCATAGCGACCCTGTATAGGGTTTCCAAGGCTGTAAATCTTTACGGGAGCAGAAAGCCTTGTTTTTCTCCTGAGGAACAGCTGGTAGTTTCAAACTGCTGACCTTGCGGTTTGCAGCCCGATTCATAACCACTACAGTACCAGAGCTCCTTACTGTCAGTATTATTGTTGTTAAATGCCACTGAGTCAATTCTGACCCATAGCGACCCTGTATAGTGTTCCCAAGGAGCAGCTGGTAAGCTTGAACCACCAACCTTGCAATTTTAGCCACACAGATACACACACAAAAGCCTCCAGAAATGCTGTAAAAATTTTAGTATAATTGAGCCAATGCTTTGATTTATTCGTTGGTTTCAAAATTATTCATTGGACATTTAAAGATGCTACAGGCATTGTGTTCGTTGTTGCTTATATTTTGTTGTTCTTGTTCTTGGATAAGTGCTGTCAAGTCATCTCTGACTCATAGCAACTCTATATGCAATAGAAGAAAACACTGTCTGGGCCTACGTCATCCTCATAATCATTGCTATGTTTGAGCCAGTTGTTGCAACCACTAAGGCAATCTATCTTGTTAAGACTCTTCCTATTTTTCACAGATCCTCTACTTTTTACCAAGCATAATGTCCTTCTCCAGGGACTGTGCTCTCCTGATAAAATGTCCAAAGTATTTAGTGATGAGTAAAATAATTGTCTCATTTTCATGATGCATATATAAGTGCAAAATATGGTGAGGGGGGTAGAATAGAAAAAATATATGTAATTGTATTAGAAAGTACATAATTTATGCTTAGAGATGGGCCAGAGAAAACCTAAGTAATGACATGTTATTTTAGGCTTAAGAGAGTCTTGGACATTACCTTGGTAAACACTTTGGGGGGAAATTAATTTACTCAGAACACATACAAGTCCCTAAGACAAAAAAGAGTTTTCCCAATTAAGAAATTAATAAAAATCCAACTTAATAAAGATAAATGAGTAATGAGGAGAATCATATGAGTTGAACTTGACATCATGTAATCACTCTGATTTCAATATATACACACAGATGTTGTTGTTAAGTGCCGTGGAGTCAGTTCCAACCCATAACTACCCTGTACAGGGTTTCCAAGGAGCAGCTGGTGAGCTTGAACTGCCAACTTTGTGGTTCAAACCGACTTTGCAGTCCAGCGCATTAGCCCACAGCATCACACCAGGACTCCATATACATAGATATTGAATATATAATCCTATATATGTTGTTGTTAAGTGCCATCAAGTAGGTTCTAACTCATAGGAAACCCTGTATAGGGCTTCCAAGGAACAGCTGGTGGGTTTGAACTGCCATTCTTGTGGTTTGCAGTCCAGTGCTGATCCTACAGCACCATACCAGGAGTCCAAGTATTTCTATATATATCAAAATATTTATATGCTTATATATATGTTTAAGGAGCTCTTGTAGTGTAGAGGTTATGAATCGGGCTGTGAACCTTAAGGTCAGTGGTTCGAAACTACCAGCTGCTCCGCGGGAGAAAGATGAGGCCTTCTACTCCCATAAAGATTTACACCCTCGGAAACCCTGTACAGGGTCGCTATGGGTCAGAACCGACTCGATGGCACTTAACAACAACAATATATATATTTGGAATACCTTTCAATAACCTCATATGCATGCAAAAGCTGGACAGTGAATAAGGAAGACCGTAGATGAATTCATGCTTTCGAGTTATGGTGTTGGAGGAGAATATTGAAAGTGCCATGGGCTGCCAAAAGAACAAACAGATCTGTGTTGGAAGAAGTGCAGCCAGAGTGCTCCTTGGAGACCAAGATGGTCAAACTTCATCTCTCATACTTCATACATATTGTCAGGAGGGACCAGTTGCTGGAGAAGGATATCATGTTTGGTAAGGTGGAGGGTCAGAGAAAAAGAGGAAGACCCCAACGAGATGGATTGGGAAATTGGCAGCATCAATGGGTTCAAGCTAGTCAACAATTGTGAGGTTGGCCCAGGACCATGCAGTGTTTCATTCTGTTGTGCATAGGGTAGCTATGAGTTGGCACCAACTCAATAGCACTTAACAACAACAACAACATAAAAAATATATGCATTCAGGGGATTGTGCGCATTACAATAAAACAAAATAAGATAGGATAAATGTAAAGATAATGTTCATCCATGTAAACTAACACATAATTCACAATAAAAACTTAAAAATAAAATTAAAAAGTAAAAACAAAACAAAACAACCCACAGTGCTTGATAATATACAGTGTGAGTTTAAATTTTGGTTCCCCAGAAAATTTTTACAAATAAACCTGTACTCCAACCTGGCATCTTCCTTATTCCCATGTATCACTTCCCTAAATCCTGCCCCCAGCCAAATAATGGTTATGTTCTTTTAATCAAACTATTAAGTGGTCTGAACTTAGTAGAATATAAACATAAAAAAGGTTTTGGTTTTCTCCTCTTAATAATGCTTTATCAAAGCTTTCTTATATTTTAGCAACTCCTTGAGCAGATGCCATAGGTTGGTGTTAACTTCTGGTTAACACAGTTGTCTACAAGTGAATTCCAACTGCTGATGACTTTGTGTCTGTAAGACTAGAACAGTGCTCTATAGTACTGTCAGTGACTGAATTCTGGGGAAGTAAACTTCCACATCTTCTTTTGAGTTACCTCTAAGTGGATTCCAACCTCCAATCTTTTGTTAACGGCTGAGTCAACTACCATTCGTACCACCCAGAGACACTTTGTTGTTGTTGTTGTTAAGTGCCGTCGAGTCGGTTCTGACCCAAAGCGACCCTGTACAGGGTTTCCGAGGGTGTAAATCCTCAAGGGAGTAGAAAGCCTCATCTTTCTCCCGCGGAGCAGCTGGTAGTTTCGAACCGCTGACCTAAAGGTTCGCAGCCCGATTCGTAACCTCTACGCTACCAGAGCTCCTTAGGCCTAACTAAAAAGTTTGGGATTTACCTTTTGAAGGATATATAGAAACCATTAAAGGATAAAGAAGACATTCACCATATAAATAAGTTTTCACTTAAAATGAACCACTTGGCTATACTTTGTAGACACAACTTTGTTGATTTTCAAATATACTTGGGGTAAAAAATATATTCCTCTAGATGTGGCCAAACCTGAGCAGCCATTTTCAGGAATTACTAAGTATCACTATGGAGAAAGTGGCATTTCTACCTGGTGTGGCACTGTAGGATAAGTGCAGGACTGTAAGGTCTGTTTGAACCACAAGGTCAGTGGTTCAAACTCACCAGTCGTTCCTCTAAGAAAACTACACTGGGTTGCTATGAGTCGGAACCAACTTGATGATACTTAACAACAGCAACAATCTTGACTTAAGGAGTCCTGGTATGGCACTGTAGGATTAGCACTGGACTGCTAACTGAAAGGTAAGCCGTTCAAACCCACCAGCCACTCCTTGGAAACCCTATAGAGTATCTCTATGAGTCATAAATGGCTCGACAGCTCTTAGCAACAATCTTGATTCAAAGGTTGCTGTTGCTGCTAAGTGCTGCTGAGTCGCTTCCAACTCATAGAGACAATCTATAGGGTTTCCAAGGAGAGGCTGGTAGGTTTGAACCACCAATCTTGCTGTTCACAGTCCAGTACTTATCCTAAGGTTGTTGTTGTTATTAAGTGCCACTGAGTCAGTTCCAACCCATAGTGACCCTGTATAGCATTTCCTAGGAGCAGCTGGTAAGCTTGAACAGCCAACCTTGCAGTTCAGACCAATTTTGTATTCCAGCGCATTAAACCAACAGTGCCACATCAAGTAGCAAGATAATGAAGCAGTTTTTTTTTTTTTGTCTTGAAGTTACACCTAAGATCTCAAAGTTGAATAAAAAGATCTAAATTGAGGTGGTAGATCACTTGAAACTATACCACCATTAGTCCTCAACCATATATGTAAAGATAGAAATTGATGGAACCTATCAAAAGAATTCCTTTAGTTCTGGGTTCTGGGTGCTACGGAGGAGTTGGGGACGGGGGAGAAGAAGTATTTCTCCTTATCTTACCTAAGTGAGAGGAGCTTCAAAGAACATCTCATAGAACTTGGTCTACAGTTCCTAAAGTTTGGAAGGTGAAAAGACTAAACTTTGCCTCTGCCACAAGGAGTCTAAAAGATGCAAGATTGTGATGAGATTGTTCTGATTGTGATCAACAAAGAGAGAGATGGGTAAGATGTACATTTCCAGTGATTCTATTAAGACTCAGATATCGATCTTGAGCTTCAGAGGCAGCCTGGGCTCTAAGAGGTCAACCAGAAGAAGTCAAAGACCTACAACAAAGAGAGTCTTCTAGAAGCTAGGGGTAAAACAAACAAACCATTAGTGGTGCAGTAGATTTCAGTGTGTGTCAGAGTAGAACTAGCCTCTGTAGGGTTTTAAATGGCTAATTTTTGAGAAGTAGATAACCAGACCTACCTCTGAGTAAGCACCTTTGGTAGCATAGTGGTTACGAATCGGGCTGCTAATCTCATGGTCAGCAGTTAGAAACTACCAGCTGTTCCATGGGAAAAAGATGAGGCTCTCAGCTCCCATCAAGATTTACAGCCTCAGAAACCCTGTACAGGGTCGCTATGAGTCGGAACCAACTCCATCCATGGCACATAACAACAACAACACCTCTTGGTAGACTCAAACCTCTAACCTTTCAGTTAACAGTGTTGTTGTTGATGTTGCTAAGTGCCATTAATTTGGTTCCAACTCATAGTGACCCTGTATATGTATAAAGTTTCCAAGGAGCGGCTGATGAGTTTGAACTGCAGGTCCAGTGTTTATTCTAAGGTGTCACACCATTAGAGCCTGTTAATCATTTATACCATTCAGGGACTTCAAAAAATTGCCTTTGGGGGTCTTAAAAGCAGTCAGAGTTGGAAACATTACTTGTTTAAGGGAAACTGTAGGCATAGGCCCACTGGCAGGAAGATCTCCCAATAATAAAAATAACCCATAAGAAAAACAGCCAACAATCTTATATTTGTCACCTTTAACATGTCACCCATGAAGATAGATATATGGACTATATCACCTTCTCTTAAATCTGAATGGGCATGTGATTCACTTTAACTAACAGAAGTAGCATCTTGTAACTTCTAAGGCTGGTTCAGAAAAGACAATGTAATTTCCACTCTGTTCCCAGATACAATAATACCAGCCAAGTAAAACATCCCTTATCCTTCATCTTTCCTCTCTGGACTGGCAGACGATCACATTTCAGAGTGGAAAAGGAAGTAGAATTAGAAAATTGTGAAGTTACAGAACATGATCTCTTTCTCCATTCCTGCTCAGGCTCACGGTGGGGGACAAGGGAATCCAAGATTAGTCACATATTCTAAATTTTGATAGTTTATTTTATAAGAATTTCATTTGTTAAAATCAGACCTTCCTGTAATTGAAGGAACCAGAAAACTATTAGAGCTGACACATGTTTTGTCAAGGACAGGAATGAGTAAATCCAAAAGCAGATTTGAAAGAAACAACGAGTCTGCAAAATACAGAGACCAGATTACTTGACAAAATGGCTGCACAAACTACAAAGTGTTTTGAAGCAGAGGGTTCTGGTGGCACAGAGATTAAGCATTTGACTGCTAACTGAAAGGTCAGCAATTCAAACCCACCAGTGAAGCTCCATGGGAGAAAAGATGTTGGAAACCCCATGAGGCAGTTCTACCCTATCCTATAGGGCTGAGTTTGAAGCAGATTTATAGAGTCAGTGGAAAGCTGGAATTTCATAGAAAGTAAAGGCTATCTGTTCGTGATATCAAGGCAAGCTGAATTCCTTAGCCAGCTCAGAGTTAGGACTTCTTGTGAAATAAACAAGTTTGTTACTACATTCATTTGGAATAGTCAAAAGAAACAGATGAAAGAAAAATTAGGTTATATTTACTCCTTTCTACTTTCTATTTTGTAAGGAAGACCCTGGTAGCGTAGTGATTACGAATCGGGCTGCTAATCTTATGGTCAGCAGTTCGAAACTACCAGCTGTTCCGTGGAGAAAGATGAGGATTTCTGCTCCTGTAAAGATTTACACCCTCAGAAACCCTGTACAGGGTCGCTATGAGTCGGAACCAACTCCATGACACATAACAATAACAACTTTCTATTTTGTACCTTTTCTGTCACAAATTTATTAGATTTTTTATTATTGTTATTCAGAGTAGAAGTCCAGTAGATGCTGAGCAGTGGGAGATTAACATAAAAATAAAGACTTAGTTTACATTGTGGGAAGATACACCTTGTCAGTATATGAAGTGGCATTGTTGTTGTTAAGTACCATCAAGCTGACTCATAGCGACACTATATAGGGTTTCCCAGGAGTAGCTGGTGGATTTGAACCACAAATATTTCAGTTAGCAGTCCAGGGCTTTTCCTTCAGCACCACACCAGAACTCCAATAAGAGGCATTGTTGTCGGTTAAGTGCCATCCAGTCGGTTCCAAATCATAACGACTTTGTACAGGGTTTTCAAGGTGTGTTGGTGGATTTGAACTGCGGTTAAAAGTCCCAGTGCTTATTCTACAATGCCACACCAGGATTCCATGAAGAGGTATTCGTCAGCCAAAATAAGCCCAAAATGAGCCTCTCTTTTCTAAATGTAGTCTGTTCTCTATTTCCTCCCAAACTTTCTTCTAAAGTTTTTCACAATATGCCCTTTAAACTAAATGCCCTTTATGACATGCATTCTTCTTTTTTTAATGTTCATGAGTTCTCTCAAGAAAGGGATCTGTGCCTTTGCCTTTAAAATCTGAATAAAGAGGTGATTAACTTTTAATCAACAAAATTCAGCACAGGTGAAATTGTATGACTTCTGAGGTTAGGCCAGAAGAGGTAATCTGGCTTCCATTTTACTTGCTGAGATACTTATTTTGGGGTCCTAACAGCCACAAACAAGGGGTTTACTCTGAAGTCACCATATTTTGAGGAAGCCAAGGCCACAAGAAGAGAATATGTTAAGTGTTTCCATTTCAGACAGTTCCTGTTAACATCCCAACTGACAGCATTAACCACAAGGCATGAAAGTGAAGACGATAGTCCCAGCTCCCAGTTCCACATGAGTCCTGCTCCAGCACTCAAGTCATCCTAAGCCATGGAGTCTTCCTAGCTGAGGCACCAGACATTCTGAGCAGACACAAGTCATTCATGCCTGGTCCAAATTTCACAGAACCAGTGAAAACAATTAAATTTTTATTTTAAGACACTAATTTTGGCCTCATTTGTTACATTACAGGTGAATTCAATAAATACTTTACAAAATATTTGCTGCCCTGAATAATTCCTAGAATTCTACTGATAGAGTTCATAAATGAGCTTCAACTATCACACTGGTGGTGGTGGTGGTTGGCTGTGTGCCTTCGAGTTGATTCCAAACCACATCAACTTTGTATAAGGTTTCTGAGGCTATAAACCTATTTCTAGAGCAGAAAGCCTCATCTTTCTCCCGTGGAGTGGTTGGTGGATCGCAACTCCTAACTTTGCAGTTAGCAGTCCAGCATGTCACCTACTACCCCACCAGGGGTCTTTCTACTATGACACTAGGTATCTGTAATAATGGAGTCCTAGTATGGCACTGTGGGTTAATGCAGTAGACTGCAAAGGTCGATGGTTCAAGATCACCAGCCACTCCTTGGAAACCTTATACAGGGTTGCTATGGGTCGGAACTGACTCAACGGCACTTACAACAACAACAACAACAATCTGTGATAATAACACAGAGGCAGCGCCAGACCTTCTCATCTAACCTGAAGAGGTGGAGAAAGAATCACCATCAGCAGCCTAAGGCTGATTTCTATGAAACAGATCAGGCATACTCCTCTCTCCAACCTTGTTACCAATTCAAAAGCAACCATCCCTCCATAGCACTCTCTACACTACTGCTTGGTTTGATAATTTATTGCAATGGCAGAGGCAATATTCATAATTACAAGATTTAGTAAGGATGTTGTTGTTGTTAAGTGCCATCAAGTTGATTTCGACCCATAGTGACTCTGTATAGAGTTTTCAAGGAGCAGCTGGTGAGCTTGAACCGCTGACCTTGTAGTTCAAATGAGTTGGCAGTCTGACACGTTAACTCATGGCACCACACAAGTAACAGGCACCAATTCAGGATTGGGAAAAACTAATGCAGTTCTTTGATAAGGACACTAATTCTCATCTGTGCTTATAGGCAGGGCTTCTCTGACCCTTGACCCTTCAGCCAGCTTTTTCAAGTGTTACAAAGCTCTTTAGTTCTAGCAATAAGTGCCCAAAGGCTGCCTACTATACCAGCAAGTCTCCCGTCCAAATGCACTCAGTTCTCGCAGGAAACTCACGGTGCCATCTTGCACCATCTTCAGTATTCATGAGCTCTATCTCTGTCTCCTAAGTCTACGAGATTCTCAGCACATCGGCCTTGGGTCCAAACGATGTTTCACTCCTGTCTCTTCTTCTTGGTTGTAGTGGCCCTCCTTTTTTATCCCTGGGATGGCTCATTTTAAGCCTAACAGGATGACAAAACCAATTAATCCCCTTATTGAGGAGAGTCCCATTCCGCACAGGATTCCATATACCTTATTTGCATCATTAGAAACTGTTCAATCCCCTTGGTGGGCCATAAACCTCTTGTTTGCATAGTCTCACCCAATCAGTAGTTATTGCAAGACAATGGCTAGAAAGACCATATAAAAGAGATCCCTCACACCATATTATTATAACAGAAAATACAAAATCTCATACCTTAAGTGACCAATATTTCATTAATGGTTCTGTCTTTACTCTGGAGTTTAGAGAACTTTCTAATTTGCATGCTGTTTTTATTCCTGATGCAAACAGGGGTGGAAGTTAGAAGAAAGGGTTGCCTGGGGGCAGAGAAGCGATCTTTCTATAATTACCCCCAAAAGTAAGTAAATGTCTACTTATTACCCTAAATAAATTTAGATTTAAGATAACAGATTTAAACAAATAAAAGAATCATAAAAGAGGTATTATTTTTTAATCTTAGAAGAGAAAAACCTTTTAACCATGACCCAAAACACGGAAACCATAAAACAAAACTGATCAATTTAACTTCATAAAAGTTAAACCCTTTACATGGCAAGAAAACAAAACAAAGCCATTGGCAACAGGATATGAACAGACCATTCATAGAAATGAATAAATGTAAGGAAAAAAATACTTAAATACATTCATAATTTTTTAAAAATGGAAATCAAAGGAGTGTGGTTTCCTTTTAAAAAAAAAAAAAAAGATTATAAATCATAGTGTTTTCATGAAAAGAGAAAAATAGGCCTCTATTTTCATACATGGAGTCCTGGTGTGGTGCTGTGGGCTAATGCGTCAGACTGCAAAGTCATTTGAACTGCAAGGTCGGTGGTTCAAGCTCACCAGCTGCTCCTTGGAAACCCTGTACAGGGTCGCTATGGGTTGGATTCGACTCAATGGCACTTAACAACAACATTTTCATACATTGTTAATAAAATGGTAAATTGCCTCCACAAATTCTGGAGGTCAATTTGGCAATATCTGCCTTTGAGGCTTTTCATCAGTGTTGGGAAATTATTGAGCATTATCTGTCTTAATATTACTCCTTTCCCATTTTCGCTCTCCTCTTCTTCTGGTACTCTGGTTATATGTATGTTAGCCAGGATAATAATGAAGAAGAACCATATATTTGAAAATAGACATTACCAAACATGAAGCATCTATAAACTATTGTTATTAATACAGTGTGATAAATGGTGCAAGACGCACCATAGTAGGCAGAATTCTAAAGACGTTACCTCAAGATTTCTAGCTCCTGTTATTCAGTCAAGACTAATCTACAGACTACTGTGAAGGGACTTTACAAACATAGTTATGTTACTCTTCAGCTAACGTGGAATCCTGGTGGCACAGTGGATTAAGCGTCAGGTTGCTAACTGAAAGGTTGGCTGTAGTTTGATCCCTTAAATCACACTATAAGAGAAAGGTGAGGCATCTTACTTCTGTGACAAATTACAGCCTCTAAACCATTATGGAGCAGTTCTACTCTGTTTTATAAGGTTATTGTAAGTCAGAGTCAATTTAAAAGCAGTGGGTTAGTCAGTTAACCTTAAATAGGGAGATTATCTTGGATTATTCAAGTGGGCCAATTATATGAGTCCTTAAAATCAAAAGAGGAAAACAGAAGAGACAATGCAGCAAAAGGGGAAGTCAAAGAGGTTCATTCAGAGTGGGAAAGGAAGTAAAACCACGCTATCTGGAGGAAAGACATATGAGAAGTGTGAGAAGAAATCTGTGGACTGTCTTTAGCAGTTAAGACCTAGTCAACAGGGAAATAGAAATCTCAATCCTTCAATCACAAGGAACTGAATTCAATCTACAACCCGAATGAGTTGGAAAGCAGATCAAGCCTTCATATAACAGCCCAGCCCTACCAACATCTTGATTTTGACTATGTTAGAAGTTCAATCCCACTAACTGTTCCATGGGAGAAAGGTGTAGCAGTCTGCTTCTATAAAGCTTGCAGCCTGGGAACCGTTTGGGGCAGTTCTACCCTGTCCTATAGGATCATTATGAGTTGGTATTGACTTTATGACAACAGAGTTGGTTTTGGTTTTAGAGTATGAACAGGAGTTGCTGGGAGGTGAAAATAGTTAAGTGTTCAACTACTAACCAAAATGTTGTCTGTTTATATCCACCCAGAGCAGCCATGGAAAAACTGCATGGCAATCTATTTCCAAAAAGTTACCGTTATTTTTAAGAGTACAGTGCAGTTCTACTCTGCAATACATGCGGTCATTATGAGTCAGAACTGTTGCTGTGGGTTTTTATTCTGTTTTGTTTATTTCTGAAACACTAAGAAAAGAACACATGAAGCCAGACTGCTCGCGGATCTCTGATTAACAGAACTGTAAGACTTTAAAACAACAGAGAATGGGGTGGCTTTAAGGCACTAAATGTGTGACAATCTATAATGGTAGCAATAGAAAGCTAATGTACTTACCAAGAACAAAAGTCTATATGCAGACATATTCAGATATAGCAAAGGGGCACGGCAAAGCAATGGGAAAAAATGCTGAGTCACCTCTCAGCAATTAATGTTAGGTCAGTCTGATTCCTAAAATGTTTATATGGATACCTAGACCTCAATTTCAAGGAGCTCTGGTGGCACTGTGAGCTAAGCATTGGACTGCTAACTGAAAAGTAGCCAATTCAAACCTACCAGCACTCTGATGGAGAAAGATGAGGCTGTCTGTTCCCATAAAGATTTATAGTCTCAGTAACCACTGCTGTTTCTATTGTAGTTCTCCTCTGTCCTATGCCTGCAGTTGGCTCTGTTCTATAGGGTTGCTGGGGCCCTGGTGTGGTGCTATGGGTCAATACGCTGCACTGCAATGTCGACTTGAACAGCAAGGCTGGTGGTTCAAGCTCACCAGCTGCTCCTTGGACACTGAACAACAACAACAGGGTTGCTATGAGTCAGAATCAACATGATAATAATGAATTTGGTTTTGGTTTTGGGTTTTGTTTCAACCTTTATTTCACACTGTTATGTATTGAATTATATCCTAACAGCCTTGGAAACCCTGTATAGGGTCCCTATGATCAGAACCGACTCCACAGCACGTAACCACCACCACCACTAATATCCTAATCCTCATAGCTATAAATATGATTCTATGTGGAAATTGGAGTTTCCGTTTGTTATGTTAATGTGAGTAGTATCCTAAAAAAAAGGCAGAAGAATAGGTACAGAGATAAACATTGGGGGAAGACATGAGAGAATCCATCTATAAGCAAAGGGTGCTAAGGATTCCCAGCAGACACCAGAAACTAGGAGAGAAACCACAGCAGAAAGCTGAGACCCTGATTCAAAATTTTAACTTCCAGTACTATGGGGGGAAAAAAGGGAACCCTGATACTGAGTTAGGCTGCAAACCTCCAGGGCAGCAGTTGGAGTCTACCGGTCACTCAGTGGAAAAAAGATGAGGTCTTCCGCTCTTGTAAAGATTTACAGCCTTGGAAACCCTGTATAGGGTCACTATGAGTCGGAACCGACTCCATGGCACATAACAACAACAACAAAGATTTACAGCCTCAGAAACCCTACAGGGTTGCTATGAGTTGTAACCAACTCCACGGCACACACCACCACCACTATGAGAAAATAAATTTCTGTTCTCTAAAGCCATCCACTCATAACTAGTAACTAACACAATACACACCATACACAACATTAATTTCAGATGAAGTGTTGTTCTGAATATGAAAGAGATGTGGAGAGTAAACTTTTAGAGGGAAAAAAGAAAGAATATCTTAGTAATTTCAAAGTAATTAAAGATTTCTTTTAAAAAAAATGGATAAAAATGGACAGGCCACCAAACATCCCCCAATTTTTCTCACTATGCTGCTGAACTTGACAATCTTGCCTCCTTCTGTTTCATCACTTGGAATTATTAGCACACACACACACAAAAAAAAAAAAAAAAAACAACAACAAAAATAAATAAATAAATAAATAAATAAGACTCAAAAGGAGTTGTGAGAGAAACTTATGAAACTTGACATTAGGAATTTATTTTACATCAAAAGACACAAAAGAGTAAAAACACAATCCATGGAGTGGCGGAAGATAGTCATGATGCATCTATCTGACAAAGGACTACTGTTCAGACTGTATAAAAAGCTTCTGAAAGTCAACAGGGAAAGGGCAGACAACCCCATTTTAAAAATGGGCAAAAGAACTGCATAGACATTTTATACAAGAAGACAGTATCACAGTGGCTGATAAATTTATAAAAACGTGCTTCACTTAACTGTCAGAAAAGTACAAAAAAACACACCCACCAGAATGACTAAAATGATAGCAAGGAAATGAGGCAGCTAGAACTTTCATAACTGCTGGTGGGCATATAAATTAGTAAAACTTTGCAAACTGTTTAACAGCACCTACTACTCCCCAGCGGCTCCTTGGAAACCCTATACAGGGTTGCTATAAGTTGGAAACGATTCAACGGCACTTAACAACAGCAACAACCACCACTAAACATATGCATAATTTATGATCTGATAAATCCACTTTCAGAGTGCTGGTGTGGCGCTTTGGGTTAATGCACTGGACTGCAAAGTCAGATAGAACTGCAAGGTAGGCACTTCAAGCTCACCAGCCGCTCCTTGGAAACCCTATCTAGGGTTGCTATGGGTTAGAACCAACTTGAAGGGACATAACAACAACAATTCCACTTCTAAATACAAACCAACAGAAATGTAAGCATATGTTTACCACAACAGCACTATTAGTAATGGCTACAACTTGGAAACTATCTGGTCCATTACTTAATTCCAAAACTACTCCTAAATATTCTACTTTATAATCCTGAGGTTAAAATTCTGAAAACCATATTTCTATTTTACCAGATGAATCTATGTTAGGTTCTGCCATTGGTACTACTAAAAGGAACCTGGAGGGCTAGGAGAAAAGGAACTTGATTATTTTTTCCCTTTGCTTATTGTATCTGACTGCAATGGTTCTCCACATTGGCACTGGTGGCAGTCTCCATGTTTACCCACTCTCCAAGAACCAGCCCCCTCACCTCTCTCAGACATCAGCACCTCCTAGTTCCCTCAGAGGACCCTTCTTCCAAGATCCTGAGACCCTAGGACCAGCTAAGCAGTAACCACTTTTCTAAGATCTTGATCTCAATCCAAACTTTTAGGTTCTAATAATTTCAACCTCTTCTTTTTTGTTACCCATCCTACTGATAGCTACCTATTGTTATCTTGTGTTCCCTGAATGTATTCCCTTTACCAATTTGTCTTAGTTATCTGGAGTCCTGGTGAGGTACTGTAGGAAAAGCACTCAAATGCAGCTTGGATTGAACCATAAGGTTGGCAATTCAAACTCACCAGTCATTCCTTGGAAACCCTATATGGGTTGGAACTGATTCAACAGCACTTAACAACAACTTAGTTATCTAGTGTTGCTACAATAGATATGCCACAAGTGGAGGCTTTAACAAACAGAAATTTATTTCTCATGTTTGAATTTAGGGCATCGGCTCTAAGGGAAGGCTTTCTCTCAGCTGGCTCTGGAGGAAGGTCCTTATCTCTTTGAGCTTCTGATCCTAGAGGTCTTCATGTGGTTGGAATCCCTTTTCTCCAATTCTTCCCTGCTTGCTTTTACTTCTCTAAAGAAATCCAGCAGTTCTTCTATTTAGTATATATTCACAAAAAAATAAGAACCAGAACATGAGTACATATATGCATACCCATGTTCATTCATAATAATAAAATGATGGAGACCGCCTAAGTGCCCATCAATGGAAGAAAGTTTAAACAAACTTTGGCACAAACACACAATGGAATACTGTGCTACCTACCTTGAATAATAGCAATGAAGCTGCAAAACACCTCATAGCATGGATGAACCTTGAAGACATAATACTGAGTGAAAATAATCCAGCACAAAAGGACAAATACTGCATACTACCATTACTGTAAAAGCTTAAGAAGAGATTTCATACTAAAAATTAATTCTTTGGTGGTTACCAGGGGTAGAAGGAAGAGGACAGTAACTCACAAGTTAAGGGATAGCTGCATGATAGCTTAGGTGATGGGGACAGCAATAAAAAGGAGGAGGAGGGAGGGGAATGACAAGAAGGGGGAGTGGTTAGATGAGTGCGGATGGTAGGGGAAGACTTAAGGAGGTATGCATGAACTAAATGAGTTAAAAGTAGAGTGTGATATATGCACAGCCGTGGAACAACAGGGCTTTATGGTGTAGGGTTTCAGACATGTCCAAATGGGTAAAGGAGGGGAAATAATGTTAAGGTACATGACTGTTTTGTGGCTATTAGTTTCCCCTGACTACTATTGTAATATAGATGTTTAAGTGGGATAGACAGAAATGTTGGAAAATATGATTATAGAAAGTCTGTAAAC
>NW_006408706.1:1071845-1078857 GCF_000296735.1 Chrysochloris asiatica
AAGGCTGAGAACAGGAAACTTACCATCAATGGGAAGCCCATCTCTATCTTCCAGGAACAAGCTAGACATTTTCATCACAAATGCGAGAAATTAGAAAAGTGTAAGAGTTCCAAAATTAAGGCACTTGACTTGTGTCAGAATGAACCCTGGCCAAGCCTCAAGACCATTTTAGCCTTCCCTTATTTCACTTGCAACAATCAAACCCTTATAGAGATTTAAGCACATAGCAAAGGATTGCCCTGTAAATGCCAAACCCTTAGATAGACTTTAGTATCTAACAAAGGAAACATTTTTCTCTGTGGTTAAACTAAAGATAACAAAAGAATGTTCCCAAGAGAATATTCAAAAATTCCCTCAGCAGACTGAGAAATGTTTTTAAGATAATTATCTTAAGACCACACTGTTAAAAACCATCCCCTCCCCCACCCTCATTAATGTATTTAAACAACCAACCCAAATAGACTATATTCATGCTTCCAACCAATCACTGTAAAGCTCCCACTTGAATTTATCCCATCTCTAGCTTCCCTGATATGGCAACTTTCAATCAGAATATTGTACCTTGAGTTCTTGATTTTACTTAATAAATATACCTCTGTGACACAATGAATTGAGAATGTTTGATTTCACTTTGTGAGACCAGACATGGTCTCATTTTAAGCTTCAACAAATCTTGCTGCTGTTATTTATCAAGAGTACACTTTCTTACTCATTGACAGGGAAAGAAAGGATAGCAGGCCTCAAGCAAGTCTAAAACCCAACAGAAAATTTACATTAGCTCTCAAAGCTTGAAAACAATCCTTTGTTCTCTAAAACCACCTACACAATGGTCTCCAGACCTTGGGTGCCAACCATGTTCTCTTGATTCTGAATGGAAGTCCCTCACTCCTGGCTTTCAGCTCTTCCTTCCAGTCCCACTGAGATGAAAACTCTGCTCACTTGGCTTTCGGCAACGCTATTCTCCTAGTCTATCTGAATAACAACCCCACCCCCTCAACCTCACCAGGTTCCATTCTTCTGTCCCTTTGGCATGGTAGCCTCACCCTCTCTACTTTGGCTAGTGGCCCTATCCCTGTGGAACACCATAATGGCAACCCAACACTCCAAAACTGAGTTGGAGAGGATCTAATTCTATGAAATATTGAAGGATATGGCCCCATTCTTCAAGATCCAGGTGACCATGGTCCCACCTTTTAACACTGCAGAAGACATGTTCCCACCTTTTAAGGTCAAGGTAACTGTTTCTTGTGTTCTGATCAACAGTTCTGCTGATATTCTATCTGCTACGGTAATGTTTTCTTGGCATGTTTCCAGCCTGTTGAATTCCAAAAGGCAAACAGCATTCTTTCCTTTCATTCTTTCCTTGTCCCCTTCAGTCTATGCTGATGGGCTTTCTGTTGTGGCTGTGGGTTAAATATGTAATAAGATTAATCTCTTTAACAAAACATTGTATAGCCTTAGTGAACATTCTAGGACACATGCCCTTACTTTGTACAACAGGATGTACCAATTCTTTAAGTTCTATTTTCATTTTCCACAGTTGATTTTTAAGTCCTCTTAACTCTTGCATCTTACTGTAAGTACCAAGAAATCATATAGCCCCTTTAAGATCTTGCTTAGAAATCGTCTCAACCAGATATATAAATTAATTACTTAAAAGTTTTACCTTCCATCAAACATTTTAACCTAATTAATACATGTTCTTTGCCATTGTATGTAAAGTGTCACCACTCTCCAATGACATAGTCATGGTTTTCTTTTAAAATGTGCACCAGATACACATTTAACACCCACATTTCTAATAATATTCTGCTACTCCTTTTGTTTCTTTTGACTTTGCGATTATAGAGAATGTCTTTGAAAGACTTTCTCTATAGTTCTCATCATTTCCCTGGAAGCTCTCACCAGAATTGCCTTTGACATCCATAATTCTATCAAATCTCTTCATGACAATCTAGACTTTTTTTTTTAATTGGTTACCCAATTCCAAAACCGTTTCCACATTTTAGGTATCTGTTAGAACAGTAGCACCCATAATTCTGCTACCAAATTCTATTTTAGTTATCTAGTTGTGTGATAGCAAAAATATCACAAGTTGTTGCTGTAGTTAAGTACTGACTCATAGCAACCCTATGCACAACAGAACAACCATGACCCCATACTGCACCATCTTCACAATCATTAGGCTTTTGCCCATTGCTGCTACCTCTGTGCCATTCCATCTCATTGGGGTCTTCCTCTTTTTTACTGACCTTCTACTTTACCAAGTGTGATGTCCTTTGCCAGGCCTGATCCCTCCTAATAACACGTGGGTGACTTTAATTAACAAAATTTCTTTTTCTCATAGTTTTGGAAGCTAGAAGTCTGCATTGTATTTTCAATAACCTCATATGCATGCAAAATCTGGACAGTGAATAAGAAAGACTGTAGAAGAATTGATGCCTTTGAATTATGGTGTTGGAGGAGAATAATAAAAGTGCCATGGGCTGCTAAAAGAACCAATAGATCTGTGTTGGAAGAAGTGCAGCCAGAATGTTTCTTAGAGGACAAGATGGCCAAACTTTGTCTCTCACACTTTAGACATATTGTCGGGAGGGAAAAGTCACTGGAGAAGGATATCATGTTTGGTAAGATGGAGGGTTAGAGAAAAAGAGGAAGACCCCCAACGAGATGGATTGGCCAGGTGGCAGCATCGATGAACTCAAGTGTGGCAACAGTAGCGAGGTTGGCCCAGGATCGGACATTGTTTCATTCTGCTGTGCATAGGGTTGCTATGAGTCAGTGCTGACTGGATGGCAACTAACAACAACGCTAGAAGAAATAATTCTCTCTGTCAGCTCTAGAGGATGGTCCTTATCTCTTTGAGCTTCTGCTCCTAGGTGATCATCATGAGGCTTGGTATCGCTCTTCCTCCACCTTTGCTCTCCTTGCTTATTTGATCGTTGTTGTTTTTTAATCTCAAAAGAAATTGACTCAAGACATACCCTATACTAACCCTGCCTTATTAACAAGTGGGATAACCAGAGACATAGAAATCAGGTTTTAAGACACATATTTTGGGGTGCATAATTCAACCTATAACAGCAACTTAGCCTTCCAATATTTTATTTAGACAATTACATTAAATTCTATAATTTAAAATAAGTGATATTAATAAAGTACCATGTATTGGAATATTACACAAAAATGAGAATAAAAGGTCTACTACTGTACTCAATGATATGAATGAATTTCATAAACAATATTGAATGAAGGAAGCCAAATGCAAAACAGTGTATACTGTATAATTCT
This sequence comes from Chrysochloris asiatica, assembly GCF_000296735.1. NCBI lineage: Eukaryota > Metazoa > Chordata > Mammalia > Afrosoricida > Chrysochloridae > Chrysochloris > Chrysochloris asiatica. Next base: position 1,075,137 of record NW_006408706.1, read on the forward strand.
ATTAAGAGATAAAAATTGGTAAACCTAATGTGTGAGGTTTCGAAGTCAGGGGTGGTGGGAGGGAGGTTAGTGACTTTGCAACACAAGAAGGGCTCAGCTAGTGCTGGGGATGTTCCGTGTCTTGATCTGGGTTTCATGACACAGTTATGTTCCATTTTCAGAGGGGGAACGTCATTGGACTGTACAATTATAATAGGCTCACTTTTCTGTGTGTTTATCACACTTGAATAAAAGGCTTAAAAAAGAATGTAGTCATCAGTTACTTGCTAATGTTTGCAGTTAAAGTGAATATTGTCAATTTATGGCCCCAAAACTTTTTTACATGTTCAACGTAATTGTAGAATCATGACTTATTTGTATTTTTAAGATGACAATGGTTTAAGATTTAAATATTATCCCCAAAAATGAACATAGCACGTTGTCTTAATAGTTCCTTTTCTTGTATCACATTTGTTTTTGTACTATAGATTCATGTCTTCATAGACTATATTCTACCAACTAAAACATTAGTCATATCTCCAGAGCTCTACCACACATTTTATCACCATGATTTTATATGGTTATGTGTAAATTTGTGATAATTTAAGCAGTGAGTCATAAAGTTGTTGAAAGCCTGCCAACCCTTTAGATCTTGATTCCTATCTTCTACAGAGGGTAGGTCCTGATATCTACTTTCAATCTACAATATGCTTTTTATCTATTTCAGTTCTAGTTTTTTCAAATCCCTTTCCCACGCTTAACTTGCTTGATGGTACTTGTTACATCCTTCATGTCCCTGTTGCAATTCATTCTACTGGAGTGGATTGTTTGCTTTCTATAGCAATGCTGCTTCATACAAGGATCTAATTTTATGCCAGATTTCTGCACAGCATGCCCTGCACGGTCAACACAGAATATCTTTTCCATCCCCAGTTCCAAATCTGATTTTTCTTTTTCCACTAGGTCCTGCCTTCTCATGAGATAACCAATAAAACCAGTTTCCATTATGTTGACTCCAACTCATGTGTGTCAGAACAGAACTGTGCTCCATAAGGCCCTCAATGACTGATATATATATATATCTTTTTCTTTTTTTTTAAGTGTTTATTGTAAGGTTTACATGGGAGAATATCAGCTTTACACTCATCCTACAGTATTTCGTTTCATTGCAATGATTAAAATCCCATCCATGCATCATCAAATAACCAAAGGATACATCCCACAGGCCCGACCCCTGGCCACCAGCACACAGCCCTTCTCCTTTCCTGAGTCCAGTGTTCCCTGCCTCTCCAATCTGTCCACGTCATTGTCTCTGTCTCCATCCCTGGCGTCACCGCCTCTCTGGGTAGGGTCCTGCTCTCCGCTCTTCTCACTTGATGGTCCCAGGGACCTCTGCTCCTGGGCTGCAAAATCAATCATGCTCCTCCTTTTGTCAAAAAAAATATATATATACCTCTATATTTCCTACCCTCACAGTCAGTCCTGATGGCAATTATTCACTACTGTACCACAAGAGTCTTATCCCCATTTCCTTTGGCCAGCCTAGTCCCAGCAGATTGGAAATCATTCAACGGTGATTCTACCTTCCCCCGCCCTTTCTGGAACTAGGCTCCCTCTTGAAAGCTTGTAAGCCAGTCACTTCTTGCCTTTATGGTGGTGGTGGTGGTGGTTATATGCCATGGAGTCAGTTCTAGCTCATAGCAACCCTGTATAGGGTTTCCGAAGCTGTAAATATTTACAGGAGCAGAAAGCCTCATCTTTCTCCCACAGAACAGCTGGTATTTTCTAACTGCTGACCTTAAGGTTTGCAACACATTTCAGAATGCCTACGCTATAGGCCTCTCCATTTTTGGTAGCCAATGTCTAAGTTGCCCATCCTGTCAACCCTGTGTACCGAGGGAGTGGGAATGATCCTCGCTGTAAAGATTTGTTCCCTTTTTTGAGCTACTACATCCATAAGTACAGGTAAAGTTCATCATTGTAGCAGGTTACTTTTTTTTGTCCCCCTCTTCTTTCTTCTTCTAGTTGAGTTCTGATCATCCAGCCATCAAAGCGAGGTCAAGTGGGTACTATCTTCAAGTGTGGGTGTTCTTGTGCATCTCCCCTCACTTCGTATCAGCAGGATGCTTCACTCTCCACTCTAGTCTTCTGTGGACATGACACTGCCTCTGGACCCAAGAGTCCCTGGGTCTTGCCATACTGCTGGCCATCCAGGTCTCCACCCGGGTTCACAGGAGTCTATTGAATGTGGTCGGGCTTAGTTCACAATTTCATTGCTGTTTTTCCCCCTCTTCCCCTTATTGGTCACCAACGTGGTCACCAGCCAGACCACATGGCTGCTCACGTATTCTCCTTGAGTCTCAATCTTGGAAAGGGGTTTGCTCTGAGGGGTCCCGACCACTTGTCTTGATGGTTCCCAGGCAAACAGCTTACTTGTTCTTGTAGTAATCAATCAGACTGCCATTATTGTTTGGGAATTTTCCTGCTAGTCTTTCACAAAGTTAGCTTCTGTTCTTCTAGCAGCTCCAGAGTGGTCTACTCATCCTTTCCAGTGGAAATTTCCTACCTCAGTTGGTTCTGGATGGGATTCTGGATTCCACCTATGGTCTTGTGCAATGTAAAGGCTCCACAGGAAGCCTCTTTCACTGGGAAACTTCTCGCCCCCTTTAAGGTATTCCAATCAGTTATAAGCTGAAGACAGACTTGCAAGTTTTCTGTAGTGATGATTTTGACTATTCCTTTTCCCTCCTCCACAAGTGTCTATTTTACAATGGTCGGCAAGGGAAACCAAGATTCAAAAGACAGCCAAATATCTTGACGTTATTCCCCTCTTTTACCCCTTCAAACCATGCTTCAATCCCTGTATCCCGGAGTCCTGTTTTTCCAAGGTTGTGCATACATCATCATTTACCTCTGTCCCATAGCCCATGCAAACCTGCCTAACTGTTCTCCCATCAGCCTTGTTCTTCCATTCCACTCCCCTTCCTTGTGTATTGCCCCACTGTGTGCCCCCCCTCCAAGCTATCCTGTGTCTATTCCCTACCCTGTGCTCTATCTTTCCCTCCCTCACTCCCCTCCTCTCATCCCATACATCCTGGTTATCAGAAAAAAAAATAATAATAATCTCCCCCCCCCCTTTTAGTGTAAGTTCTTTTTTAACTCTTTTACAATAAAGGTCCTATGCAGTATTTCTCATTTTGTGACTGACTAATTTCACTCAGCATAATGTCCTCAAGGTTCATCCATCTTATGCAGTGGCTTGCAGCTTCTTTGTTGTTCTTCATGGTATTCCATTGTGTGTATGTACCACAGTTTGTTTATTCATTCTTTAATTGATGGACACTTAGGCTGTCTCCATCTTTTTGCTATTGTAAATAGTGCTGCTATGATCATTGGAGTTCACATATCTACTTGTGTTATGGCTTGTATTTCTTGTGGATAAATACTAAATAGAGGAATTGATGGATCATAAGGTATTTCTATTTCCAACCTTCTGAGGAAGCGTCATATTGCTTTCCAGAGTGGTTGGACCATTTTGCAATCCCACCAAAAATGAAAGAGGGTCCCAGTCTCTCCGTATCCTCACCAGCATTTATTGTCCTCTACTTTTTTGATCTTTGCTCTTAATGCTGGAGTGAGATGTTATCTCATTTTTGTTTTGATTTGCATCTCTCTAATAGCTAGTGATCATGAACATTTCTTCATGTGCTTGTTGGCTGCCCAGATCTCTTCCTTGGTGAAG
>NW_006408706.1:1079939-1092117 GCF_000296735.1 Chrysochloris asiatica
TCTTTTGGTTTCTTGTAGTAGTGTTATAATTTTCTTTGTATAGGTCCTTTGTTTCTCTGGTTATATTTATTCCTAAATATTTCATCCTTTGGGTGGCTGTTGTAAATGGTATTGCTTTCCTAATGTCCTTTTCAGCATTGTCACTGTTACTATAGTGGAATCCAACTGATTTTTGTATGTTGATCTTATATCCTTCCACTTTGCTGAATCTTCCAATGATTTCTAATAGCTTTTTACTGAGTCTTTGGGATTTTCTATGAATAGGATCATATCGTCTGCAAATAGAGAGAATTTTATTTCTTCTTTGGCAATTTGGATGCCTTTAATATCCCTATCTTGCCATATAGTTCTGGCTAATACTTCAAACATAATGTTGAAAATGAGTGGTGACAAAGGGTATCCTTGTCTGGTTCCCATTGATGGAGGGAAGGCTTTTAGTTTCTCTCCATTGAGAGTGATGTAGGCTGTTGTTTTTGTATATATGCTGTTGATTATGTTGAGGAATTTCCCTTCAATTCCTACTTTGTTGAGTGTTTTTTTTTTATCAGGAATGGATGTCGGATTTGTCAAATGCCTTTCCTGCGTCAATTGATATGATCATGTGGTTCTTTTCCTTTTTCTTATTTATATGGTGGATTACATTGATTGTTTTTCTAATGTTGAACCATCCTTGCATCATTTTTATGAAATCCACTTGATCATGATGTATTATTTTTTTTGATGTGCTGCTTATTTCTGTTGGCTAGGATTTTGTTGCGAATTTTTGTGTTTATATTCATGAGGGATATTGGTCTATAGTTTTCTTTCTTAGTGATGTCCTTCCCTGGTTTTGGTATGAGGGTTACGCTTGCTTCATAAAAAGTATTAGAGAGTTTTCCATCCTCCTCTATATTCTGAAATAATTTGAGTAGAATTGGTGACAGTTCTCCCCTGAACTTTTCTCTCCATTTAAGAGAATCTATTGTATCCTGTAATCTACCTGACATCCTCACAACCTGGATCTCTGTTCCTACATGTATCATTTCTTTGATAGTGATATTATTTTGATCTTCAGTTGACCTCTCAGCTCCTTTGAATTCATTGTTGTAGTTTTGCTCTGTTCTGAACTGTGCTATCTGTCAATGGAGGTCCAGGTAGTGTTGCCACGCCTGTCAATCTCTGGTTGCTGTCTGTTCTTGTTGGTTTTCAGTCCAAAGAACTGTCTTTAGGATGTTTTGAAGTGCTGGATTGGTTTTGACAAAATCTCTTAGATTCTGTTTATCCTGGAATGTTTTGATTGCACCATCGTATTTGATTGACAGTTTTGCTGGATAGACGATTCTTGGTTGGCAGTTTTTTCTTTTAGGATTTTGTATATGTCTCCCCATTGCCTTCTTGCCTGCATGGTTTCTGCTGAGAAGTCAGAGCTTAATCTGATTTGCTTGGCTTTGTAAGTGACCCTTCTCTTTTGCCTGGGCACTTCTAGGATTCTTTCCTTGTCTTTGATTTTGGAGAGCTTGATTTACATATGTCTTGGTGACTTTCTTTTGGGGTCTATCCTTCCTGGTGTACATTCAACTTCTTGAATGTGTATGTTCTCATCTTTCAAGATGTTAGAGAAATTTTTTTTCCAGAAGTTCTTCAAGTATCTCCTCTGTGGACTTCTCTGATTCTTCCTGTTCTGGAATGCCAGTAATTCTTAAGTTGTTCCTGTTCATGTTATCCAGCATGAATCTTAAACTTTCTTCAGATTTTTTTTTATCCTTTTCTCTGCTTGCTCTTTTACTTTAGCGGTATTGAGAGATTTGTCTTCCAGCTCACTAGTTCTGGCTTCCATATCTATTATTCTGTTCCTTTCCCCTTTCAGTGTATTGTCCATTTCTGATATTTTATTATTAATCATCTGGATCTCTTTTTTCAGGTTTTGAATTGTTTCCAATGCTGTATCAGATCAGTTTTGTTTGATTGCTCTTGTAGTACTTTCTTGACTTCTTCCTTGTTTTCCTCCACCCCTTTTCGGAGCATTTGAATTTGTTTCCATGTTATTCTTCTGAATTCCTTCTAATGCAAATCCAAAACCTACTCTTCCTCCTCTGGGGAGCCTTTGTCTCCAGCTCATTTGTCTCAGTTACTCTTTTCTGGTTTTGGATATGTTTTGAGATATTTTGTTGTGTTTTGTTTGTTATTTCCAGTGGTTATGTGGGGTTTTTAATGTTTAAATGGATGTTTGTTGTTGTGTTATTAAGCTTGCTGGGTGTCTCCTGGTGGATATGATCAGGAGATAGTCTTCCCTTTTCACATGTAATGCTTAGCAGCTGTTATTGGCTCTTGTCTCAATGGTGGAATATTATGGGGTATGCTTGTAGCTTGGCTATATGGCCACAATTGCTGTCTCTTCTTGGGTAAAGTAGGGAGAAAAAGCTCCCACCTCCTGGAAAAATATGTGATCAAAAGAACTAAAAGCAGAAGCAATATAAAAGCAGAGACCAAAACTACTACTTTGAAACAAAAATAAATCTTTGGCAGACTGGCCAGTCACCTTGCTACACAGGCAGTGTGTGTGCACCATAGAACCCTCCAGCAGTGGGTGGAGGTGTCTGCTCGCTCTGGCCCCTCCTCTAGTCACCACCATAGAGGTGCACAGATAGAGATTGAGAAGTTAACAGGAGAAAGATTGTCTACTATTTTTGTCTCTGAAGGTCAGTTAGGTATCTGCATGTTCACAGAGTAATTCTCGCAATAGTTGTGTCCTTTTATGTTGGGGTTTTACAGATTGTTAATATGGTTTGTCTGTCAGGCCTGACAGGCCTGCTTTTTTCTTGCTAGATAGTCCAGAGTAAAGGGTCCTGTGCAAGTTAATTTTAGGGCTGCAACCCCTAGGATGAATTCATAAGCAGCCGCCCAGCTCTTTCTCTCCGTGCCATGGGAAAACTGTGGGCTCAGCGTTGGACATTTTTTTGTGGGTGTACACCCACCCGCCTGAAGGCGTCTGGGCTGGGCAAAGAAGGCGCAACAGAGGAGAGGAGGGGAAAAAAATGTGTAGAATCCCCCACACCTCCTTTTGCAAATGTCACTGCATCATTTTTAGTGCTGGTTCCCTGTTCTGGTCTGGCTGTAGCCCCGCTTTCTGAACTCCATCTGGGCAGGGTGGTTGCAGAGGGAGTCCTGTCTCAAGCTCTTCCTAACTCACAGTATTTTCATTTATATCATGATTTTTCCACTTGCAGGTGTGGTAAACTAACACCATAAACCTTATGCTAGTTCCAGAGCTCTGGTGTTGTTACATGAATGCAGATTCTCTGGGTTTTCAATCCCTCCCCCATGGAGCCTTTCCTACCTGGCTGTCTCTGCCACCTGTCAAAACCAGAACTCCCTTGTATATCTATTTTTAAGTTGATCACCAGACTTTTCTTCCAAAGCACCTTTGGGTGAAGTCAAACTACCAACTTTTCGGTTAATAGCCAAACACACTAACTATTTATATTACTTAAGGACATCTCTCATGAGATAAATAGCATCCAAAAGGAGAAATTTCACAAACTGAATATACTATGAAATGAGAGTCCAGATCAAGACACAGAACATTACCAACACATCTGATGAGGTAGTTACTCAAATTTTGATTGAGAATCTGCTAAAATCATTTATTCATATTATAGCTACCAAATGCCAGCCACTCCTTCAGAAATTAGTGCTATCCTGGAAATTCATGAGGTCAAATTTTTGTTCTTCACTCTGCCATTTTCTTGCTATTTGATTTGGAATGTACTATTTAATCTTTCTGAGTCTCAATTTCCTTATATGTGAAAAAAGGTATAAAAATATTTCTAAGCATTCATAATTGTTGTTGCTGTTGTTAGGAACCATTGACTTAGTTCTGACTCATAACAACCCTGTGCACAACAGAACAAAACACTGCCCAGTCCTCTGCCATCTTCACAATCATTGTTACACTTGAGCCCATTGCTGTTATCATTGTGTCACTCCATCAAATAGGGAGTCTTCCTTTTTTCACTGACCCTCTACTTTACTAAGCATGATATCTTTTCCAGAGACTGATCATTCTTGATAACATACCCAAAGCTATAAGAAATGAAGTCTTCCCATCCTGATTTCTAAGGAGCATTCTGGCTGTCTGTACTTCTCCCAACAAAGATTTATTTGTTCTTCTGGCAGTCAGTCCATGGTACTTTTAACATTCTTCTCTAACACAATAACTCAAATGCATCAGCTTTTCTACGGTCTTCCTTATTCAATGCCCAATTATGTACAGGGTTAATAAGTATCTAAGAAAGATTAGATAAAACATTATTGAAAAATTATGGGTTAAGGTAGGAAAGGCTTAGACTTCTAAGCCAATAAACTGAACATATTTCTATTTTTTCTCTTTGAAGAAACTCTCTAGAATATTAAAAAAAAAAAACAAAAATTTTAAGAGGAATTAAAAAGAGATAAAAGTATACATATGCAAAAAGAATAGAAAATAATAGATAATAAATATTCCAACAAATTTAGTGGAAGAGAAAATACAGCAAAGAAAACTAATTATTTCTGTGCAACATATGTGTCCTAAGAAAGAGATACCAATAAAAATTAACAAGTTTGTCCCCAAGAGGCTCAGGAATAAGATATAATAGCTCCCAATGAAAAGTGGGGGCAAGGCTCCAGCTGAAAACAAGGGTTAGTTGAAAGTCTATACGCTTTATATCTTCAACTGAGACACTGGTGTCAGTAACTCAAACACAAGGAGGGGAAATGGAAGTCTGAAAAAAAAGTGAAAATCTGAATACTGAATGCTGGGATTTTCAGTCACTTTTTCCAACCATACTTTTAGCACAACAGCCAGACTTGCACACCAACTGCCTCACATTTATTTTTCCATCTCCAATTCATGTTGTCTTTAAAAATACTCAAAATGTTGTTAAGAGGCTTGTGACAGAGATGTTGCAACATTTGGAAAAATTAGCACGTTCTTAGCAAATTTAGCAAATGAAAAGATGAGGTAATTATTAACTGCAGGAAAAAAAGGATTATATGAGGAAAAGGTGTGCTGGCATGCATAATATTTGCTTAGTCACAGTAAATACCGTGTATTGATCAAGACAAAAATTACCATATATATAATATATGAAGGAAGGAAAGCTGTGCTAGTTATGATCATTTGATGTTTAACATACATTCTCACCCTTAATTAGAGACTGGAAAGCTAAAATTGACCACATTTACCAGCAATTCTTACATCTATGTTCTGCATGCAATTTAATTTCCATCATTAAGTTACACTCACTTGGGATTTGGAAGGCAAAAATGAGTCAAAGGCCATTGTTTGTTGCTGTGGTTGCTGGTAAGAGTAGACAGATAGGAGTTTTGCAGTAGTTTTGACTTTGCATTCATTCCCATGTCTATTTAGTACTTCCTGGGAAGGTTATGTCAGCACTGGAAACAATAGCAACACCTCTTGATTTCTATATCAAGACCACATTTGTGTACAGCAGAAACCATGGCCATGGCCAGGGTGGTGGCCCTCTCCCTCCCACTCATTCAGCCCCTCTGGATCACCTACCTCCTCTTCACCCCCCTGCACTGAAACATTATAATGGTTTCCATTTCCAGAGCTGAACACTGCCTGCTACAGAAAGAAAACTTAAGTTCCAATGATCTGTCAAGAATAGTGGTATGGTACAATAGTGCATAATCACTATCAGGCCTGAATTTGAGGGTTGGAAATGTAAAGGTAGATGTTTTGTATCAAAAGGAGGAGAGTGGTTGACTTTGCAGTTCAGGAGCGGAAGTCCCTGGGACCATCAAGGGAAAAGAGCGGAGTGCAGGAACCTACCCAGAGAAACAGTGGCACCAGCGATGGAAGCAGAGACAATGACGTGGAGAGATGGAGCGACTGGGGACTCTAGACCCAGAAAGGGAGAGGAGATGTGTGCTGACGACCAGAGGGCAGGCTTATAGGGTATATTCTATGGTTAGTTGATGATGCATGGAGGGGATTATAAGCATGGCAACAAAAAGATATACGATAGGATGAATGTAATGCTAATGTTCTCCCATGTAAACTATCACATAATTCACAATAAAATATGTAATAAATAAATAAAGGAAGAAAAAAAAAAGAAGTATAGTTGTATTTTCACATTATTTAGAAATATGGACTTAATTACCAGGGAAATTACTAGCAGAGTGGGGATGATTAGCATCTGAGAGAAGGCCTTGGAATTGGTAAAACTGAATAAAATTTATAAATTATACTACAGGTATCCTAAAAGCATAACCTGGAACTGACCACAATGATCTAATATTGTCGTAAGTTTAAAGATAACATTACTGTATAGTAGTTTTAAAAATAATGTTCTGCTGCTATCCATAAGGTTTTCATTGACTAATCCCTCAGAATTGGATCATCAATTCCTTTGTCTAGTGTGGCACTATAGAATAAGCACTGGACTGCCACCTCCATGGTTGGCAGTTCAAATCCACCAGCCACTCGTCAGAAATGCTATAAAGGGTCACTATGAGTCAGAACCAACTCAATGGCATTTAACAACAATCTGTTCTTAGGAGCTGGGGTGGTGCTGTAGGATAGGCATTGGCCTGCTACCTGCAAGGTAGTCAGTTCAAGCTCACCAGCTGTTCTGTGAGAAAGATGAGGCTTTCTGCTCCCGTAGATACTTACAGCCTCAGAAACACTATACAGGGACCCTACGACTTGAAATCAACTCAATGGCAGTGAGTTTAGTTTTTTTAGTCTGTTCTTAGTCTGGAAGCTCCACTTATGGAGCTTCGAGTATATCTTCTAGCATTACAACAGGAAAGCCACCATAGTACAACAAACTGGCAGAAGAGTGTTGATTGTGGACATGTGGATTAAGACTGTATTGGAGTTTTCGTCTGTGTCAACAAAGGAGTCAACAATATCATCATCAATCATCCGAGGCAAGGTCATCACTGTCGTGAGGAATCATCTCAATGGATCTCGGATCACTGTAGTTTCACCACAGTGTGTTGACATTTTTACAATGTGTACACTCCAAGCCTGTCTGACACTGACTGCCCTCTGAGTCACTGCAATGCAGGCAAATGGGCCGTGGGCAGCCTATGAGAAACCTACTTGTCTGTTCTGTTATGTACTCATATTTGTCCTGTCTATCCCATAATGGGCGTTCCTTGTCTGTCCCTCAAATTTTACGTTATGTTATGATTCACTTAATGTAAATTTATATTACTATGAAACAAGTTCCTAGATTTATTGAATTTCAAGTGCCACCTCTGGTTGTCTCGGCAGGGCTAGACCAAATGATTTTGCAGACCTTTCACAGCCCTCAGGCCTGATGTTCCCCACTCCTCTATTTTACCAAGCATAATGTCCTCTACCAGGGACTGATTCCTCCTGATAATGCATCCAAAGTGCATGAGATGAAGTCTCAGCATCTTTTCTTCTAAGACAGATTCATTTCTTCTTTTGATACTTTCAATATTCTCTGCCAACACCATAATTTAAATGCATTAATTCTTCTATGGTCTTCCCTATTCATTGTCCATCTTCTACATGCATATGAGGCAATTGAAAATATCATGGCTTGGGTCAGGTGCACCTTAGTCCTCAAACTGGTATCTCTGCCCTTGAGCAGATTTGCCTAATGGAATACATCCTTTGATTTCTTGACTGCTGCCTTGAATGAAATCTTGGACAACTTCATTCTTTTCTCCATTTATCATGATGTTATTTGTGAGGATCTTTGTTTTCTTTACATTAAGTTGAAATCCATGTCGAAGGCCGGATTCTTTGACCAGTAAGTGTTTCAAGTCCTCTTCTCTTTCAGCAAGCAAGGTTGGGTCCTCTGCAAATAGCAAGTTGTTAATGAATCCTCCTCCAATCCTTTTTCTTCATACAATACAGTTTCTTGGATTATTTACTCAACATAGAGACTAAACAAGTATGGTGAAAGAGTACAACTCTGACACCCACCTTTTCTGATTTTAAACCATTCAGTTTTCCCTTGTTCTGTTCTGACAACTGCTTCCTGGTCTATGTACAGGTTCCTCATAAGCACAATTAAATGTTTTGGAATTCCCATTCTTTTCAATGTTCCCTTTCTTCCACTTTTTTGGCTATTATAAAAGGTCCTATGGACATTCATATGCAAGTTTTCAATTGTTTTGGGTATGTACATAGCAATGGAATTCCTGGGAGTCCTGGTATGGAACTAGAGGATAAGCACTACCAAAAGGTCTGCAGTTCAAACCCACTAGTTGCTCCTTGGAAACCCTATACAGGGTTGGTGTGAGTCAGAACTGACTCAATGGCATTTAACACCAACAACAATGATAACTCTCTTGTTAAAAATGATAACTCAAATTTAAATGTAAGCTTTATTTTGGACATTTATTCCATATGCATATAGGGAGACTGTCTTAGGCTGAATTGTGTTTTCCGCAAATACGTGTCAACTTGTGTGGGTCCTGATTCTCAATGGTTTGGCAGTTATATAATGTGATAATTCCCCATGGTGTGATCTGATGTGAAAAACCAATAAAAGGATTAAGGTTGAGCTGCAATACCCTTAAACCCATCACAGCCATTATATAATGGAAGGGAGTTTCCCATGGGTGTGGCCTCTAACACCTTTGATCTTATAAGAGATAAAGGGAGAGAGAAATGATCAGAGAAAGGGGGATATACTACCACCAAAACACATAATTGTGCACATAAGGATACAGTATATATAGACTATATGAAGAAGAATATGGCATTAAAATCGGAGGAAGACTCACTAGCAACCTGTGATATCCAGATGATACAGCCTTATTTTCTGAAAGCGAAAACGACTTAAAATACTTACTCACGAACACCAAAGAATACAGCTTTTGGTATGGATTGCACCTCAATATTAAAGAAAACAAAAATCCTCACACCTACACCAGTAAATACCATCATAATAGATGGAGAAAAGATTGAAGTTGCCAAAGACGTCATTTTACTTGGATCCACAGTGAATACTCATGGAAGTAGCAGTCAAGAAATCAAAACATATTGCACTGGGAAAATCTGTTGCAAAAGACATCTTTAAAGTTAAAACACAATGATATCACTTAGAGGACTAAGGTGAGCCTCTCCCAAGCCACAGTATTGTCAATTGTGTCATACACATGTGAAAGTTGGACAATGAACAAGGAAGACTGTGGAAGAATCAATGCACTTAAATTATTGTGTAGGAGAAAGATATTGAAGGTAGTAAAACAAACAAATCTGACTTTGAAGTACAGCTAGAATGCTCCTTAGAAGTGTATGTGGTGACACTCCCTCTCTTATACTTTGAACACATTATCAGGAGGAATTGGTCCCTGGAGAAGGACAACGTGCTTGGTAAAGTGGAGGGTCAGTGAAAAAGAGGAAGACCCTCTAGCAGATGGATTGACATGGTGGCAGCAATGATGGATTCAAACATAACTATTTGAGGATGGCTCAGTACCTGACAATGTTTCACTCTGTTGGGCATAGAGTTAATCTGAGGCTAAACTGACTCATGAGCACCAGACAGCAACTACCATTAAGAAAGAGAAGAGCCAGGAGTGGAGTGCATCCTTTGGACCTGAAGTCCCTGCACTATGAAGTAACTAGATCTAGGGAACAATTGATGCCATGATTCATGGAGATCTCCAAGGAATACTGAGCCTACAGGGGATGAAAGGAAATGAGGACCGTGTCCTAGAGCTGACAGCAAGAGAATGCTTTCCCCAAGAGGCAGTATTGTGAATTTGGACTTTTAGCCTGCTAAGCTGTGCGACAACAAAGTTCTCGTTGTTAAATTCATCCACTTATGCTATTTCTTTTAGAGCAGCACTAGATAACTAAGACAGAGAATATACTGATTAAAAAAGAAAAAAATGTTCATGGCTCCAAGTAGGCTAGTTATAAATGAAGTTTAAAAAGATGAGGGAGAATAAAAGAGAAGATAAAAAATTGGTTTATCTTAACATGCACTCCTGATGTGGTGCTGTAGGGATAGCTCTATACTTTGAACCACAAGGTAGGCAGTTCAAACCCACCAGCTGCTCCTTGGAAACTCTATGCAGGGTCTTTATGAGTCAACAGCACTTAACAACAACAAATCTTAACATGATTGACTTGAACCCTGTTCTCTTTCTTTACTGAGATGAACTGATAATCAGGTTACAAAATGGACTCTGGCCTGGCTGTGAAAAAAATTTGACCCTCCACTCACCTGCAGGAGTCCTGGTGTGGTGGCTGTGGGTTAATGTGTCAGACTGCAAAGTTGTTTGAACTGCAACGTCGGTGGTTCAAGTTCACCAGCTGCTCCTTGGAAACCTTATACAGAGTTGCTATGGGTCAGAATCGACTCAACAGCACTTAACAACAACAACCTACCTGCAGCCATTAGACTTTTTTTTTTCATGTTTTATTGTGAATTATATGATATTTTACATGAGAGAACTTTAGTTTTACATTCATTCCATCGTATATCGTCTCATTGCCATGATTCCAATCCCCTCCATGCATCATCAACCGACCAAAGGGTATACCCTATAAACCCGCCCCCTACACTCCCCCCGCCCCCATTCTTCAGGACCCAGTCCCTCTCCCTCTCTGGATCCAAAGTCCCCATCCGCTTCATCACTCCACGTCATCATCTCTGCCTCCATCTCAGGCCTTGCTGCTTCTCTGGGTATGGTCCCACTCTCAGCTCTTCTCTGTTGATGGTTCCAGAGACCTCCGCTCCTAGACTGGAGAGTTAATAACTCCCTTCCTTGCTACCAAACGTCTACCTTTACATTCCCAACCCTCACAATCAGTCCTGATAACAATCATTCACTATTGTATCATAAATGACCCTTCTGCATTTCATTTCATCAGCTCCGCCTAGACAGATTGGATAGTACTCACTGGAGATTCTGCCTTCCTCCATGCCCCCTAGCTCTAGGTTCCCTCTTGAACTTGTAAGCCAGTCACTTCTTGCCTTTGTGGTCCCTCCCTCCCCATTTGGGTATCCAATGCCCAAGTTGCCCATCTCTGTCTACTCTGTGTGGAGGGGCATTAGACTTTCTGAAATTTAAACTAAGTCTACTGTATCTTTTTCTAAAATCACCAGGTAAAGCTTAGGTTATTTTCTGGTCTTTGAGCAACTTTGAGTGAAAAAGAAAGACATCAGAGAAATCTCAGGCAGGATTAACTTGGGGCCAGGAATTTTTATGATCAATATTTGTTTTTGGGGGGGTAGGAAAAAATCTAAAATCAAAGCTAAGATGACAACTATAACTTTTTCTCTTTGACACAATGTTTAACATTTTGAGGAACTGCCTAATTGTTTTTCAAAGGGGCAATATCATTTGAATTCCTACATCAGTGCATTAGAATTCCATGAGTAGAACATCTTCACCAAAGCTTGGGATTGTTCTTTGTGGTTGTTGTTAAGTGCCATTGAGTCAGTTCCCACTCATAGTGACCCTAAATAGTGTTCCACCAACCTAGCAGTTCAAACAGATTTTACAGTCCAGTGTTTATTCTATAGCACTTGTAGAGGGCTCAGGAATATATAATAATACATATAATATATAACTCTCAGGAATATATAATAATTTAAACAACCAAAGGGGACATTCTGCAAGCCTGCCTCCTGGCCACCAGCACTCAGCAGCTCTCTTTCCATGAGTCTAGAGTCCTCAACTGCTCTCTCACTCTATGTCCTCATCTCTGCCTCCATCTCTGGTATTGCTGTTTCTCTGGATAGGGTCCCGCATTCCGCTTGTGCTCTTCTCCTTTGATGATCCTAGGGTCCTCTGTTCCTGGACTGTAAGATTAACTACACCCCCGTTTTTGTTATAAAACTTTTACTTTTACAGTTGTGACAGTCACAATTAATCATGATAACAATTACTCACTATCAAATCATAAGAAACTTATCCCCATCTCTTTTCACCAGACCTGTCTAGACAAGATGAAAACTATTCAGTGGGGACTCTATCTTCCCCTGCACAGTCTAAAACTAAACTCCCTCTTGAAAGCCTGTAAGCCAGTCACTTCATATCTTTATAGCCACCTCATTTTAGGTAGCCAATGTGTAAGTTGCCCGTCCCTATCTACCCTGTATATAGATGGAATAGGATTGATACTTGATGTGAAGACTCTTTCCCTCTCAGTTGGTATTTTGAACTACTACATCCATAAGTATAG
>NW_006408706.1:1092217-1094339 GCF_000296735.1 Chrysochloris asiatica
TCAGCTGGATGCTTCACTCTCAGCTCTAGTCCTCCATGGCTATGTCCTTGCCCATGGACTCAGGAGTCCAAAGGTCTCACCACTCATTGGACCAACCAGCCCTTCCTCTTCTCTTTCTCATCTCCAGGTCAATGGGAGTCTATGGAACGTGGTTGAACTCAGCCCATTTCTTCATTGCTTCCTTTCACCCTCTTCCACTCACCAATAGACCAACATAGTGCCAGCAAGCTTACATGCCTGCTCATGTATTCCCTTTGAATTTCAGTCTTGGAGGTGGGGTTGTCCTGAAGACATGTGATTGCTTGCCTTGATGGCTTCCTGGCAAAAAACTTGCTTGCTCTTGTAGTAGCCAATAATACTGCCATTTTATTTTGGATTTTTCCTGATGATCTTTCTTTGAAGGTGTATCTCCTGTTGCTCTAGCTGTTCCAGGTTGGTCTGTTTGTCCTTTCTAGTGGGAATGTCCCACCTCAGAAGGTTCTAGATGGGGCTCAGGATTCCACTTAAGGTCCTATACACTGCAAAGGCTCCTCAAAACGCCTATTTCACTGGGGAAGTTCTAGAACCCCTTTTAGGTATTCCAATCAGTGTCCTCAGCTGCTCCATCTGTTCACATCATCTTCTCTGTCTCCATTCCTGGCGTCTTTGCCTCTCTGGGTAGGATCCCGCTCTCCATTCGTCTCACTTGATGGTCCAGAGACCTCTGCTTCTGGGCTGCAAAATCAATCACTCCCTCCCTTTTGTCAAACAACATTTCTACCTCTATATTTCCTACCCTCACAGTCAGTCCTGATGGCAATTATTCACTATTGTACCACAAGAGTCTTATCCCGATTTCCTTTCAGCAGCCCAGTCCCAACAGATTGGAAACCATATGGTAGAGATTCTACCTACCACTGCCCCGGCTGGAACTACGCTTCCTCTTGAAAGCTTGTAAGCCAATCATTTCTTGTGTTTATAGTCTCCCCCCACCCCCATTTTTGGGTATCCAATGTCTAAGTTGCCCATCCTTGTCAACTCAGTGTACCAAGAAGGTGCGAGTGATCCTCGCTGTGAGGATTTTTTGAGTTATTACATCCTTTTTTGAGCTATTACATCCATAAGTATAGGTAAAGTTCATTAAATTGTAGCGAGTTACTCTTTTTTATTTATTTTTTCCTCTTCTTTCTTCTTCTAGTCAAGTTCTGATCATCCAGCCATCAAAGCCAGGTCAAGTGGGTACTATATGCAAGTGTGGGTATTCTTGTGCATCTCCCTCAATTCATATCAGCTGCATGCTTCACTCTCTGCTCTAGTCCTCTGTGACCACGTCACTGCCTCTGGGCCAAGGAGTCCCCAGGTCTTGCTGTACTGCTGGCCATCCAGGTCTCCACCTGGGTTCACAGGGGTCTATTGAATGTGGTCGGACTTCATTGCTCTTTTTTCTCCCACTTCCCCTTACAGGTGACCAACATGGTCACCAGCCAGACCACATGCCTGCTCATGTATTCCCCTTGAGTCTTAGGCTTGGAAAGGAGTTTGCTCTGAGAGGACCCGACCACTTGCCTTAATGGCTTCCAGGCAAACAGTTTACTTGTTCTTGTAGTAATCAATCAGACTGCCATTATTGTTTCTGATTTTTCCTGCCGGTCTTTCTTTCACAAAGCATCATCTGTTCTTCTCGTAACTCCAGACTGGTCTACTTGTCCTTTCCAATGGAAATTTCCTACCTCAGTCAGTTCTGGATGGGGTTCTGGATTCCACCTATGGTCTTGTGCAATGTAAAGACTCCACAGGAAGCTTCTTTTACTGGGCAACTTCTAGTCCCCTTTAAGGTATTCCAATCAGTTATAAACTGAAGATAGACTTACAAGCTTTCTATTGTGATGTTTCTGGCTATTCCTTTCTCCCCCACTCGAGTATCTATTTTATAATGGTAGGCAAGGGAAACCAAGATTCAAAAGACAGTCAAACAAGTTAATATTATTCCCCTCTTTTACCCATTCAAACCATGCCTCAATCCCTGTATCCTGGAGCCCTGTTGTTCCAAGGTTGTATATGCATCATCATTTACCTCTGTCCCACTTAGCCCATGCAAACGTACCTAACTGTTCTCCCATCTACCTTGTTCTTCCATTCCCCC
>NW_006408706.1:1095060-1096433 GCF_000296735.1 Chrysochloris asiatica
TGTCTGTTCATGTCCTGTGCCCATTTTTTAATTGGGTTATTCGTCTTTTTCTTATAGAGGTGTTATAGTTTCCTATATATTTTAGAAATGATTCCCTTTTCTGATGTGTTGTTGCAAAATATTTTTTCCCATTCTGTGTATCCCCTCTTTACTCTTTTGGTGAAGTGTTTTGATGCACATAAGTTTTTAATTTTTAGTATGTCCCACTCATCTATTTTTGTCTACTTTTGTTTATGTAGTTTTCAAAATGTTTGGTAGTCTGTAGATGCCCTGAATTAGCACCCTCACATTTTCATTGATGACCTTCATAATTTTGGGATTCACATTTGGGTCTTTAATCTATGATGAGTTGGTTTTTGTATAGGGCATGAGGTAAAGGTCTTGTTTCAATCTTTTGCATATCTCTTTCCAGTTCTGCAAGCACCATCTGTTAATGAGACTATATCTTCCCCATGCAATATACCTAGGCACTTTGTCAAAAATCAGTTGGCTGTATGTGGATGGGTTAATTTCTGGATTCTACAATTATGTTCCATTGATCAAAGAATCTTTCATTGTACCAGTATCAGGCTGTTTTGATCACTGTAGTCATGTAGTAAAGTTTGAAATCGGGGAGTGTGAGGCTTCCAACCTTGTTCTTCTTAAGCAGTGCTTTATTTATCCTGGGTCTCTTTCCTTTCCATATAAAGTTTGTAATTGCCTTTTTCATCTCTTTGAAGAATGTCGCTGTAATCTGGATTGGGATTGCATTATATGTGTATCTTGTTTTGGCAGTATTGACATTTTCACTATGTTTAGAGTTACTATCCAGGAACATGGTATGTTCTTCCACTTTTGTAAGTCTCTTTTGATTTCTTATAGTAGTGTTTTGTAATTTTCTTTATACATCCTTTGTCTCCCTGGTTACATTTGTTCCTAAATATTTCATCCTTTGGGTGGCTTTTATAAATGGTATTGCTTTCCTAACATCTTTTTCAGCACTGTCATTTTTACTATAGAGGAATCCAACTGATTTTTGTATGTTGATCTTATACCCTGCCATTTTGCTGAATCTTCCAATGATGTCTAGTAGGTTTTTTACTGAGTCTTTGGAGTTTTCTATGTATAGGATCATATCGTCTGCAAATAGTGTTATATTTCCTCTTTGACATTTTGGATGCCTTTAATTACCCTATCTTGCCATATAGCTCTGGCTAAGACGTCAAAAACAATATTGAATAGGGGTGGTGACAAAGGGCATCCTAGTCTGGTTTTTGTCACAGAGGGAAGGCTTTCAGTTTCTCTCCATTGAGAGTAATGTAGGCTGTTGGTTTTGTGTATATGCTCTTGATTATGTTGAATTTCCCTTCAGTTCCTACTTTGTTGAGTGTTTT
>NW_006408706.1:1098636-1105863 GCF_000296735.1 Chrysochloris asiatica
TTTGGTCATGATGTATTATTTTTTTGATATGTTGTTATATTTTATTAGCTAGGATTTTGTTGAGAATTTATGCATCTATGTTCCTGAGTGATGTTGTTGTTATGTGCTATGGAGTCAGTTCTGACTCATAGAGACGCTGTACAGGGTTTCCACAGCTGTAAATCTTTACGAGAACAGAAAGCCTCATCTTTCTCCTGTGGAACAGCTGGTAGTTTCTAACTGCCATCCCTGAGGTTAGTAGCCCAATTCATAACTACTACGCCACCAGAGTGGTCTATAATTTTCTTTTAGTGATGTCTTTCCCTGGTTTTGGTATGAGGGTTATATTTGCTTCATAAAATGTATTCAGAAGTTTTCCACTGTTTTCTATATTCTGGAATAGTTTGAGTCGACTGGGTGTCAGCTCTTCTCTGAATATTTGATAAAATTCACTGGTAAAGCCATTTGGGCCAGACTTTTTTGGTTGGGAGTTTTTCAATATTTTTTTTAATATAGTCATTTTAGTGGGTATTTAGCAATATTACCATCAGTATTGTAATTTGCATTCCTGGTGTGGTGCTGTAGGCTAAGCATTGGACTGCAAGGTCCGTTTTAACCACAAGGTCAGCAGTTTGAACTTACCATCTGCTCCTTGGAAACCCTATAAGGATCGCTATGAATCAAAACCAAATTGACAGCACCTAACAACAACAACAATGACCTAGTGAGGACTTCTGGTATACTGCTATAGGATGAGCACTGAACTGCAAATCACAAAGTGGGCAGTTCAGACTAACTAGCTGCTCCTTGAAAACACCATACAGGGTTGTTATGAGTCAAAACCAACTTGACATCTCTTAGCAACAGCAACAACAATGATCTAATGACGAACATTTTTCCATAAGCTTTTAAAATATTTATATATACTCTTTGTGAAATGTCTATTTATATATCTCTTGCCTGTTTTCTAATTGGATAGTTGGTCTTACTATTACTGAGTTACAAGACTCCTTTATATAGTAATGGATATGAACATTTTAGCACATGTTTTATTCACAAATATGTTCTCCTAGTCTACAGCAGTAAGTGGAACAACTCCATAAAAGGCTTTATTGGTCATACCCCATGTTCTTGTTGTTAAGTGCCACCAAGTCAGTTCCAACTCATAGCAACCCTATATAGGATTTCCAAAGAGTAGCAGGTGGGTTTGAACTGCCAAACTTACAGTTAGCATGCCAGTGCTTATCATATAGGACTCCATCATACACTATAGAGCATTTTATACTCTATTCTGGAGACCATATTATAAACAGAATAATGACATGTAAGTACATTCTGAGATTGAAGAACTCAAGAAATATTTTCTGATGGGAAATGGTAAAGGGACTAAGGATGTTCTTTCCTGAAAAGAACATTACTGAAAGAGGAGACAATGGTCTCAAATATTACAATGACAGAACTGTACATAATAAACTAAATTTATTCTTTGTTGCTGTCTAGGATGATTAGAAAAAAGGAGTAAGAAGTGTAATTAAATCAATCTGGGTTTCAACAGACTCCTGTCAACCTGGATTGAGACTTGGTTGGCCGGCAGTGCAGCAAAACCTGGGGATGCCTAAGCCCAGGGACAGGGCCACAGAGGACTAGAGCAGAGAGTGAAGCATCCAGCTGATATGAAGTGAGGGGAGATGCACAAAAACGCCCCTACTTGTAGATAGTCCCCATTTGCCCTAGCTTCAATGGCTGGATGATCAGAACTCGACTAGAGGAGGAAAAAAAGTGTAATCTGCTACAATTTGATGCACTTGACTTATACTTATGGATATAGTAGCTTAAAACAGGAACAAATATTTACAGCAAGGATCATTCCCACCACCTCTGTATAAAGGCTTGAGAGGGATGGCCAACTTAGACATTAGCTACCCAAAACTTATAGGTTTATAAGAGGGAGCCTAGTTTCAGAGAGTGCAGGGAAAGGTAGAATCTCTTTGAGTGGTTTCAACCTGTTTAGATGGAGCTAGTTAAAGGAGATGGGGATAAGACTCTTGTGGTTCAATAGTGAATAATTGCTATTAGGACTGACTGTGAGTGTTGCAAATATAAAGGTGTGCTCTTTGGTAGTTTGAATGACTAGATATTCCTGAGTGATTCAGTGTACATCAAAAAACAAAACAAAAACCAATGGAAATGGACAAATGCTGTTCAATGATGATGCATGGAGGGGATTGTAGACGTTTCGTAACAATAGGAGGGAAGTGGTTGATCTTTCAGTCCAGGAGTGGAAGACACTGAGACCATTAAGGGAGAAGAGCAGAGTGCAGGACCCTATCCAGAGAAGCAGTGATGCCTGAGATGAATGCAGAGACGATAACATGGAGAGATGGAGTGGCTGGAGACTCTGAACTCAATGAGGGAGGAGGGTGTGTGCTGGCAGCCGGGGGGCAGGCTTGTGGGGTGTGCTCTTTGGTTGTTTGAATGGTTAAATATTCCTGAGTGATTCGGTGTACATAAAAAACAAACAAACAAACCCAAAGGGAATGGGAGCAAATGTTGAATGATGATGCATGGAGGGGATTGTAACCATGGAAATGAAACAAAATACAATAGGATGAATGTAAAGCTGATGTTCTCCCATGTAAACTATCACTCAATTCACAATAAAAACTGAAAAAAAAAGAAAGATGTATTGCTAATTACTTGTGATTGAAATGCAAAGGTTGGAAACAAAGAGGAAGAATCTTTTGCTGGAAAAATATGGCTATGGGGTGGGTGAGAGGGTCGAGGCTCTTTCCTAATCCAAGGTGTAAGTCTTTTATCCTTTTACCTCCTAGAAGTTAGAGTTTTACTGAGTGTTCATTTTCCTATAAAGAGAAGAAGGAACAGAGGACTGTTGGTCTGTAATATATCACCCTCCCAAGATTCAGGCCTCTGTGTTATGAGTGACCCCTGTAGGAAAGAGAGAAACTAGATGGCTTAGCCAATGAGTGGCTGTGCCATCACACCAGAAACCCAGTCTGACTCCAAGCAAGCATCATAATGTGAACAGTATCCATGATGCTCAGGGCAGAGAAAGAAACCCCACTAGGGATGGATGCTATTGGCTGAGTATGGGCCTCATTTTTAATGGGCAGCCTTGGTGATGATAGGGCATGATTGGAAAAACTGACTGTGTCGGGTCTTGAAAGGTCTTGGGATGGCCAGAGGTCTTGTGCTGAGGTGACAGAAGAAAGGGTTCCATTCTTGGAGATTGTATCTGAGCCCTTGGGCCAGGTCAGGGCCTAGAAACCAATGACATCCACTTTGGTTTAATTGGCTGGTTCCTCTAGGGCCTTTCTCCAGCTTTGGTACAAGAAGAGCAGTCAAGCCAGCATCCCCAGTCCAACCAGAGTGCCCACAACAGCTCCAACAACCACTGCAGGCCCAGGCCCTGGGCTCACAGGGTAACACTACACTAGGCACTGCCTGCCTTATTATGGGTCTTATAGACATAGACTCCAAATATGGAAATGGACAGGTTTATAAAGACTTAAGAATCCACAGACAGTATCAAAAACTGGTGAAAAAAAAGAACACCTGGGAGGATGGGGGCAACTGCTCCCACTGGTACTGAGCAGCAGGCTTACTCCTTGGGGACTGGCAGCTCAGGTTCATGTTGGTCCCCACATGGGACAGGCCTAGGAGACATCAGGATGCAGGAGCTGGAGGAACCAGCACATTGTGTTCTGAACATTGTGTTATTCACACATTGACTGTCATACACATTCACAGAACAACAGTAAGACCCAGAGTCCTCCTCACAGAGGTGGTAAAGTAACATGTTCTAAGAAGGCATGGAGTAGACCACGGATAATCTAGGATTACTTAACATGAGCCCATTGTTGTACACCAACACCTGTTTCAGATCCTTCCCTTCCTATTCCAAAAAGCAGATCACCAAGGGTGTCTCCCATGGCTGAGATGAAGACACCTCCCCTTCATGGCATACCATGCCAGCAACACCACTTGTGTTCCCTATACCACCTGCAAACTGTAGAGGCCGGTAAACACATACAGCTCCAGCTGGATCCTCAAGGGAGATAGATGCCGGGAACAAAAGAGGCAAATGGCTTTTTTAAGCAAAATAAAAGACAACTATACACATGGATCTAACCAGATGGAATATACAAATAAAAATGACTATGTCTGTGGAAAGAAATGATGGAAAAGTTCCATATCATCAGCCCAAACCTGGCCATGGGTAGACTGGAACAGATCATAAATGACTCAAATGCAAATTAAGACTGAAACTGAAGAAAATGAAAACAAGTCCACGACAGTCAAAATATGACCTTGATCAGGATGTTGTTGCTATGTCACGTCAGTTCCGACTCATAGCAACGCTGTAGTCTGTTTCCAAGGAGCAGCTGTTGGATTTGAAGTGCCCAACTTATGGTTCACATGCCAGTGATGATTCTACAGTGCCACATCAGGAGTCCTTGAATATATCCCACCTGAATTTAGAGATCATCTCAAGATAGTTTGATACATAACAACAACAACAAAGACTAGAAGAGTTGTGGAATGACATCAAGAACATCATACAGGAAGAAAGCAAAAGAGAACAAGAAAGAAGGAAAAGACCTAACTGGATGCCAGCAGAGACTCTGAAACTTCCTTTCCTGCTTAGAGATGCTAAAGCAAATGAAAGAAATAAGGAAGTAAAACAGCTGAACAGGAAATTTCAAAGGATAACTCAAGAAGACAAAGTCAAATCCAAAGTTGTTGTGAAGTGCCATTGAATCAATTTCAGCTCATAACAAACATGTATGGGTTTCCAAGGAGCAGCTGGTGGATTTGAACCACTGACCTTGTGGTCCGCAGTCCAGTGCTTATCCTGTAGCACCATACCGAGTCCAAATCCAAGGTTGTTGTTGTTATTGTTGTTAAGTGCTGTTGAGTCCGTTCTGGTGCATAGCAATCCTGCATAGCGTTTCTGAGAAGCAGCTGGTGAACTTGAACTGCTGACCTTGCAGTTCAAACTGGCTTTGCAATCCAGCACATTACCCCACAATGCCACACCAGGACTTTAAAACCAAGATAATCATGTTGTTGTTAAGTGCCATAGAGTCGATTTCGATCCATAGCAACCCTGTATAGGGTTTCCAAGGAGAAAGGTAGGGCTCAGGAATTTGCATTTCTAACAAGCTTCCAAATGATGCTGATTCTTCTGGTACAGGAACCACGTTGTGAAGCACTTTGTAAGACATAATTATTTATTAGATATTTGTGAAGAGATGAAAGAAAATTAAAAGGCTTTGGCAAGCATAAAGGAAAATGAAAAGTAATGTGTACTTGGCATTCATATAGGAAATAAAACAGTATAATGACTACTTCAAAGGAAATCCAAATCATTCCAAAACATAGGTCACATCTACCCAACACTATAAAAACATTTGCAAAGAAAATTAATTGGTACATATGGCTGTGGGTGTTCGTTTCTAACCACACTAAACATTCCATCAAAGTCTTTCTTTTAAACATTTGGCTAAGCGAATCTGAAGAGATGATGCCATTTAAAAACATTCTGCTTGGGGGTCAGGAACCCACTCTGGTTGTCTATTCTGAAACTTGTCAATTAGAAATGAAGGATAGCTGCTTGGGACAGGTAGTACAATACAGTCTGCAAATGTCTTTACTCTTTAAGTGAAGCTCTGAGGCAATCACCGTAAAAATATAAAGTCCTCAATGACAAGTTCAAAGAAACTCATATCCGCCTTTCAAGGGTCATCTCTAATTGGACCCATCATTAAAACTTTCCTGATCCCACCAATAGAGTGGAAACTCCAAATCCTTTTCTCACTTTCAGCTCTCTGAAGACATTACTCACCATATTCGGATATATAAAATATTTGTATGTATTAAAGTAGATGCAGTCACATAGTGGATCAGACAGAGTAAGTTTATATAAAGAATTATTAAACTCTGACAAGCAAATATATAGGAACTGTTGGTCTGAGGGAGAGTTCTCAAGGAAGGATAAAGTTGAGAAGAAAGCCAGCTTCAGACTTTCTTTCAGAAGGAGTAGTTCAGTCCATTCTGCAGAGAAGTTCTCTGACTTAGGCTAAGTGAACAAGCTGGAAGCAACCCTCTCTCTATAAAGCAGATGGAATTTATCAGCAAGTAGTGGTGAGAGCATGGAGCGAGTCAAGCAGTAGGAATGCTACACAGGAGTTAGGGTGCCAATGTGGACATGAAGCCTTCAGAGTTCCAGTTTCTATGTCAGGAGAGCCACAGGAAAGTTACTGCCACCCTAGGCTGAGACTATTAATATTAATTAATCAAGTAGAATTGAGAGCCTAGGAATAAGCCATTACATTTATGGGCAATTCATTTTCAACACAGGTGCCAAGAGAAAGAATCATCTTTTCAATAAATGGTGCGGGGACAACGGACATGCAAATGTAAAAGAAGGAAGCTGAATCCCTGTCTCACACCATATGCATTGAAAAATTGATCATAGGCCTAAATGTAACAATTGAAACTAAAAAACTTTTTTTTAGAAAACATAGTAGTAAGTCTTTGCAATGTTGGCTTTGAAAATGATTTCTTATCTATGGCATCTGATTAACAAAAGCAATAAAAAAATAGGTAAATTTTATTACATGCAAAGAACACCATCAAGAAAGTGAAAAAATAATCTACAGAATGGGATAAAACATTTGCAAGTCATGTATCTGATAAAGGACTTGTATCCATTTGTAATGTATTTTACAAATCAACAATAATAAAAACAAATCATGTATTTTAAAATAAGCAAAGGATTTGAATAGGCATTTATCCAAAGAAGGGATAAAAGTTGCCAATACTCACCCACTGTCACTGAGTTCATTCCAACTCATAGGGACCCTACAGAGTAGAGTAGAACTGCTTTTTAGAGCTTCCAAGACTGTACACCTTTAAAGATGATCAGACAGCTTTATCATTCTCCTGCAGAGTGACTGGTGAGTTATAATAGCTTATGGTGATTAGCAGCCCAATGCTTATCCTACAGCACCACCAGGGCTCCTACAAATGGCCAATAAGCACATGAAAAATAAAAATGTTCAACATCATGAGTTTAGTAAACTCACAACTTTGTTGTTTATTCAAGCCACAATGAGATGCTACTTCACACCCATGGTGATGTTTATAAGGATCCCTGGTGGCACAGTTTGATAATGGGTTATGATGGGGATAATGAAAATGACAATAACAAGTGTTGGGGAAGAC
>NW_006408706.1:1107339-1108983 GCF_000296735.1 Chrysochloris asiatica
CCATAACTCAAATGCATCAATTTTTCTACAGTCTTCTTTATTTATTATCCAACTTTCACATATATATGAGACTATTGAAAATAATATGGCTTGGGTAAAGGGTACCTTAGTCCTCAAACTGACATCTTTGTTCTTGAACACTTTAAAGAGGTCTTTTGCAGCAAATTTGCCTAATGCAATACATCTTTTGATTTCTTGATTGTTGATTCTATGAATGTTGATGGTTGTTCTGAGCAAAATGAAGTCTTTAACAACTTCAATCTTTTCTCCACTTATCTTGGTTTTATTTATATGTCTGTGAATATAAGAATTCTTCAAAAAATTCAGGGGAAATGCATATTATGAAAAACCTATGCTGGAGTTAAAAAACATTTTGCACTTAACTCGTGCTACTTGTTATAACATGTCTGAAGAGGATCTATTTTGGGTCACTAAGAGGGATAAGACATCAATTTGAAAAAAACAACAACACTGTTATCAGAGCAACATAAATTCTATAAGCATCAAATGTATGGTAAAGCTTCGGTAGAAGATTGGTGAAATCACTGATGCTGTACACAAAATGTATATGAACAATACCCCAAAGAAAGCAACACATCAAGTGACAACTTGATGCCTCATCTATAGAAGGGAGGAGATAATGTTGAAAATGAAGCTTGCAGCAGCAGCTCCCCCACATCAATTTTTGAGGAAAATTAATCTTGTCTTGTGGCGCTGTGGGTTAATACGTCAGACTGCAAAGCCATTTGAATTGCAAGGTCAATGGTTCAAGCTCGCCAGCTGCTCCTCTGAAACCCTATACAGGGTCACTATGGGTCAGAATTCACTCGAAGGCACTTAACAACAACAATTCCTAATTGAAGAGGACCAATGAAAAGTAGCAGAAACAATAGCCAACATCATTGACATCTTAATTGATTCAGTTTACACAATTCTGACTGTAAAACTGAAGCTTAGCAAATTTTCTGGGTGCCAAAACTCTTGCACTCAGAGAGGCTGCAGACAAGACCAAAACTTTCAATGAACATGTTAAACAAATGGGATTAAGATCCTAAAGCATTACTTCAAAGAATTATAAAATGAGATGATCCTGATCACAAAACAGAAATAAAGTCATGGTACCAAGACATGGAAGTGGTCCAATCAAAGCAAAAGAGAACTGGTCAACAGCAAAGGTCATGGCAACAGTTTTTTGAGATGCTCGAGGCATTTTGCTTGTTGATTTTCTAGAGGACAAAAACCAGTAACAAACAAAACCAAGAAAGCCAAGCTAGGATTTAAAATATATCCCACCTGAATTTAGAGACCATCTTAAGAACAGGTTTGATACATTAGACAATAATGATAGAAGACCAGAAGAATTATGGGATGGCATCAAGAAATTGCACTAAAGGAAGAAGTCCAAGCTATAATGAAGGCATGGACATAAAGCAAGGGCCCAGGAATTAATGGAATACAAATTGAAAAATTTCAACAAACTTATACAGTGTACTGATCACTCATCAATGCCAGGAAATCTGGAAGACAGCTAATTGGAAGAAATCCATATTTGTGCCCATTCCAAAAAGAGGCGATGCAATAGTATGCAGAAATCACTGAACAATATTATTAGTATCACATACAAGTAAAATTTTGCTGACGAAA
>NW_006408706.1:1110243-1112230 GCF_000296735.1 Chrysochloris asiatica
CTCAAACATAATAATAGTTGTGAGGATGGCCCAGGACCAAGCAGTGTTTTAGTCTTCTGTGCATAGGGTTGTTATGAGTCTGTACTGACTAGATGTCACCTAACTAAAAACAATATTATAAAAGTGCTTTGAGAAAGGTAGTCCTGTGTGGCACTGTAGGATAAGCACTGGGCCATACAATTGGTTTGATCTCAAATGTCAGCAGTTCAAACTCACCAGCCACTCACCAGCAACCTTATACGGGGATGTTCTGAGTCAGAAACAACTCAAGGGCACTTAACAACAACAGTCAAAGGCTATCAGAGAAATGCCCCACAAAACATCATTAGAGAGTCTTTCCCCACCAAAAAAATGTTCCTGCTCATCACTCTCATCAAACAAGGGACATTTTTCAAGAGTTTCAATGGGATAGCTTTAGGCAACCATCTTACAACCCTGAATTAGCTCCTTCTGATTTCATTTTGTTTTCTTCAGTTAACAATGTAAAAAAGACAGCATTAACATGTTATTTTATTAACATAAATGTATTAACAAAATTTATTAACATAAATTCCTTGAACCCTCAATTTTTTAGGGAGGGACTAAATGGCTGGTATTATTATTTCCAATAGTGTCTTAACCTTGATGAAGTTTATGTTGAGAAATAAATGTTGTATTTTTATTTTTATCTTTAATACTACTTTTTTCACAAACTCTTTGAAGACCCCTCTTATACTACTATAACTATGTAGGTATAATAACCACTGAATTGTACACTTCATAAAGGTGAATGCTACAGCATGTTAACCACATATTAGTAAAACTGTTATTCAAATAAATGTTCATTATTTACTCCTAGGTTCTTCTTTCCTTTTTAAGGTCAGAGTTACATGCAGAAAATCAGTATTGAAAAATAAAAATTATCTTTATATCATAGGATATAAGAATATTGGAATCTATTAATCGGTAGCCTCTAGTTTCACACATTTGTACAAACATACCTAATTGCAATTGCATGTTACTATGAACTCTAAAAACTCAAGAAAACAAATGAGATAGTGGAGAGGCTATGGAACTAAATAACCAGTGGAATAGAGGACTTGAGCAAGTCACCTAATCTCTCCCTGGGCATCCTTTCCTCAGTTGTAAAATGAGAATGTTAGTGATATGTCCTCCTATATCCACATGGATCTATCATTTACACTAAAAAAAACAAAACAAAACAAAAAAAACACATTTCATAATCTGAGTTTCAAAGACAGCATTTATGAATTAAATAAAGAGCAATAAGAATTATTATCAGACAAAATTTCTTATTAAGTGTGGGTAGAACTACATATGATATGAAATCAAAAAATATTGCTACAAAATCATAAAAACCTTTATTAGCAAAAGTATCAGACTACAAATCTATTATTTCTCCTTCTATCCTCCATCTAGATTAATACAGTACTGAAGGCAGTCTTTCTATTTCTAACCTTTCAGAGTTATGGTGTGCCACTGTAGGGTAAGCATTGGACCACAAGGTCAGTTTGAACCACAAGACTGGCAGTTCAAACCCACCAGCCTCTCCTCAGAAACCCTATATAAATAAAATCATTATGAGTTGGAACTGACTTGAAGGCACAGTAACAACAATAACCCTTCAGAGACTGTCAAACTTGCCTTTGAATATAAAACAAAAAGAAAAAATGGTGAGGTAAAAGATCTGAACTGAAATTTCAAAGGGAAGCACCAGAAGACAAAGTAAAGTACCATGATGAAATGTGCAAAGAGTAAGAAAATTTAGTTTGTGGACTAAGGTGCACCTGACCCAAGCCATGGTATTTTCAATAGCCTTATAAGCACATGAAAGTTGGACAGTGAATAAGGAAGACTAACGAAGAATTGATGCATTTGAGTTATGGTAGTGGAGTAAGAAAAATAAAAGGAAGAACATGCTCAGCCTGTTTCAAGGTGAAGAATCTAAGAAACATGCTCAACCTTTCTCAAGATGAAGAACTGAAGA
>NW_006408706.1:1112845-1122813 GCF_000296735.1 Chrysochloris asiatica
TTCATTGGTCCAGTGGTGAGAATTTTTGTTTTCTTTACATTGAGATGTAATCCATACTGAAGGCTGTGCTCCTTGATTTTCATTAGTAAATCTTTTAGGCATTATTGAGCTGAAAAGACAATCATATGGCTTACTATGCTGAGAACAACAAATTCAGAAGAATTCATTGTCAAAAAGAGCATTTCAAGATCTATCATGAAGTACAACACTTTCTGTGACAGGATAATATGCCTATATCTACAAGGAAGTCAAACATGAGGGAAATCTGCTGCAAAAGTTCCCCTTAGAGTGTTCAAAGGTAAAGATGTTACTTTGAGTACTAAGGTCAGCCTGACTTAAGTATTTTCAATTGCCTCATATGTGTGTGAAAGTTAGACAGTGAATAAGGAATACATAGAAAAATAAATTCGTATGCCGATCAAATAACTGGAGAAGCTGGATTATAGGAAGAACGTGACATCAGGATTGGAAGAAGACTCATTAACAACCTGCAATATGCAGATGATACAACTGTGCTGGCTGAAAGCAAAAAGGGCTTAAAATACTTACTGGTGAAGATCAAAGACTACAGCCTTCAATATGGGTTACTATAAAGAAAACAAAAATCCTCACCATTGGACCAATAAGTAAAGTTAAGATAAACAGAGAAAAGACTGAAGTTGTCAAAGACTTCTTTATGCTCAGAGCCACCATCTACACTCATGGAAGCAGCAGTCAACAAAGAAAAATGACATATTGCATTAGGCATATTTGCTGCACCAGACCTCATAGTGCTCAAGAGCAAAGATCTTAGGTATTTTATATAGTTTCATATGCATGTGAAAATTGGACAATGAATAAGGAAGATCAAAGAATAATTGATGCATTTGATTTATGGTATCAGAAGATTATTTTTAAACTGCCATGGACTTCCAAAAGAACAAACAAATCTGTATTGGAAAAAATACAGCCAGAAAACTCCTTAGAAGTCAAGATAGGCAGACTTCATTTCTCATACTTTGGACATATTATCAAAAGGGATCAGATTCTGGAGAAGGACACCATGCTAGGTAAAGTGCGGGTCAGGGGAAAAGAGGAAGACTCCCAACGAGATGGATTGGCACAGTGGCATCAGCAATGACCTCAAGTGAAGCAATGATTGTGAGTTTGACACAGGACTGGGCAGTGTTTCATTCTGTTGTGTATAAGGTCACTATGAGTAGGTACCAACTCAACATCACCTAACAACAGCAACAACAACATTGTTGAAGAATATTGAAAGTACCATGGGCTTCCATGAGAATAAACAAATCTGTATGGATGAAGTACAGCCAAAATGCTCCTTAGAAGCCAGGATGGTGAGACGTTGTCTCCAGTTTTTAGGATATGTTGTCAGGACGGAACAGTCCCTGGAGCAGCATATCATGCTTGATAAAGCAGAGGGTCAATGAAATAGAAGAAGACCCCCAAGGAGATGTATTGACATAGTGGCAACAACAATGAGCTCAAACATAACAACAAAAGTATGGGTGGTACAGGATGAGGCAGTGTTTTATTCTGGTATACATAGAGTTGCTATGAATTGAAACTGACTCAATGGCACTTAACAACAATGATTGGTTACAAAATTGAATGATTCTTAGATAAAATATTAAACGATGTAAGAATCATCAAAAGAAGATGGAAGAAGTACACACAGTCATGTTACCAAAAATAATTGGATCAACCATTACAGGTTGTATATAATCCAGAACGAAAAGCACTGAAGGAAGAAGTCCAAGCTTCACTGTAGGCATTAGCAAAAAAACAAAGCTCCAGGAATTGATACAATAACAATAGAAATTATTCAACAAAGAAATGTAGTGCTGGAAGAACTCATGTATGCCAAGAAATTTGAAAGACAGCCACCTGCCAACCGAAAGGAAGAGAACCATATTCTGGCCATTCTCAAGAGTGACACTACAGACTGCTGAAGTATTAATAAATATCATTAGTCTGTCAATTTGTCATACTTTGATAGCTTGAATAGTCCAGTGATCCTGGAAGCTATCCCACTGTTATTTTAAATTGATATTCAATATACCCATGGTGGACAGGTTTCGGCTGAGCTTCCAGACTAAGACTAGAAAGGAGAGATGGACTACTTCCAAATATTTAATCACTGAAAATATTGTGAATAGCAAGAGAACACTGTCAGATAGCACCATAATATTGAATGTTGAAACATGATGAAAAGTATGAAAATATTGTCATATATAGTGCTGGAAGATGAGCTCCTCAGGCTGGAAGGCACTCAAAATATGACTGGAGAAGAGCTGCATCCTCAAAGTAGAGTTGATCATGATGACAAAAGTAAAGCTTTAAGGACCTTCATTTGCTGATGGTACCAGCTGTAAACATCCATTAATAAATGGAACATGTATGAAGTACGAAACTAGGAAAATTGAGAGTTGTCAAAAATGTAATGGGATGCATAAACATCAATATACTAGGTATTAGTAAGTTGAAATGGACTGGTATCAGCCATTTTGAATCTGACAATTACATGGTTTACTATGCTAGGAATGACAAATTCAGGAGGAATGATGTCATACTCACCATCAAAAAGAACATTTCAAGATTTATCTTGAAGTAAAACACTACCTGTGATAGGATAATATCCATATGCCTACAAGGAAAGCCAGTTAAAACCACCATCATTCAAATTTATGCACCATCCACTAAAACCAGTGATGATGGTATTTAAAGAATTCTACCAAGTTCTTCAGTCTGAAATTGATAAAACATGTAACCAAGATGCATTGATAATTATTAGTGATTGGAATGCAACATTGGAAACAAAGAGGAAGGATCTGTCATTGCAAAACATGGCCTTGGTGTAAGAAATGATGCGGAAAACCACATGATAGAATTTTGTAAGACCAATGACTTCATCGTTGCCAATCCCTTTTTTTTTTTAGACAACTATACACATGGACTTCACCAGATGGAATACAAAGAAATCAAATTGACTACATCTATGGAAAGACACAGTAGAAAAGCTCTATTTCATCAGCCATATATTGCTCATATACAAGTTCAGGTTGAAGCTGAAAAAAAAATCAAAACACATCCACAAGAGCCAAAATCTGACCTTGAACATATGCCACCTGAATTGAGAGATCATCTCAAGAACATATTTGATGAATTAGACACTAATGACCGAAAACCAGAAGAGTTGTTGGATGACATCAAGAACATCATATGGGAAGAAAGCAAAAGGTCACTAAGAAAACAAGAAATAAGGAAAAGACTAAAACGAATTACAGTAGAGACTCTAAACTTGCTCTCCAGTGTAGAGATGCTAAAGCTAATGGAAGAAATGAAGAGATAAAAAGAGCTGAACAGAATTTTTCAAAGGGCAGCTTGAGAAGAAAAAGTCAAATATTGTAACGAAATGTGCAAAGATCTGGATTTAGAAAACCAAAGGGAGAACATTCTCAGTAATGGGCAGCAGCTATTGTGAGGTTGGCACAGGACTGGACCATGTTTCATTCTGTTTTGCATAAATTTGCTATAAGTGGGTATGGACTTGAAGGCACCTAACAACAACAACATCATTAATATCAGACACAAGTAAAATGTTGCTGAAGATAATCCAAAAATGGTTGCAGCAATCCACAGGGAACTGCCAACAATTCAAGACAGATTCAAGAGAGAAATAGGGATATCACTGCTAACATCAGATGGATCTTGTATTTTATTGACTATGCAAACGCAATGTACTGTGTGGATTATAACGTACTATGTATAACGTTGTGAAGAATGGGATGAGGTAGTATTTGGTTCTGATATACCGAGGGTTACTATGAGCAGGAACTGACAAGACAGCACCTAACAACAGGACTCCTCCCCAAAGAATTCTCCACTCTTCAACTTTGGCATCCTCAAGGGATTCAAATCAGGTTCATTTTCAATGTTCTTTGAGTTTGGGAACAAAAAGAAGTCTAAAGGTACAAGATCAAGCCTGTAGTATGAATGGGGTAAGGTTGTGCAAATTATTTTGCCTTTTATTCACCAATGCGGTTTTCAATTTTTAAACATCATAATAAGCCCATGATCATCCTGTGTCCTTTGAGAAAATCTGTTGCCATAACCTTCTAAACTGATCTCTGTGTCTTGAATTTAATAGACCCTGCAGATCCCCTCACAAGTTATTGTTTGGATTAGATGTTTTTTAAAGGCACCCTAACAAGACTAAGACAAGTATATTACTGAGAAAACTTGTCTGCAGCCATCCACTGATTGTAGAGACATGATTCAATATGTTTGTATGAACTGAAACCCTAGTACCAACACTTTTTTACTTACTCTCATACCACGCTTTTTATTTTCTCTTAATAGACCCTGTGTCTTTTTGTATTTGCTTCTGTATGTTAAAATAGCATTATATTTTAATTTTTATGTGTTCTTTGAAGAAATTCGATCTCACTAACAATTTAGGCTTTCTTGTTCTATATATAGAGCCCTCACGTCGTAGTGGTTATAAATCAGGCTGTGAACCGCAAGGTCAGCAGTTCAAACTACCCGCTGTTCCGCAGGAGAAAGATGAGGCTTTCTGCCCCTGTAAAGATTTACAGCCTTGGAAACCCTGTACAGGGTCGCTATGAGTCAGAACCAACTCCACGACACATAACAACAACAACACGTGGCACCGTGGGCTAATGTTCTGGACTGCAAAGTTGGTTTAAACTGCAGGGTCGAAAGTTCAAACTCTCCAGCGGCTCCTTGGAAACCTTATGCTGGGCCGCTATGGGTCGGAACCAACTTGACAGCACTTAGCAACAGCAACAATATTTCTATATATACTTATGCATGCTCTGATGACATAGATTTCTATTTTTCTCTGTATAGAGTTAAAATTCAAGTAGTTGAAAGAAGTATAAGTTATTTCTGCCAGCATTCTCATGGGGCTCCGCTCTCTAGCTATGTAGTTATTTTTAATTGAGCAATTATACTGTCATTTTTCTCTCATAGTGATCCTTTTAAAAACTCATGGCACTTTAAAAAATAAAACAGAGAATAAAGATAACCTCCTTCAATTGGTCAGTGTGTTTCCCTGAAGCACAGTAGGTACTCTCTTCACCTATTTAGATTGAACTATGTATTTAGACTCCTTATTCTAGTGAACTGAGTGATTTCCATGCATGCACTCTCCTATTAGCCATTTTAATATAATTTTTTTCTTTCTTCACTTCAGGAAGCATGGAACTAAGAAATAAGTAATAATTTGACTAGTAGCATAAAGGGAGGAAAATTAGTTTAAAAAACAATCAGATAAATTAAGTTCCTCAATTCTGTTAAATCATCCATCTGCTTACCACAAAAAGGTCTTTATTGTTGCTCATGGGACCACCTTGATCACTGGAGAACAAAAACCATGCCTTACCACCACATGTTATCTAAGACTTTATTTAATAATAACTTTCTTCTACTGTGCATTAAGTACTTCATTTGTCAGTTAGATAAATGTCTTGTTTCCCTTATCCTATACACCAGAACTGTATTTTCTGGACAGAAGGAGATATTTAAATGACATTTTTATTCCTTAGTAACCCCTTGGATAATTATGTAATAAAATGGGTTCATAAGAAAACTGTTTGTTGAGTGAAATTCACTTGCAAGATTATTCAGTTGCTCCATATGAAATGGTCATTTCCTCAGGCCAAAAATTGGCGAGTATTCTATTCCCTTGAACAAAAAACTTCCAGGAACCCATTGTTTCATGTTTTTGTCTTTACTCTGCAAATTGGCTCTCCCGTCAGGTATCCGAGCCTAAAAATTATTTTGCCAACATTTCATAACATTCAATTTAATAATTATGACTTTGCTATTGTCATTAGGTGTCACTGAGTCAGGTCGGACTCATAATAGCTCTATGTAGGGTTTTCAAGGCTATAAATCTTTGTGGGAACAGAAAGCCTCATCTTTCCCTTGTGGAGTGGCTGGTGGGCTCCAACTACTGGCCCTGTGCTTTGTAGTTCAGTGCTTATTGGACAAAGTCATTGCATCCCCAATTATTATCACTAAAGAACTTTATATTCACAGGAATAGATTAAACATCAAAATGTTTAAAATCAATCTTCTCTTCCCTTTTACAAATTTGATACTAAAAAAAAAAAATTAATAAGGGCCAGAAGTGCAGCCAGAGTGCTCCTTAGAGGCCACAATGGCCAAACTTCGTCTCTCATATTTTGGACATATTGTCAGGAGGGAACAGTCGCTGGAGAAGGATATCATGTTTGGTAAGGCCGAGGGTCAGAGATAAAGAGGAAGACCCCCAACGAGATGGATTGGCCAAGTGGCAGCATCGACAGACTCAAGCGTGGCAACAATAGTGAGGTTGTCCCAGGACCAGTGTTTTTTCTGCTGTGCATAAGGTCACTATGAGTCAGCACCAACTCAATGGCACCTAACAACAACAACAACAAGAGCAAGAAACTTGTGAAGGGAGACAATGACAATAGTTGTCAGTCTTTAGTGTTATCACAAAATCATTAAGATTCTAATAGAAAATATGGATACACATGCCAGAAAACTGCTCTCACTGGCAAACACACCATTTTTCATATAATTCTAGCAGGTTAATAAATCCTCTCTGCACAAATGCAGCCACCAATTAGTAACTCTACTTCTTAAGGACTATTGATAAGAAGATGAAAAAAGGGTTGTAAGGAACTCTGGTAGTGTAGTGGTTACAAGTCAGCAGTTCAAACTACCAGCGTTTTGCAGAAGAAAGATGAGGCTTTCTGCTCTGGTAAAGATTTACAGCCTCGGAAACCCTATGCAGGGTCTCTGTGAGAAGGAACCGACTCCACGGTACACCACCACCACCACTGTCTGGGAACTCCAGTCATTAACCAACTTCAGAACAAGAAAAACAAGTCTATTCTGGGATCAACCCAGTTCACAACTTACCAAATGGTTACTACTCTTTCCTCATATAAACACAATTAAGCAGGCATACCTAAACTGACACTTTTAAGAGTACACAGGCACTAATAAGAGCAACTGGTGTACTGGCGTGACGCTGTAGGTTAATGTGCTGGACCGCAAAGTTAGTTTGAATTGCAAGGTTGGCGTATGTTTCAAACTCACCAGACCCTCCTCGGAAACACTATACAGGGTCGCAATGGTCAGAGCCGACTCTACGGCACTTAACAACGACAATAAGAACAATTACAACCCGACTACAGGTATAAAACAGGCCTGCACTGGGAAAATCAGCGCATATGGTGACCCTACAATTAAACTATTTTCTTCAAGAATTTAGGCTAGGTTTGGGCCAACTCATTGTTCCTCATTAATTAATATGGTCCCACCTAGCGCTGGGGAGTCGTGGTGTGGCGCTGTAGGGTAAGCATTGGACTGCTAACCGCAAGACTGGCAGTTCAAACCCATCAGCTATTCCTCGGAAACCCTACATAGGGTTGCTAAGAATTGGAACCAACTGGACGACACTTAACAACAACAATAAAACCTAGCAATGGCAACAATTTTATTCAAATTTTAACACCACAGTCATGCTATAAAACGGTGTGACCATAAGAAAAAGCACAACGACCCAATTTGCACAAAGTAGAACAGGTTAACTTGAAAAGTAGGCTGCCTTCCAGAGGAAGTTTACATTCTTAGGGTTTAATGTTTTCCTGTATGCTTTTCCCCTTCCCCTAAGAAGCCCTGATAACGTAGAGCTTGGTTGCTAACAGCAAGGACAGCCATTTGAATCTGCCAATTGCTCCACGGGAAGAAAAAAAAAAATGAGGCTTCATGCTTGAGTAAAGATTTACAGACTCAGAAACCCTACACAGACTCAGTGGCTCAAAACCTCCACTACCACCATATCCTCTTCCCCTAAATACAGAATCCCCAGATCTTCTCCCAAAATGTAGCTTGCCCTTAATTTGCTTATTCCTCTATAAACTGTCATTAAAATGACATAAAGTCCTTAATACTTAAAATGCAGTGAAAGATAATGTTAACAAAAATCAGGTGAGAGCCCCCTTTTTAAAGGAAAAATAAAGATAACACTGAACATTGGGTTTCAGAAATGCTTTTGAGCAATAGTAATAGATTTTGTTTGTTTATATGTTTGTTTTTGATCACAGACAAGCTTGAATAACTAGATAAATTAACAGGGGAAGAGAAAGG
Organism: Chrysochloris asiatica; assembly: GCF_000296735.1. Lineage (NCBI taxonomy): Eukaryota > Metazoa > Chordata > Mammalia > Afrosoricida > Chrysochloridae > Chrysochloris > Chrysochloris asiatica. The sequence goes on from NW_006408706.1 coordinate 1,121,015, forward strand.
AAAATCTTAATACAATTCTATCTGAAGCTAACTTTGTGTTGTTGGTTCTGGGACAGAGTAGAATGACCCCATAGGGTTTTCTAGGTTGTAATTGTTAAGAGAGCAGATCACCAGATCTTTTTTGGGAAGGGCTACTGGAATGCTTTAGTTAGCAGCTGAGCTTTAACCATTGTACCACCCAGGTTCTTTGAAGCCAATGATAAAAGTCATTATATGCACAAGCCACCTTTCAACATAGGTCAGGTTTATATGAAAACTCAGCAGAATAGTTACTCTGTTATACATAAATACAGTTTCCAAAAAGTTCAAATGCCTCAAAAAAAAGCACTCAATTAGAAACGTCTAACCTCAAAAAGACAGCCTGGCACAGTGTAGATAAAAATATTAATAATTTATAAGCGTGATCTTTGGTAATAAAAGATAAAGTCATCTCATTTGTTAGTTCTTTCCCCCTTGATATTTGTTCTTCCTTGGTCTATTTAAAGCCTTTCACATATTTTCAAACCCCTGTATTCTGCTTCAGGTACTTAAAATTATTACACTTTTGGTTTATATACAAAATCTAACCTGCCAAAACCTTTGCCTGATTCTACTGGGTACCACCAAACTGGATTTAATTTATGGGGGAAAAATAATCTCAGTGGCTAATATAAAAAAAAAAAGTTAAAGACAAAACTAGTAAAAGAAGCAAGTGACTGCTTTATGTGTATAGTAAGGTGCTTTTTATGGCCTTTTTACTCAAAGACTATCTGGTCAAAGTATCAAAATTCTAAAAATACCAATGGTCTTCATGATCACTATACTCCTCTTTGATTTCTCATCCAATTATATAAAACAGATGAACAGAGAGAATAGTTCATATGAGATGAGGATTTCATGAGATAATGCAATTAAAATTATTAGCTCAAAGTGAGGCACAATTGTCATTAAATGCTAGTTGGCCATGGGTCATGTAATTAGATGAATGGAAATTCAAAAACACAGAAAAGTCAACATCATTTCAAAAAAAAGATAATACATGCAACTTAAAATCAGAACATGGTGGACTTTGACACATATATCTGGAAAATGACATCATTAAATATTTGAAGTTTATTTAAAAATATATCCAATCACTATTGTTCATATGACCACATTTTTTTCTCCATTTTCCATAAGGGTCTAATAGCCACCGTCATAAAAAAAAACAATGATCTGTGTGCTGGCAGGTAGGAGGCTTCCAAAATGTGCCCTTTGGTTGCTTAGTGATTTATATAGTCCTGTGTGTTTTTTGTACATAAAATAAAAAAAATAAAAAAGAAGAAGAAATAGAGGCAAATACTGTTAATCGATGACTCATGGAGGGAATTGTAATCATTGCAATGACACACAATATGATTGGTTGAGTGCAAAACAATTTTCTGCCATGTAAACTATCACTCAATTAACAATAAAGCTTTTTTTTTTTTTTTTTTAAGGATCAATGTATGTATTTGTCTTCCTATTATACTTAGGTTGAGAGGATAAAGTCTATAGGACTGGGTCTCCATACCAGTAAATCTGCAAAAGATATCTTCTCCTAAATATTCTCAGTAGCTTTTTTCAAGCTCTCCCATCCAATAATTTTAATTTGTGTTGTTGTTTTTTAAAAAAAAATCAGAAATATTTCTGAGTGGTAAATTTGATTAAAAACAACTTCCAACTTAGGAAAAAAAAAAGGATTTAAAAAGTCACCGTATATTTGTAAAAGGCAGATAACCTAAATTTAATAAAATTTCTTAATATCATATTATCATAGTTCTTATTGTTTCATGCTGTGG
>NW_006408706.1:1123828-1141867 GCF_000296735.1 Chrysochloris asiatica
ATGAGGCTATTGAAAATACCATGGCTTGAGTCAAATGCACTTTAGTCCTCAAGCTGACATCTCTGCTCTTCAACATTTTAAAAAGGTCTTGTGCAGCAGATTTGCCTAATGCAATACATCGTCTGATCTCTTGACTGCTGCTTCCATGAGTGTTGATAGTTGATCCAAGAAGAATGATTGTTGTTGTTAAGTGTCATTGACACAGTTTCAACTCATAGTGATCCTGTTTCTGAAGAGCAAGGAGCAGCTAGTGAGTTTGAATTGCCAACCTTGCAGTTCAAACCAACTTTGCAGTCCAGCAAATTAACATATTTCCTGGAGTTCATAACAAATACTCTTGCACAATCACTTAATTGCTGATTATCACAAGTGATATTAGTCACTCCCTTGGTTTAACTTGGGGAAGAGACAATGTATTCAATATCTGTTAGAATATATTAAAAATACCAAGTTTTGAAACTAATTATCTAAGGAATAGTTCATATTAGAATATGTCCTTAAATATGAAACAGCTGCAGTTGTGAGGGCTATGTCCTGATGTGGTACTGTAGGATAAGCGCTATACTGTTAACCACAAAGTCAGCAATTCAAACCCACAGAGCCACTCCTTGGAAACCCTATACAGTGTTGTTATGAGTCAGAAAAGACTCAAGGACACATAACAACTCAATGACTATATGAAAGAAATTTTAAAGCCACACTGAAACCACAGCCTTTATTTTTACATATGATACTTATAGAAACCTGCTACAAATGTTTTAAAAATCTGTTTATTATGCATATGCAAGGAGGTTTCAAAAAGTTCATGGAAAAATAGAATGAAAAGATAGTGAGCTTTCCTCATGAGCATTCTGAAGCCCCCCCCCCAATATGTAAATTGTCTATTGTGTTCAGCATTGAAAAGACAGATTCGTAAAACCAGTGGCTACTTCTACTCTCAAAGGGACCCTGGTAGTATAGTGGTTACAAGTTGGGCTGCTAATCACAAGATCAGTAGTTCAAATCTACCATCTGCTCCACAGGAGGACAGATGACGCTTTCTACTCCTGTGAAGATTTATAGCCTCAGAAACTCTATATAGGGTCACTATGAGTCGGAACCAACACTGCAGTACACAATCACCACTACCACCATAACTAGTTATTAGCAAATATAAGCAATCCAAGCGGATCTATTTGAAATTGCCCTCTTGTTCCTACACAAATCAGCCAGTCTTGCTATGGGATAATGCAGAACAAAGATGCTTTTCAGAATAGGTCTTTGAAAACTCCAGAAATGTCCCATTAATTTACTTTAACATTTTCTCAATTCCAAAACTGAGAATAAATCAAAAGCAAAACTTGAGGGTAACTTGAGCGCTATCATCCAGAAACTGAAAACCAGCTGGGCACAGGAAAAACAGAGGGAGATTTCTTCAAAACCACCCACACAGTGCCTGTCTTCCTGCTCTCAGGTCTGCTAGCTGAGTCCAGCTTCCTGCTCAAGCATGAGGCACGCACGGTGCATATGGAAAACTGAGGAGTCAGCCAAATTCCCACCCACACCAGCTCCTCTCCTCAGCAGTGCCCTGACAACTTGCAGAGACCAATGGTCCACTGTGATTATGAGATGAAAGTCAGGACCTCTGTCTCTTGAAAATGGGAATGTTTAGGTACAGTGCAGACCAACCCACAGATGAGTTAAATAAAGTATCAGAGTTTTAAAAAGCAAGGGCTGAAAAGATTCATTTCATTAGGAAAGGATTATAGGCTTAAAGGAGCAGAGTTTTCCTAGTTAGAAATGAAGAAAGGAACAAACGATATTGCCACTGTAGGATAAGGACTAGACTGAAAGATCAACTGTTCAAACTCATCAGCTGCTTTTTGGAAATCTTATATAGGGTCACTATGAGTCAGAACCAACTCCACAGCACTGGAATTGGCTGGACAATTATTATACAACAATTATTTTTAGAAAATTAATATGAGAAATAAAATAAAATTCAGGAAATAAAGTAAATAAGTGGCTTTAACAAGCAAAGCTTAAAATTTTGATGTCAAGGATTGAATTATGTACTCCCCAAATAGGTGTCAACTTGGCTGGGTCATTTTTAGTGGTTTGTTAGTTATGAAATGATATAATTTAGCAGTCATGTAATAATGTAAGAATCCCCCAAGATGTGATCTGATATAATCAAACAATGAGTTATAGATAGGAGGCAACACCCTTACTCAGATCACAGCCTTTGATCTGATGTAAAGATAATTCTTCTGGAGTGTGACCTGCGTCAACTTTTCTCTTACAACAGGTAAAAGGAGAGAGAAGCAAGCCCGGAGAGAGGGGCCTGACTGCCACCAAGAAAGGAGAGCTGGCAGTGAACTGTATCCTTTGGGCCCATGTTCCTGCACTGAGAGTTTTCTAGACCCAGAGGAAGATTGATGTCAAGACACATAGAGATCTCAAAGGAATGCCAGTTGCAAAGCTGTAGAAAAGAGGAAAGGACCTTCCCTCGGAGCTAACAGAGCGAGCCTGCCTGCCTTTAGAGCTGGCACCTTGGATTTGGACTTCTAGCCTCCTGAACTGTGAGGTAATAAATTTTTGTTTGTCTAAGCCATCCACTTGTGGTACTTCAGTTATAGCAGCACTAGATAACGAAGACAAAATTTGATACCGTAAGAGCGGTGTGCTGCTCTAACCGATATTTACAACGTGGAAGTGGTTTTGGTATTGGGTAATGGGTAGAGAGGCTAAAAGAGTTTTAAGGTGCCAAACTGTAAGATGTTAGATTGCCTTGAAGAGACTATTGGTGGAATTATGGATGTCAAAGGCAATTCTAGTGAGGCCTCAGAAGGAAGTGAGGAGAGCTGCAATACTAGAGATAGTACACATGGGGAGAAGCAGCAGCAGAGAAACAGCAGCAACAGATCCACACCACTGGTGCTACATGGCAAGGGAACTGACCCACAGAGCAAAAGATCTGAGAGCCTTAGGGCTGGAGGCTTCCAGGCAGAGTGGGGTGGCTTTCCAACACACTGAAGGGGAGCGCTAAGTGCCTTTAGTCTGAGGTGCAGAGGTGGAGTGGCATGCCTTAGTAAATAAATTGTTGTGTGTGCAGTGTTCTGGAGATCTGAGAGTTTGTTCTTTTAAGTAATATGCATTTAAAATTAATTCAACATCATTGGATGCAAATCTTTTAAAGGCTATGACACATTTTTTTTAATTTATTAAACAAAAGTATAACATATTACTTAAAAACGTATGACAGGAAATATTGTCAATGATTTACAAACTCCATCGAAAGGAAGGGTGCTAGCTTGACTCATAAGAATCACCTGGGAAACCGCATAAAAAGAGGTAAGATTCTTACTCACTAGGGCAGCACCTATAAATCAGGTTTTTAAAACCTTCTCAGGTGATTTTGGTTTATAACCATTTTCAGGAATCAAGAGTATAGGCAGCAGAGCACTTGACTGACTGCTGGTATTTGGGCATTGCTCTTACAGCTGTGCATGTATTCAACAGATATTTACTGAACACCTAATTGTATGTCCTGACTCAATGCTGGGTTTTGGCATAATCAAAGATGACTAAAACATGATCTGAGTCCTCAAGGAGTTTACACTCAAGTTAATAGTTACAGTTATTGTGTGACCTCAAATTGATTCTGACTCAGAGTACCCCATAGGGCAAAATAGATCTGCTCCTTAGAGTTTTCTAGGCGCTCTAGTGATGCTGTGAGTTAGGTACTGGGCTGATAACCATGAGGTTGGTGGTTTAAACCCACCAACCATTCAATGGAAGAAAGATGAGGCTGTCTGCTCCTATAAACTTCTCTTGTGGATCTCCTGGTGGATTCAAACCAGAGACCTTTTGACCTTTCAACTTTCTAGTTAACAGCTGAGTGAATGATCATTGTGTCGCAAGGACTCCTTCACATTCAACTGGTGATGGTTGTTTGCCATAGAGTCAGTTTCAATTCATATCAACTCTGTATAGGGTTTCTGAGGCTGTAAATCTTTTACAGAGCAGAAAGCTTCATGTTTCTCCCTTGGGGAAGCTGGTAGATTCAAACTGCTGACCTTGTGATTAGCAGTACAACTTGTAACCCACTACACTACCAGAGCTCCTTTTCACATTCAAGTAAGGAAGGCAAACATATAAATACAAAATTTTGGCACAACGAAAATCTATTCCTAGGCAGTAAAAAATTTCCTAACTTAGCCTGGAATCCTGAAGGAGATGACATCTGAGGTTAAGTCCTAAGGTTGAGAGATTTGTCAAGGAAATCTGGAGAGGAAGTAAGGAGAAAGAAAAAGAAGGCAATGATCCAACCACTCCCCCAAAATATACACAAAGTATTAGGAGTTGGTGATAGAAATCAGGGAAAGACTGAAAAGGAGTTTGAAGTTTATCTTGCAGGCAATGGAAAGCTGTTGAAGTATAAAGCCACTACTAAGAAAACTCTCGTAGCATAGTGGTTACAAGTGGGGCTTCCAACCTCAAAGTCAGCAGTTCGAAACTACCAGAAGTTCCGTGGGAGAAAGATGAGGCGTTCTGCTCCCATAAAGATTTACAGCCTCAGAAATCCTGTGCAGGGTGGCTATGAGTCGGAACCGACTCCATGGTACTTAACAACAACAACAAGAAAACTCTGACTGTGTGGAAGATATATTTAAAAAGTTTAAGAAATGGAAGGAAAAAGATGAGTTAATAGACTATAGAAGTATTCAAGGCAAGAGATATGGAAAATCTGATCAGTAACAATGAAAACCAATATCTAAAGTATGAGATAAAGTTGAGTAAAATGGAGTCAGAAAGACTAAGTGATAGATTGGATGGGAATGGAAGGTAGAAAGAGTGGAATGGTGAGGGAAGCAGAAAAGAGTGCCACGGTTGACCCCCTAGCCCATCTGAGGCAAGTCACTTAACCTGTCTAAGCATCATGAATAAAATAGGGAACCTAGATGGTCTCTAAGAGAACATCTATATTTCAAAAGTCTATGAATCATAAGGACACTGATTATTGTATTATTTCATGATGTCCTCAGCGTCTATTAAATTTTGTCCTTACACTAAGCAACTCCATATGGCATATTTTAAGTTCACATACCTGCTGACTTGTCAGCTCTAAAAGTAGCTGTTGTCAACATACCTGCCTGAATAGCAAATTTTCCAAATTTGCTATTTCAGATATATTGTAGGAATGGACATTAGGTACATATATCATCTCCTTCTCTTCCAAACTACACAGTACTTCACTTATAAATCTTTATGACATTTCCCTCATTATTATTCTTAGTTATGTAAGTGCTTTATATTCCCTAGTACATTTTAAGCACCTAAGAACAAGGGACTGGAAGTGTCTCGTATTATATGTGTCCGCCCTTCCATGCAAATTACTCCATACAGTGTTTGCATTTGAATTTAAATAATACATAGGTGTATTTTTTGTTCAGACATTGCTAGAATTGTGAATATATTATAAATATTCCAAGTGAAGGCCTGAGCAGTTCTTTTCTGAGTAGATGAACTATAATGCTCAGGAAAGTCAACAGTCATTCAGAAGACGTTTTTGCTTAGTTGTTTTTTCTTAACTGTGTTCCAAATAGAGGTTATTAAGAGAGACAGATAGGCAATAGCAAGATATCATTAAAGTTGAATATATCAGGGAAAACTGAAGATATTCAACTACAATTTCACAAAAAAAGCAATGATCAAAGAAAAGAGGTATAAGCTATCTCCTACTATTGCATATAATGGACTTCTGAAAACCTATGTTAGAGTCAAAGGAGCTCTGCTAGCATAGTGGTTATAAATCGGGATGCAAACCTTAAGGTCAGCAGTTCAAAACTACCAGCCGCTATGTGGGAGAAAGATTAGGCTTTCTGCTCCCATAAATATTTACAGCCTCGGAAACCCTGTACCAGGGTCGCTATGGGTTGGAACTGACTCAACAGCACTTAACAACAACATGTGAGAGTCAAATGTGTATATTCTCAGAAGACATGTTGTTGGCTACCTTGAGTCAGTCCCCAATTTATGGCGACTCCATGCACAACAGGAAGAAATGTTCCTGTGCCATACCTGTGATTGGTTATGGATGGGACACTATGATCCAAAGGGTTATTGGTTAATTTCATTGACTGATTTTCAAAAGTACATCACTAGGCCTTTCTTCCTAATCTCTTAGTCTGCAAACTTCCTGGAAATGTTTTTAGTATCCATGGGGGTGGTGGTGGTTATGTGCCGTGGAGTCAGTTCTGACTTATAGCATCCCTGTACAGGGTTTCTGACGCTGTAAATCTTTACGGGAGCAGAAAGCTTCATCTTTCTTTCATGGAACAACTGGTAGGCTCATACTGGAGACCTTCATATTCACAGTCCAGTGCTTTTCCTACAGAGCTACCAGACCCTGCACATTCCCAGTGTCAGAGATGATGTAGCAGAGATTAGAAAACAAATTTTTTTTTAAGTAGTAACTAAGATAAAATGTCTAGCATCAATAAAAATCACTTTGCTGCTATTGTTGTGAGCTGTGGAATTGGTTCCCACTCATAGGGATCCTGGATAGGGTTTCCAAGAGCAGCTGGTGGGTTCTGTTGCCGTCAAGTCGATTCTGACTCATGTGTTACCAAACAGGATGGCTCCATAGGGTTTTCTTGACTGTAATCATTCCAGAAGCAGTTCTCTAGGTCTTCTTCTGCGGTGAAGCTGGCTGGATTCAAACTGTCAACCCTTTAACTTGTTAATAAAGCTTATTTAATGAAAGTTTACTTACTGAAAGCCAACCCCACCAGCTTGAATCACTCTGTAGCCAGAAAAGTTTACTTGAATAATCATGTCTTCAGACTTAGTTGTTGTTGTTGTTGTTAAGTGCTGTCAACTCTGTTCAAGGAGTGACTGGTGAGTTTGAACTTTTGACCTTTTGGTTCAAACCAATCTTGTGGTCTAGTATTTATCTACAGCACCACGATTCCATAGCAGCACACAAACTTGCACTGACAGACAGATGTTGGCTGCACATGAGCTGCATTGGCCAGAAAGGAACCTGGGACCTGGATCTCCCACATGGAAAGCAAGAATTCTTTAACTGAAGCACTGCTTTATTCCTTGATATATATATATATATCTGTTGTTGTTAAGTACCGTCGAGTCAGTTCTGACCCATAGTGACCCTGTATCGGGTTTCAAAAGAGCGACTGGTGAGCTTGAACTAATGATCTTGTAGTTCAACCGACTTTGTGTATATATGTGTGTATATAAGATGTATATATGTAGATCTATATAGTGAATATATATTATGTATGTACTTATATGTATATATAACATGCATACATATATGTATATATAACATATATATATATACACACACACACATAGAGAGAGTGAGTCCTGGTGTGGTGCTGTGGGTTAATGTGCTGGACCATAAAGTTGGTTTGAGCCACAAGGTTGGTAGTTCAAACTCACCAGTCACTCCTTGGAAACCCTATACAGGATACTTAACAACAATATATACATATACATATATATGTAGTTGAAGGAGAGATGGGCTGTTTGGTAATCCCAGATGACTTAAAATTGGTGCCTGTAGGGCCCATGTTTCTCTCTTCCCTACCTGAGTTCTCGCCTACATGACTTCTGAAAGGGTTAGGTAATCAGACCATGCTATTCCTGCTCTATATTGATGAATGTTTGGAAACCTCTTTTTTTGTTTTCTTGAGACAAAACTGATATTTTCAAAGATATTTACACTAAGACACTAAGCAGATGACCTCTAAATAAGCAAAGAATTGGGGTAAACTGTATAGGGTAAGAACTTTCCACCTAAATCGAATTAAAGTTTAGATACAGCTGAATCAGCACAAATATTATTATGTACCTACTGGGTGTGGCTCATGAGGAATCTGTACCTGGACCAAGAAGCAGTTGTTTGAACAGAGCATGGGAACACTGACTGTTTTAAAACTAAGAAACGTGTGCGACAAGGTTGTATTCTTTCACCATACTTATTCAACCTGCTCTGAGAAGCTGGGTTCTATGAAGAAAAACGTGGCATCAGGATTGGAGGAAGACTCATTAACAACCTGCGATATGCAGATGATACAACCTTGCTTGCTGAAAGTGAAGAGGACTTAAAACATTTACTGATGAAGATCAAAGAGCACAGCCTTTGGTATGGATTACATCTCAATGTCAAGAAAACAAAAATCCTCACCACTGGACCAATAAACAACATTCTTATCAATGGAGAAAAGATTGAAGTTGTCAAGGACTTCATTCTTCTTGGATCAACTATCAACATTCACGGAAGCAGCAGTCAAGAGATCAGACGACGTATTGCATTAGGCAAATCTGCTGCACAGGAACTTTTTAAAGTGTTGAAGAGCAGAGATGTCAGCTTGAGGACTAAGGTGCAACTGACCCAGGCCATTGTGTTTTCAATAGCCTCATATGGATGCGAAAGCTGGACAGTGAATAAGGAAGATCATAGAAGAATTGATGCCTTTGAATTATGGTGTTGGAGGAGAATACTAAAAGTGCCATGGGCTGCCAAAAGAACCAATAGATCCATTTTAGAAGAAGTGCAGCCAGAGTGCTCCTTAGAGGCCAAGATGGCCAAACTTCGTCTCTCATACTTTGGACATCTTGTCAGGAGGGAACAGTCATTGGAGAAGGATATCATGCTTGGTAAGATGGAGGGTCAGAGAAAAAGAGGAAGATCCCCAGCAAGATGGATTGGCCAGGTGGCAGCATTGATGGACTCAAGTGTGGCAACAGTAGTGAGGTTGGTCCTGGATCGGACATTGTTTCGTTCTGCTGTGTGTGGGGTCACTATGAGTCGGTTCCGACTCTATGGCACCTAACAACAGCAACAACAACAACAACCTGGTGTGGCACTGTAGGATAAGCATGGGACTTCTAACCACAAGATCAGCAGTTCAAACTCAAAAGCTGCTCCTCAGAAACCCTATACATCAGAACGGATTCAACAGTTCTTAAGAACAAGTCTACATGCTAATTAATAAAATGTCATCTAAGTGCAGTTTATAGCACTTTTAGTTTATAAGTGCTTCATTTTTCACTGTGTATGAAAAACCTTTCATATCTCTGCTCTACAAAAGAGCTGGGGCCTTGACTGTCCTCTTATGGGAAATAAGTTAGTTATTGGCTCAAACAGGAATGCAAAACATTGAAACAGAAATGAAAGAATATGTATTTCTGGCTGGAAAGGAAATCAGATCCATTGCTTAAAGTTTTGAAGAGCATCTGCCAGTAAGAATCTAACAGAAGTAAATCCAGGGAGGCAGATAACTTTCCTATCATGTTTCTATTACTGGTAGAGGCTGTCTGGCACTCTGTACAGAAGGCTTGTGAGAACTTGCTGGGAAAGAATGACTGCTGTGGCATGGAAGAAATGAAGCATGTGCCATGTCTTTGCACAATTGTCATATATTTGTCTCCTCCAGTCTAGGTGTAAAGGATACAGAAGGCAAGCTCTAGGAATGGGGAGCAAACTTGATAACTAGCTTGTTAGTATTGTTAAGACAAAGAGGAAAGAGAAAAAAGAAATGAAGTACGCCATCAAGACTGTTAGTGAACTAGCAATTAATACACATATCCATCTTTGCGTTGTCTCTATAGGGTCACAATGAGTTGAAATAGACTTGATGACAATAGGTAGATATCTATAATTGCATATAGTAATTCCTATAGTTGCACATAGTGTTCGTCTCCTCAATTAGACTATGCACTTCCAGAAAGATCCATTATTATCCCTTGTGCTTTACAAAGTGCCAGTTATGTATGGACCTGAATGCCAATAATACCTGTATTTTCAAAAAATATGAACACAGAGGATTAGAGAGAGTTGTTAAATAATAGAACCAATATTGAGGTTCAGGTTATAAAGACTGAATTGTTAATCCCTATACTGTACCTCTTCCACTTTCCCCAGATCCTTCTAAATGTTCCCAGGAAAGGTTAGGACTCCTTCCAGAAGTCCTTAATATTCTTTATGTATGTTGTTTTAAACACACAACAAGAATAATAAACTCGTGTGGAAAACACATACAGCAAAATGTAAACAACTGGCAAATCTAGCTTTCAAGATCCAAACGCTACTCACCCACGCAGGATCTAGAACATTGTCTTTGTGGACTATGCTGTGTCTGAGGAAGTTTTCATCATTTTGCTTACAGTATGCTCCACCAAGCTGTGCTTGCATGAAAGGTAAATATACATGTACAAATATCCTCTTTCAAACTCTTACGTATTTGTGGGATATATAAAAAAAAAATATATATATATATCCCACTCTTCCTCACTTACCCATTCAGCCTGTGTCCCAGTCCACGCTATCCCTGCACAGAACACTGTTGTTCTATGGTTGTGTTGTTGTTGTTGTTAAGTGCCGTGGAGTCGGTTCTGACTCTTAGCGACCCTGCACAGGGTTTCCGAGGCTGTAAATCTTTACGGGATCAGAACGCCTTATCTTTCTCCCGCGGAACCGCTGGTAGTTTCGAACTGCTGACCTTGCAGTTCACAGCCCGATTCGAAACCACTACGTTGTGTATATATCACTATTTACCTTTATCCCCTTTAATCCCAGGCATACCTCCCTGTCTTCCCCGATCTTCATGATTCATCTGCCACCTCCCTCTTCTTGTATATTGCCTTTGCCATCAGCCAAGCTAGTGAATTACTACTCTCCCCTCATTCCCACCCCTGGTAACTAACAAAAAAAATGTTTATTTTAGTATGGAAAACTTTTCTTTAGCTTTTATAATAATGTTCCGGTACAATATTTGTCCTTTTATGATTGACTAATTTCACTCAACATAATGTCCTCCAGGCTTTACATGTTACGAGGTGTTTCACAGATTCATTGTTATTCTTCAACGTTACATAGTCTTATTCCATTGTAAGTATGTACCAAAATTTGTTTATCCATTCTTTCATTGATTTACAGGCTGTCTCTCTTTTTTTTCTATTGTGATGTGCTGTGATGAACATCGATTACATGTATCTACTAGTTTACTGGTTCTTACTTCTTGTAGATAAATACCAAGTAGAGAGCTTGCTGGGTCATATGGTATTTCTATTTCCAACTTTCTGATGACACGCCATACCATTTTCTAGAGTGGTTGAACAATTACAGCACCACCAGCAATGTAGGAAGTTCCCAGTCTCTCCACACCCTCACCAGCATTTGTTGTTTTCTGTTTTTGTTTATTTAACTTCACTGTTCATGCTGGTATGAGACGACATCTCATTGTTGTTTTGGGACTCCTGGTGTGGCACTGTGAGTTAATGTGCTGGACTGCAAACTTAGTTTGAGCTGCAAGGTCGGTGGACCAGGCTTACCAGTTACTCCTTGGAAACACTGTACAGGGTCGCTATGGGTCAGAACAGAGTCCACAACACTTAAAAACAACAATGGCTGGTGTAAGAGTTCTGATGTGGTGCTGTGGGTTAACGCGCTAGACTGCAAGGTCAGTTTGAACCACAAAGTAGGCCATCCAAGCTCACCAGCTGCTCCTTGGAAACCCTGTACAGGGTTGCTATGGGTCGGAACCGATTCAACAGCACTTAACAACAACAACAGTGGCTGATGTGGTGGGTGCCATAGGATAAATCACTGGACTGTTAGGTTGGTTTGGACCACAAGGTCAGCAGTTCAAACTCAACAGCCGCTCCTTGGAAACTTAGTACAGGTTCTCTATGAGTTGGCAGTAACTCGACGGAACTTAACAACAACAACAATGACTAAAGATCTTCATATGTTTGCTGTCTGCCTGAATGTCTTCCTTGGTGAAGGCAGACATTCTTTATTAGTTAAGATAAACTACTGTTTAAGGTTCAGAGATTATCTCAGGACAATCATTTTGGAAGTGCAGTCACCCTTCCTGGCTCCAGAAATGGTGACTTATTTGAGAATTTGAAATTCTGTTCTGCTTTCCCCCCTCTTGATTAGTATTGTTCTCTAAAATCTTGGACCAAAATGTTCAATAATCATAGCCAGACACCATCCAGTTCTGGTCTCATTGCAAAGGAGGCAGTTAATGGAGGCAATTCTCCACACATTCTGTATCTTCTGTCATTACTGACTCTTTCCTTTCTTGCTCTAGGTAAATAAAGACCAGCTGTCATGACTTGGATGGTCATTTGTATGTTTATATGACTCCAGGCATTACACAATGAAGTAGGAAGTTAACTGGGAAATCCCATGAAACCATAACCTTAAACCTCAACCAAGGAACTGAATTCCTTGAGGTATGTGGTTATATAAGCTGTCTCTGAAGTATTATTTTTATTTTTTGTCATTGTGGTAAATATGAAGGGAGCTTCCAAAATTAATGGAAAAAAATGGAATTAAAAAATAATGGAAAAGTGGAATTTAAAAAACATTTTTTTTTTTTGATGAATTTTTGAAGCCCCTTTGGGTATCTGTCTAGTTACCTTGTGTTGCTGTAACAGAAATACCACAAGTTGGTGGCCTTAACAAATAAATTTATTTTCTCACAGATTAGAGAGATAGAAGTCTCAATTCAGGGTGTCAGTTCTAGGGGAAAGCTTCCTTTCTCTGTCCTTTGTCAGTTCTGGGAGAAATAAAAGGAGAAGGTTCTTGTCTCTTCTCATCTTCTGTTTCATGGTTCCATTGTGATGTTCATGTTGAGTGGTATCTACCTTCTCTGTTTGCTTCCTCACTTGTGCAGTCTACTCTTTTTATGTCTCAAAGGAGATTAACTTAAGACACACCCTACACTAAACTTTTCTTATTTCTAAAGCAAAGAATGGAGTCCTGGTGTGGTGCTGTGGGTTAATGTGTCAGACTGCAAAGCCTTTTGAACGGCAAGGTTGGCGGTTTAAGCTCACCTGCTACTCTTCGGAAATCCTATCCAGGGTCACTATGGATCGGAACGAACTCGATGGTACTTAACAACAACAACAACAAAACAAAGACTACCCACTTCCAAATGGAATTATAACCACATGTATGGAGTCCTGGTATGGCACCATAGGATAAGCACTGGACCTCAAGGTCAATTTGAACAACAACAACATAAGCTTAGGGTTTACAATATATATTTTGGGGGGTGGGAGAGACACAATTAAATTAGTAACAATATCTATCAGGTAACTTTTGTTATTTCAACTTAGCACAAGTATACAAATTATTGACAGCACTTGCATTAATTGGCTAGGCAATGCTATCTGTAATCAGTATGGTTTTCCATAACTGTTAACCTTCCCTCTCCTATCTCCCATCTCTGGTAACTGCTAATAAACTTTAAACTTTGTTTTTATTTGTTTTTGTTTTTTTTTTTTTGTGGGGGTTTTTTTGTCCAAAATTGAGTTTGCAAATTTGAGTTTTGTACATTTGCCAAAATTGAGTTTTACAGACCCTGATTGGCCTAACTTGGGTCCCGTTTGAATGATGTGGGCATGGAAGTGGGAGAGGATGAAATACATTTTATTTACCTAGTAAAAGTCATGTACTACACTGTTAGACTGATGGATAGAGTCATCTTCACTGAAATCAAGCCCTAGACGGAGATGTATCACTAAAAATTTTGGATTATTATTATCATTAGATCACAAATGACAAAAACATCCATATATTCTATAACATTTATCCTTAGAAAATACCTGAAAGAACAAAGAATGTTCATCTTATACAATAAAAGTGTAATCCATCACTTTTTTAAAAAGACGATAAGTATTAAGGGGAAAAACACAAATAAAACAAGAATATTTGTTCTCTAATCCTTCAGGAACAATTTAGAACCAATAGATAGAGGAGACAAGGAGACAGATTTCAATTCACTTGATCAAAAGAACGTTCTAACAATTAGAGATATTCAGTCACTGAACAGGTGGCATCATAAAGTAATGAGTTTGTCATAGTTGGAAGCCTTCAAGCAGAAAAATGGTGACCATCTGTCAGGAATGTTATCGAAGGGACTTCTTGATTGGGTGGGAGGTTGCTCTAAACTGCTTCTTAGATTCCTTCTAACTCCAAGTTTCTAAATTATTGAAAACAGCATGAATAAAAGATCCAAACCCATTCAAGAACTAAATTATTCAACAAAAGGTAATAGAACTTTCAGCTATGAAGTTGAACCAACCAGACTTCAGATGCTGGCAATCCAATTTTAGAAAGAAAACACATAAAGATATTTTCAAATGGCTTATTATTAAATTACAACATTAAAATTAATTTTGCAAGGAAAACTGTCACCATAATCCCACTATTAATAAAAGCATTTTTAAAAAGCAGTCTTCCAAATTTGATATATGTGGTTGGTGTTGTTAAGTGCCATCAAGTTATTTCCGACCCATAGTGACCCTGTATAAGGTTTCTGAGGAGCAGCTGGTGGATTCAAACTGCCAACCTTGCAATTCAAACAACTTTGCAGTTCAGCCCATTAACCCGCAGCATCACATCAGGACTCCATTTCTGTAAGACTTGTCCCCTGACTAAGCTGAACAAAGCTAAACTCAGTATTTCCCTGTTTACTTCTGAAGATACAGGAAAGCTGAGTAGCTCTACTATTAGATAGCAAATTTTCACTTACCATCATATCAAAAGTATTTATTCTATGGCTATGAAATCTCCACTATTTTTGTGTCACCGTCTTATGCATTTCACTGTGTTGGTAAACTCAGTCCTGTCCCTGCTAGAGGACATGTGTGCTATTTTCAGCTTTTTACTATAGTGCTGCCTTGAATATCTTTATACAAATAATTTGTTTCTCTTTTGAAATGTTTTCTAGTACTGGCTTTAGTGGGCTAAAGGTTATGAGTATTTTTATGTACTGCTGAAAGGATATGTACTGCCAAAAGGATGTTACCAGTTTGCAGAACTACCAGCAATGACTGAGTTTAACCATTTCCCTAATACATCATTCACATTCAGTTTTATTTAACATCTTAAAAATTACTAGAAGATATTAAGTAGGACTTTGTAATTTTTCACATTTCCACTTTTTTCTCTACAAATTAATTTGAATACATTCCTCTAAATCTGTCTCCCCTTCAAACAAAAAAACACCTCTTAACTCTACATGCGTAGTATATAAGAGAACTCAGCAGTGTACCTGGATGCAAAGAAGTCATGTCAGAGAAAAGGAATAAAATAGAAAGGATGCAAATTCATTCTAAGAGAAAAGGCAAATTTCTTCTTCTTCTAATCAGATTGCATTCTTCTGGGGAGGACAGAGAACACTGAGTGAACACTGGTTCAAAATCATCCTAATATCATTTCCTTAAACCAGAAGAACTCTATAGACAGTAAGACTTCTCCAATAAGTTCCTTTTGCTTTAAATTTACACGGAAGTATGTTGTCCAGAAGCTACATGGTTTCCTGGAGCTTTGGTTAGGATTTCAAACATTTCAGAAATAATTCCCAATACTGAAGGGTTTGCTAAACAAGATGAAAGTATGAGAAAACTTATATGAGCAGCAAAAATTGAAGTATAAGAATCACATACTAATAGGATTGGGGTGGCTCTGTAGGATAAACACAAAGTTGGTGGTTCGAGTCACCAGTCGCTCCCCTAGAGAAAGATGAGACTTTCTGCTCCTGGGGAGATACAACCTCAAAAACCCTATACAGGGTCTCTAGACCTGGAAACGACTAGACAACACTTTAGAAGAATAACAACATAGTATACTGAAAATCAAGGGCATTGGTGGATTCTCACCTTCCATAAAGGAGCTCAGGTAGTGTAGTGGTTACGAGTCTGGCTATGAGCATCAAGGTCAGCAGTTCAAAACTACCAGCCGCTCCACAGGAGAAAGATGAGGCTTTCTGCTCCAGTAAAGATTTACAGCCTTGGAAACCCTATATAGGGTCTCTATGAGTTGAAATTGACTCCACAGCACACAACCACCACCTTCCATAAGGGACATCTGAGTTTAATTTCTGACCAGTGCAAGTAAGTCATGTTCAGACCCCACCCATCTGTCGGGATAAGTATGCCTATTGTTAAGATGTTGAGTGGGTTTTAGCGGAGCTTCCAGACTAAGACAAACTAAAAAGAAAGGCTCTGTGTTATGCACGGGGTTGCTGTGAACTGGAGGCCAATCCAACAGCAGCTAACCATAACAACATGTCAAAAATCGAATTGGAAATTTAGTTTGAGATAATTTCTACACAACGCTGCATTTGTTTTTCTGAGATTAGAGTGGAAACACATTAAAAATAAGATTTTTAAAGGCATGTAAAGGAGTGTTTTTAAAGTCCTTGTTCCCACAGCAACTATGTGTGTATATTTGCTCCACAAACCCCACTTTACACATGCATCTGATTCTCGCCATTTATTAATTCTGAGAAAACACACAATAAATACACTAATAAAATCACAACTAGTCTATATATAATTTGAAACCAACATGTTATAGTTGTCTAGGCAATAACAACCATACATTTCCCATGAGATACAGGCAGTGATTTTTTATTGTGTATGTTACTCATATTTTGCATAAGGGTGCAAACAGCCTTCTCCTCCTACAAGATGTGCTAGAAAGTGTGATATCTGTGTTGGAATCTTACAATGTCATTTGTATACAATGCTATTATTAGGTACTTTTTTTAAGAGATGATTCTCTAGGTCCTAGGAAAGACCAAAGTCTCTAAGAACAAAAGAATAGCAGTTTGAAGAAAAACTCATCTGCTAAATAAAAGGCAGACAATACCAAGAAAAAGAAAAGGTCTAATACAATTCTAGACAGTGACCAAAAGATTCTAGCCACCCTTTGGGGAAATTTCTTGTCCTTTGTCTAGAAATGAATACTAGAATTAGAAGAATATTAGAACGAAAACTTCATGAGAGGAAGAACCTAGTACTGGGTCTAATACCGGTTGTTGTTTTTGTTGGCTACCATCGAGTTGGTTCCAGCTCATAGCAATCCTGTGTAGGGTTTCTGAGAGCCACTGGTAGGTTTGAATAGCCAACCTTGTGTTTACCGGTCCAGTGCTTATCCTATAGTGACATACTATGGCACAGGCCTAATACTTGTTGTTAAGTGCCATCAAGTAGGTCCTGACTCATAGCGACCCTGTATAGGGTTTCCAAGGAGCAGCTGATGAATTTGAACCACCAACCTTGTGTTCTAGTGCATTATCCCACAGCGCCACACCAGGCCTATTACTTAGTGGCATTCAATAAATGCCTACTAAGTGACTGAATGAATGAATCAAGAAGAAATTGAATCTAAAATAGGCCAGACAGTAAATTCTAGACTAAAGGGCTTCTGTAAAACTTGTCCTCCAAGCTAAACAAATCTAAGTTGTGAATTTTTATTTGCATACCTATTCAGTGCCTTCTGAGTTCTCATGTAGAAGAGTAGTTGCTGTTCACTGTTTTGCCTTATTGGAGACTGCATAGCTGCATGGCTCACCATGTGAATAGGTACAAGGCAAAAAGAGAGGGAACAGCAAAAAAAAAAAAAAAGGGTTAAAAGTTCCACAGCATTGACAATAAATGGATGATGTTCTTTGTCACTGTATATAATCCTAACATCTAATTATCTTTTAAGTTCCCTTTTTATTAGGAACACAACTAACAGTGAAAGCAAAATTCAGAATACAAATGTTGTCATGAGAAGAAAGCACTGAGGGTTTCTGGGTTCCCATGGTGGCTGCGATGTTGAAGGTTATGTGTCAATTCAGTGGTTTGGCAGATATTATGCAACCATCCTCTATTTTGTGATCTAATGTGGACAATCAGTTAAAGAGGATTTTTTTGTGGGGTGGGGGACTGCATCCACTATAAAGGGATATTATGGCAAATATTACAACAAAATGCATAAAGATCTGGAATCACAAAACCAAAAAGGAAGAACATGCTCAGCATTTCTCAAGCTGAAGGAACTGAAGAAAAATTCAAGCCTCAACTCTCGTTACTGAAAGTTTCTCTGGGCAAATTATTGAACGATGCAGAAAGCATCAAAGGAAGATGGAAGGAATACACAGAGTCACTGCACCAAATAGAAATGGTTAATGTTCAACCGTTTCAAGAGGTAGCATATGATCAAGAGCCAAAGATACTGAA
>NW_006408706.1:1143090-1163625 GCF_000296735.1 Chrysochloris asiatica
AAACTTCATTTCTCATACTTTGGACATATTGTCAAAAGGGACCAGTTGCTGGAGAAGGATGTCATGTTTGGTAAGGTGGAGGGTCAGAGAAAAAGAGGGAGACCCCCAGTGAGATGGATTGGCCAAGTGGCATCGTTGATGGACTCAAGCATGGCAACAGTAGTGAGGTTGGCCCAGGATCAGGCAGTGTTTCATTCTGCCGTTCAAAAGGTCGCTATGAGTCGGTACTGACTCGATAGTACCTGACTTTTCATCCTCTGACTTGCAGTTCTTGTGACACCAGCCAGCAGTCTGTCACATGACATGCCAATTTTGGGTTCATCAGCCCATTCAGTCAGGTGAGTCAGGAGAAGCATCCAACCTGATACCTGACCCACAAATTTGTGACTAGCCAGCCTCCACACCATGTGTACCATTTCCTTGAAATAAGTCTGTCTCTCTATATGAAGAGGATTCAAAAGTGTCATTAAAAATTCCAGTATCTTTTCATTTCATTTTTCCATGAATTTTTTTTTTTAAATCTTATTGTGAATTGAGTGAAAGTTTACATGGGAGAATATCAGCTTTACACTCACCCTATCCTATTTCATTTCATTGCAATGATTACAATACCCTCCATGCATCATCATTCAACAGTATTTACTTCTATTCCCTCTGGTATTTTTGTTTGTTTGTTTGTTTTGGATGTACAACAAAACACTCAGGAATATATAATCATTCAAACAAACAAAGGGCATAACTTGCAAACCTGCCCACCCCCATCCCCAGCCACACACAGCCCCTCTGTCTCCATGTGTGTAGAGTCCCCAGCCACTCCATCTTTCTATGTCATCATCTCTGCCTCCATCTCTAGCATCATTGCTTCTCTGAATAGGGTGCACACTCCACTCTGCTCTTCTAACTTGATGGTCCCAAGGTCCTCCACTCCTAGACTACAAGATGAACCACTCCCCTCTTTTTGTTACAAAACCTCTACCTTTATATTTGGAACAATCACAATCAGTCCTGATAACAATTAATCACTATTTAATCACAAGAGTCTTATCCCCATCTCCTTTCCCCAGCTCCATCTTTGTTGTTGTTATGTGCCATCCAGTCGGTCCCGACTCATAGTGACCCTATACACCACAGAATGAAACACTACCTGGTCCTGGGCCAACCTCTCTACTGTTGCCACACTTAAGCCCACTGATGCTGCTACTCTCCCAATCCATCTTGCTGGGGGTCTTCCTCTTTTTATCTGACCTTTCACCTTCCCAAATATGATATATTTCTCCAATAACGGGTCCCTCCTGACAATATGTCTGAAGTATGAGAGATGAAGTTTGGCCATTCTGGCCTCCAAGGAGCACCCTGGCTGCACTTCTGCAAACATAGATCTGTTGGTTCTTTTGGTAGCCCATGGCACTTTCAATATTCTTCTCCAATACCATAACTCAAAAGCATCAATTTTTCTATGGTCTTCCTTATTTACTGTCCAGCTTTCACATCCATATGAGGTTATTGAAAACATCATGACTCTCATACTTCAGACATATTGTGGCTGCCATGCAAGCCTCCCTTCCACTTGGGTCATATGATCCATTCTGATTCAATGGTGTTTTAAGTTTCAGTGGCAGATGGAAATTTTTTTTGAGTCTTTGGCCAGACCCCTAATAGTGAATCATAGCACAAACTCTTAGGATTTTGGAGCAAAGCCTTGCCATACTTTTGAGAAACAGCTTTTGGCTTGTTACTCCTGAGTCTTAGTAGAGACTGAATGCTTAACCATGGGTCACTAACTCAGTATGTGGCCTGAGACGCCCATCATGAACTGGGAGTTTTCTAACCCACAGAATCATAAAATTGGACATGCACAGCAACATTCTATTATTAAGTGGAAGTGGTATATTCGAGATTGGGCTTAAGCAGAATCAGAAGGCACAAGGAAGTTACATGAAGAAGTGGCCCAAATGTCCATGATCTCCACTCCTGTCACATTACCTTCCGTCTGCAACCATGGTCTGCAACCATGACCTCATGGGGTTCCTTATGATCTGTTGATTGAAAAGGAGAAAATATATGCCTGGTTTACAGATGGTTCTGTGCAACATGTAGGTACTACTTGAAAGCCCTATAGGTCCATTATGGGATTCCACCAATGAACAGTAGTGAAAGGAAATCCTAAATCTTCCCAGTGGGAAGAACTTCAAGCAGTGTATCTGTTCATTTTGCTTGGAAGAAGAGATAGATGGTCAGGTATGTGAATGTCTATTAATTCATGGACTGTGGTCATTATTGATTTTGATGTTTGGTTAGGAACTTGGAAGGTACATGATTGGAAAATTGGTGATAAGTAGGTATGAGGAACAGGTGTGGTGGGCCAAAGTAGTGAAGATATTTGTGTCTCATATGAATGCCCACCAAGGGGTGAATGAGCAAAGGAAGATTTTAACAATCAAGTGAATAGTGATGCATTACATGGATACCAGTCAGCCTCTTTCTCCAGCCACTCCTGCCATTGTCCAATGGGCTTATGAACAAAGTGGCCATGGTTGCAGGGATGGAGGTTGTGCATGAGCCCAAAAACACAGATTTCCACTCACCAAGGCCAATGTGACTACAGCCACTGATGAGTGCCCAGTTGCAGCAGAGGACAACACTGAGTCCTCAATATAGCACCATTCCTAGGGAACCTGGCGGCAGATATAGGATCACTTCCATCATGGAAAGGCATTGTTTTGTTCTTACTGAGATAGACGCTGGATACAGATTTGCCTTCCCTGCAAATGTTGCTGACAAAACTATTACCTATGGACTTACAGAATTCCTTATCCACCTGCATGGCATTTCACATAACATTGCCTTGGATTGAAGGCTTTACTTCATAGCAAATGAAGTGTGCCAATGGGCCCATGCTCATGGAATTCACCAGTCTTACTATATTCCCCATCCCCATTATCCTGAAGCAGCTAGCTTGATACAACAATGGATTAGCTTTCTAAAGGCACAATTACAGTGCCAGTTACATGACAATACTTTGCAGGGTTAGGGCAATATTCTCCAGGAGGCTGTATATGTTCTGAAGTTTTTCCCTAGCCAGGATTTATGGGTGCAGGAATCAAATGGTAGAAATTAAAATGGCATCCCTTGTGACCCACTCACAAAATATTTTGCTTCCTGTCCTTATGATTCTATAAGCTGTGCATGTTCAGAGGTCTTAGTTACAAAAGGAGGAATGCTCCCACAAGGAGATACAACACAGATTCCATTGACGTGCAAATTAAGAATGCCACTGGCTATCCTGTGCATATCATGCCTCTGTGTCAACAGGCAGAAGAGATCATATTAGCTGATATGATTGATCCTGAACAGCAAGGATTATTGTATTGATATTACATAATGGAGATAAAGGAGAGAATGTCTAGAAAATAGGAGATCCATTAGGATAGCTCAGTACTACCATGACTTATGAATAAAGTCAATGGAAAACTTGTGTGTCATCATGCTGGTTCTGACTCATAGCAACTCATTATAGGCTGGATAGCTTCACAGGAGCAGAAAGCCTTATCTTTCTTCCACAGAGTGGCTGATGGTTTTGAGCTACCAACCTTGTGATTAGCAGACCAGTGCTTGCTTATACTACATCCCCACAAGTACTTTCAATGGAAAATTATAGCAACCAAATTCTGACATAATTATTAATGGCCCAGACCCTTTGGGAGTGAAGGTTTGGGTCACCCCACCAAGGTGCTTGCTGAAAGCAAAGGTAAAACAGACTGGGTGGTGGAAGAAGTTAGTTCTGAATACTAGCTACAATCAAGTAACCAGTTGCAGAATCAAGGACTATAATTGTTTGTGCGTTTTGCCCCTCATTTTATACACACACACACACACACACACACACACACACACACACATATATATATATATATATATACACATATACAGTAAATATAAGGAGCTCTGGTAGCGTAGTGGTTACGAATCGGGCTGCGAACCTTAAGGTCAGCAGTTCGAAACTACCAGCCGCTCCGCGGGAGAAAGATGAGGCTTTCTACTCCCGTAAAGATTTACACCCTCGGAAACCCTGTACAGGGTCGCTATGGGTCGGACCCGACTCGATGGCACTTAACAACAACAATACAGTAAATATAATTTTCCTCCTGTCCTTATTCTATTACTTACTATAAAATAAAAGATGAAAATGGAGTGAGTATGTTTTGGTTATACACAAGTTAGTTGAATCATGTTAGGCACAAGGATGACTTTATAATTGTCTTTATTTAGAGATTATACATAGTTTAAGGAATCCTGGTGTAGCACTATAGGATAAGCACTAGACTGAAAGGTCAGCTTGAACTGCAGCGTTGGTGGTTCAAACTCATCAGCTACTCCTGGGAAACCATATATGGGGTTGCTATGAGTTGGAACTGACTCAATGGCACTTAACAACAACAACAAATGTATGGTTTAAGGAGCCATACAAGGATTGCAAACTTGGCTGCTAACCACAAGATCAGTAGCTTGAAACTACTAGTCCTTCCCTGGGAGAAACACTAGGCTTTCTGCTCCCATAAAGAGTTACAGTCTCAGAAACCCTATCCAGGGCCACTATGAGCCAGAAATGACTCAATGGCACAACACCACCACCACGTATGGTTTAAACATGTACCAGGTTAACAAGGATGAACTGTCCTGTTATGTGTGAACTTGGTCAGACCATGATTCTCAGTGGTTTGGCAGATATTAAACAATTATCCTCCATTTTGTGAACTTAAGTGAGCAATCAGTTTAAGGAGGAATTTCTCGGGGGTGTGGCCTGAATCATATATAGAGAGATGTACTGGTAAAATTCACCCTCTTTCAATCTTGCATCCAACTTGTTACCTTCTGACCTCCAGTTCTAGGAACTTGACAAGCAGATTTTGGGTTCAACAGTGCTACAACCACAGAGTCAGGAAGAAGCCTCTAGCTTGATGTTTGACACACAGATTTGAGATTTACCAGATCCCTCAATTATGTGAGCCATTTCCTTAAAAGAAGTCTCTATGTGTTTATACTGAGCCTAAGACAATGGCATTCATGATTAATGCACTTGACTACTAACCAAAAAGTTGAAAGTTTGAGTTCACCCCTAGACACCTCAGAAAAAAGGCGTGGCAATCCACTTCCAGGAGAAAGAAATATCAGCCACTGAAAACTATGTAGTACAGTTCTACTGTGACACACATGGGGTTGCAATGAGTCAGAATCAATTGTATTGCAAATTGTATATATTTAATATGAAATATTTTCCTATTTAGGGCTTTAGAGCATCCCTGGGTATTGTAAAAGATTAAACGCTCAACTACTAGCCTAAAGGTTGATTGTGTAAACCTACCCAGAGGTGCTCAGGACACAGGTCTGGTGTTCTGCTTCTGAAAGGCGTCAGCCTTGAATACCCTGTGGAACAGTTCTACTCTGCATATATGCAGTTGTCAAGAGTCGGAGCCGACTCTACAGCAACCAGCAACAAGGGTTTTAAGAAAGAAACTAAATCAAATTTATTTCCTTAAAAAATTGTGAAATTCCTGTATAATACAAGAAATACATCTTTAAAATAAACCTGAGTTCTCATCTATTTTAATTTATATTCTAGGCTTGATGAAATTTTAATAGAAAATTCCAAATATCTTATTCTCCATTCCAGGACATATTTACTTTCCATTGGCAGATAGTCAGATATTTCACAATATAATTTTACACATTTTCTTAATATACAGAGAAGAAAAAAGAAATAAATTGATATTTTCTTCAATTTCCTTCTAAGATAATAGATGGGAGTCCTGGTGTGGCGTTTACAGGCTAATGCACTGGACTGAAAAGTCTGTTTGAACCGCATGGTGGGCAGTTCAAATTCAGCAGTAGCTCCTCGGGTTGCTATGAGTCAGAATTGAATCGATGATACTTAACAACAAAGTAAGAAAAAATAATTTAAAAGTTGATTTATCTCCTTTACTATCCACTGAGCAAGACATATTTCTATCCATTTGTCTCCCCAGAATTGCCTTGGGAGAATGGCCTCGTGATCTACTTCTGAAAAACCAACCATTGAAAACCCTTTGGAGCACACTTTTACTCTGACACACTCACGGAATCGGTGTGAGTAGCAATCCGCCGCCATCTAGTCTGGTTTGGTTTAGCAGAACCACATAAAGGCAGAACCACCACCAAATGACTCCAAGCCTCCAGCAACCAACACATTGCCAAGGAAACTCTAGGTAGAAACAAAGACACAGACCTTCAGAGTGATACCAGAAAGCAGGGAAAAAGAGCAAAAGAAAGTGAATATTCCTTACAAAGAATAGACAGCTGTTAGGACAGGCAGCCGCATACCCATTCAGAGACGGATGGAAGGTATGGCAGATCTGCCACACCACGGACTCTGGGTGCCACTGGAAGAGAGGACACCAATGAGTAGTTTCCATTGGCCATTGCAGTTTCCATTGGAGCTACCAGAGATCTGTCACCAATTTAAAACTAATTGCCTTATGGAATATGTGCTGTAGATGTGCCTGCTGCACCCAGGCACACCACCTAGTGCCAGGCGAGTACAGAGGGACTCACTGGAGTGTGTAACGTGTATGGGTGTTTTTCTGCCTCACTCACACACAGAGCTACACACTGTTTTATATATTCTCCCTGACACACACCCTCTCCGCTTTCCTGATGGCTCCGCCCCCTCAAGTCCGCTCCCCTATAGTCCTTCCCCGGCATTGGCTCCGCCCAGGCGGCCGTGGGGCGGGGCGGGGCGGGGCGGGGCGATCCCAGGGGCGGGGCGGGCCGGTGACAGGAGGGGGCCTGCGGGGCTGGCACTTCAGGCTCCCAGGCCAGCGGGGCGGACTCTGGGAGCCACTGTATTAGCTGCAGGCGCGGCTGATCCCAGAGCGGCCCTCGGGTGGCGGCCGCTGCCTAGAGTGTTGCGATTCCTCCAACCTGGCGGCGGGAGTTGGCAGAGGGATGTGTTCGGCTGGTGAGCTGCTGTGGGGCGGCGATAGAGGTGGTGGCGGCGGCTGGGAGCACGACGAGGACCGGAACGCGCTGGCGAAGCGAGCGGCGGCGAGGAGAACTGAGCGGGAGCCTTGGGCGAGCCCGCGGCAGTCGCGGGAGGAGTGTGAGCAGGTGAGCGCAGGGAGTGGTGGCAGACACCCGGCTGAGGCCTGGAGCCCCTCCTAGTGGCGGAGGAAAGTGGCGGGGCCCTCGTGGGGCGCTTGTCACCGCGGCACCCCGGGAAGCGTCTGGGAGGAGCGGTTAGACGGCGCGTGCGGCGGGAAGTGCAGCCCTGGGGTCCAGCGCCTCTCGTGGTGGCGGGCGGCGCTGCCCCAGCCGTCGGGCAGAAGATTCTCGGGCCCACGCCCAGGCTCTGTGGAAACGGCCCTATAATAACCACCTACTTTAAAACCTTACGTGGAAGCACTTCTTTTTCAATTTCAAATCCATATCCTGGTGCTGGCTCTCTCCTCCTTCCGTCATGGGTTTGGGAACTCACACCCAGACCTGCGGGAATCATCATCCCTAGTGTCTCTCTGTAAGGTGTGGGGGTATTTCTCTAGATGAACAGTCAGTTTGTAGGAGCCAATTTACAACAGATGTCTGGGACCCTGAGTAAGTTTTTCACATGATAGAGAGAAATGAGATCTAAACCTGGGTTGAATGTTGGAAAGGTTTGCAGGAAACTGTTACCAAAGGGAAAGACGTATAAGAAACCAGCTATGATAAAAGGAAATGAGAAGTTGGGTAATTTTTTTAACTCCCCGATCTCTTAAGTAAATTGTGATTACAACAACATCAAATATATTCAGTATCAGATAAGAAGTTCAGTGAAAGAAAATAAAGTATAGGAGCAGAAGAAGTTGAATTACATTTGGGATGAAATTTCACCAGCAAACAGAGTAATTGTTGGTAAATGCTTTTGAGTAGGTTGGTGGGTTTGAACCACCCATCTTGTAGTTAGTAATCCAGTGCTTAACAGACAGCGCCACACCAGAACTCGAATACAGTAATTAGACCTTCAAAAACTGAGATAAGTCAGTCTTCATAATAAATACATTGTTGTTGTTGTTAAGTGCCATCGAGTCGGTTCCGATCCATGGCTTCCCTATATAGGGTTTTTGAGGAGCAGCTGGTAAGCTTGAACCACCGATCTTGCAGTTCAAATAGCTTTGCAGTCTGGCATATTAACCCACAAGACCCCACCAGGACTCCAATACATACATATATTAAGGGGAAGAAATTCAAATGATTATTTGCTGTGGGCTTCTGGTATGGCGCTGGGGATCAGCACTGGACTGCGAATCACAAGGTTAACAGTTCAAACCCACCAGGTGCTTCTTGGAAACTCTATACAGGATGGCTATGAGTTGGAACCTATTGATGGCACTTTACAACAACAACTACATACTGCTGGAGCAGTCAATTAATGATAGCTGTCATCTCTCATCAACCTTGTTTCTCCATTTGCACATTGCACAAACTTCATTCTTATCATTACATGCATTAATACATAAAGCATAACTTCTATTATTTAAATATGTTAGTTAGGCAACAGCACTATAATTTTTCATCCCATGTGATAATATAAGAGATGGTGACTGAAGCAAGTAATTGGTAGCTAGGAGATTTTTCTGATTCCCTTCCTGGTGGTTTTCCTGTGTTAACTGTACCATGACTCAGTAGGTAAAGGGCTTGGTGTCCTTTTGCCTTACTTGCTCAACTGGAAAAGTAAAGAAACAGTAACAGGAAATCACCTAGGATAGGGAAGTGAATTTTCCAAAGTAAATTTTCAAGTGATTGTAAGGAATCATTTAAAATACTTCATTTAAGCTTCTGTGGATTTTGTGTCATCAATCTTTCTGGATTTAACCAAAATTATTTGGTACAAAGAAAAAAAGCAAAAAAACAAAAAACAAAGAAATGAAACATGGATACTAGAAAGCAGATTATCATTTTGCATGCACACCTACTTCTTTCAATATGTATCCAGAAAATTAATTTTCCTGTTCTCTTTGGAAAATGGTATTACTATTACTTTATTTCATGATTTATACATGTACTCTTAGCTTGCAAATATGATAACTGAGATAGGATGTATTTCTTCCTATAACAGCACCAAGGAGCTTCCTATCAATAAACTAAAACAACCCAACACATTGGTATAAGAAACAAATCTTTGTGATAAAACAGTTCTTGGAAATATTATGACAAAAGCTTGTTTTCTGGTTCCTGTAAATGAAATGTTACATTTTCATACACTGCCTTGCAGTGATGGTTGAGATAACTTTATAGGTTTAAAGATATTTGAGGGAGAGGTAAATTAAAATTAACAGCTATCAAACATAACAAGGAGTTATTTTGCGTTTTGTTTTTCTTATGGTTCATGGCTGTGAGGGTGGGACCATGCAAATAAAGTATATGGAACTCTCACAAGGGAGTTGATTAATTTTTCTTAAAATGAGCCATCTCAGAAGTAGGAAGGAGGGACCTTACAACCACCAAATAGAAAAGATGAGAGCAGAGTGCATTCTTTGGACCTAGGGCTCCTGTGTTTATAGAGAACCTCCTAGACCCAGGAGGCAGAGAGCTGTTAACACCAGAGACGGCAAGAGATGGCAACAGCAGAGGCAGCAGAACCAGGAAACAGCAGGAAACATGCCGTGGGCTTCATAGTGCATGGAGCTAGACAGGTTAGCACTTTCAGCCAGGAAGAAGGCTTGCTGGTAGAGTTGGGTACCTCTGAGTACTTTATTAATGGAGCTGAGGAGCTTTGTAACACTTAGTCTAAGTGGGTCAAAGGCTGGGCTGGCCCAAGACACCAAAGAGGCAAAAGGGTTGAGAGCCAAAAAAAAATGGTCTGCAATAGATATGGCTGAGACTGTGCTGATTGAAAAACTGTATCCTTCGTCTTTCCTGGTCCTGAATTTTCCTGATCCTTTTATTTTTCTAATAAACCCAATAATCGTGGATATGGTCTCTGAGTTCTGTGTGACTATTGCAATGAATTATCCAGTCCAGTAGAGAGGGTATCTTGGGAGTAGTGACTGGTGTCAGAATGAGTAAAAAGTTTGGAGGGAGGAGGCTTTTCTGACATCTGCCTCATAGTAATCCACTTTGGGCTGTTGAACTTGATTTTCCTTTCTCTTTGTGGAGATAGAGGAGGTCAGACACATCTACTATGTTGTTTTTACTCATTGTTGTTGTTGTTTGTTATGTGCTGTTGAGTTGGTTTGACCCCGCATAGGGTTTCAAGGAGCAGCTGGTGACTTTGAATTGCTAACCTTGCAGTTAACACTCCAGTGCTTATCCTACAGCACTACACCAGAACATTGTTGGTGTTGTTAAGTGCTGTGGAGTCGGTTCCAACTCATAGCGACCCTGTATAGGATTTTCGAGGAGCAATTGTTGGGTTTGAACTGCCGACCTTGGGATTCGCAGTCCAGTGTTGATCCTACAATGCCATGCCAGGAGTCCTAGGGACTCCATATTCTAAATGGATTATTTTTGAAAGATTGGTTTGTAAGCTGGTTATTTAGACCTTAAATAAAATCTCCCATAGAAACAAAATAAACAGAAAGAGAACCAAAGCTGATTAGCTGGAAATGAGGCAAAGACCATCTTCCTGCTGCTGTCCTTTCTGTTTAAGACTCTCATTTGGTGTTCCAGAATCTTAGCACCCTCGTGGCTATTTAGAGGGAGTCGGGGCAGCAGCAGGAGACGCTTCTTCATGTCTTGATCAGGGCTCTCGTGCTGTGCTCGTGAACTCAATAGCTCCAGGGGACTTTGCTCCTTGAGCTTTTTTAATGATTTTGTGTACATCTAATTTTCTATGTCAAATCCCTTTCTATTTCTGTCTCCTTCACAGAGAGTTTTGTCCTACCTCATAAGCTGATTAAATAGGTTTCTTCCTGGGTTCTTACCTAAGCTAAAAGTTCCTTTCCTTATCACTGACTTTTTTTTTTCCATCCTTGCTAAAAGATTCCTGTTCTTCCCTGAACCTGAAAGACTATTGCATTAGCTTGGACTATCCAAAACTTATTTCTGGCTCATTGTCATTATTGTACCATATGAAAATATCTGTGTTTTGGCATTTATTTTGTGTAATACTGAAATACTGATATTAGTATGAAACGGCTACAAAACGTTCGTGGAAAAATGGAACTAAAAGATAATAGAATTTTCCACATAGTTTTTGAAGC
This sequence comes from Chrysochloris asiatica, assembly GCF_000296735.1. Taxonomy (NCBI): domain Eukaryota; kingdom Metazoa; phylum Chordata; class Mammalia; order Afrosoricida; family Chrysochloridae; genus Chrysochloris; species Chrysochloris asiatica. The sequence goes on from NW_006408706.1 coordinate 1,154,304, forward strand.
CCTTTCATAACTAAGACAGATACTACTCCATCTGAGAGAAAACTGATACCTCTGTTCTTTGGGCCTGAGTGTTTCCAGATAGTGTAATTAGTGAAGGAGGCCTGTTTAAAATCAGATATCCTTGGAAAAGAGGGATCAGGCCTTGGAGAACGAATCAAGCCCCCTAGATGAAAGAATCATGCCAGGGTTGGAAGTTAAGGATCTGTCCTCTAAGAGAGGTGAAAAGGGAGAAAAGCAACTACCAGGAACATCCAAGGAACTGAAGGAGCAAGCCATGGTAATTGTGTGTGTGAGCAATGACCCCATTAAGCTCATGACTGCAAAAGACATGGTGGCTTTACGTAAGAGAGTCTCTGCCCTACTGCATAGTTGGGAGACTAAATAGCTCCAGTCCCTGTCATTTTATGCCTATAATGTGTACATAGACCAAGAGTTTGAACAAAACGGGGATACTGCATCATTTAAAATCAGGAAAGGTATGTGTCTGGGTTGTAGCCTTTCACCGTGTTTATTCAGTCTGTATGCTGTGCATATAATCTGTGAAACTCGATTATATGAAGAAGAATGTGGCATCAGGATTGGAGGACAACTCATTAACAATCTACAATATGCAGGTGACCACCTTGCTTGCTGAAGAGAAGAAGACTTGAAGCACTTACTCTGAAAGCTCAAAGGCTACAGTCTTCTGTATGGTTTGCACCTAAATGAAAAGAAGGCAAAAATTTTCATACCTGAACCAATAAGCAACAGATAAACAAAGAAGATATTGAAGTTGTCAAGGATTTCATTTTGCTTGGATCCCTTGGAAACAGCAGTCATCTTTTGCAGCAAATATGCTGCAAAAGACCGCTTGAAAAAGTTAAACAGCAAAGATGCCAGTTTGAGGACTAAGATGCAGTGACTCAAGCCATGGTATTCTGAGTTGCCACATATGTGTGTGAAAACTCAACAGGGAATAAGGAAGACCGAAGAATCAATGCCTTTGAATTATGGTGTTGGTGAAGAGTATTAAATACACAATTGCCTACAAGAAGAACCAACAAATCTGTCTTGGAAGAAGTCCTGGGATCCCAAGGATGTATCACAAATTCCATTACACAATACAATTAGCAAAATAATTATCTTGACAATCCAAACCATTGCAACCCTTATCTATTTAGAGCAGGGTTTTTCAGCATTGGCACTGTTGACATTTTGGACTGGATAATTCATTGTTGTGGAAGACTGTTCTGTGCATTATGTTTACAGCAGCACCCCAGGCCTCTGCATGTCAGAGACCCTCCTGATTACAAAACTATGTCTCTAGACATATTGTCTAGATATCACATGGGGGCCAAATTGTCCCCAGTTGAGAATCAGTTATCTAGAGATTCTACTCTTGATAATAATTGTTTTAAAAAAGAGTAAAGGATCTTACCATAGGCAAACTTATCCCATGAGTTACTGTAGTAACTGGAGTATCTTTAGGAACAGGTGAGATTAAGGTGAGGACTGAAGTCACCTATATTCATCACACTTATTGCAGTACTGTTTTCAACCTGCTTTTACAAAGGAAGTAGGTATAAATGAGTATCTTTTATCAAAGACTCTTCATATCGATATATATAAAGAATACTGGTTTGGGAGTTAGGAGCCTTGGATTCTGGTCTCCTCTAGTACTACTTAGTTGCAGGGTCTGTACTTTTAATCATATCTCTTATGATAGAACAAAAAGGATGCATGAGGTCCCTTCCCCTCTCCTGTTTTTGTTTTTGCTCTGTTTTTCTTTCAGATCATCTTGTGAAACTCACTTACATAAATGGTTTTATAGAGGCTCCTTTATTTCCTTACTTAACAAATACCTATGAGCTAGGTTTTTTTTTTTTTTTTTTTTAAGTTCCAGGCATGTTTGAAAGCAAACAAAATTTTTCTTATAGGAGCTCTGATATCGTAGTGGTTATGAATCAGGCTGCGAACCTCAAGGTCAGCAGTTCGAAACTACCAGCTGCTCCGTGGGAGAAAGATGAGGCTTTCTGCTCCTGTACAGGGTCGCTATGGGTCGGAACCGACTCGACAGCACTTAATAACAACAACAACAACATAGACAGGATGCTGGTATAGTGCTATAGGATCAGCTCTGGACTTCAAACCACAAGGTCAGCAGTTCAAACCCACCAGTTACTCATTGGAAACCCTATGCAGGGTCGCTGAGCTGGAACCGACTCGATGTACTTAACAACAACAACATAGGCAGGATGATTATATACCTGTTGTTAAAAGCCATTGAGTCAGTTCCGACTCGTATTGACCCTGTATAGGGTTTCCAAGGAGCAGTTGGTGAACTTGAACCGACGACTTTGTGGTTCAAACCAACCTTGTAGTCCAGCACATTAACCCACAGTGCACCATGAGGACTCCCCTAGAAGATGCAAAATAATTAAATCTAAGAAGCATGAGTATTATAATTAATAAAATAATTCAGAAAGATAGCCCAGGAAAAACCAGATACACATATACAGAAACGAATAGCATAAAACAACAAATAAAATGTGATGGGAGGGGAAAAAAATTCCTTATATAATACCAAAAAAAATGTAAAAGATTAATAAAGACCTTTGTGTATATGACTATCTTAAAGTTAGAAATAACATAGATTCTTCAGTGACTAGGGAAAAAAATCAGATTAATTCTGTATTTTATACAATACAAAAAATAATAATTCAAAAGAAATTAAATGCTTAAGAATAAAAAAAATGTACAAAAACACATGTAGTTAAGTGCCATGGAGTTGGATTCAACTCATAGTGACCCTGTACAGGGTTTTCAAGGAGCAGCTTGCAGGTTTGAACCACTGGCCTTGTGATTAGCAGTCCAGTGCTTATCCTACAATGCCACACCAGGAGTCTACAAAAACACACATGTAAGAGTATATGGGTGGATATAAAAGTGATCATAGGATTACAAAGAATGTTCTACACAAATATGTAGATGTGGTAGGTTCATATTTGTATGCATGAAATTACCAAAAAAGAAATTCCTTTAATAAAATGTTAAAACATTGCTTTTCTTTTCTTTTTTTTTTTTTTTTTTTTTGCATTTCTTAGAAAATGTTTTATTACCAATATACATATTCCAATAGATAGGTAAAACTGATTCATTTTTATGATACATATTCCAAAAAGTAATTCCTAACAGACTCTTCTGTGTGTCATCTTCCAGCAACTCTTCCTATAGGTAATTACATTTAGCTCTCTCTCTTCCGTGCTCCTTTTCTGCCCACCTTTTCTACTGCTCACCTCCTTTGTGTCTCTTCCTTTTGTCTCATTCCTCCAGTTTCTTGTATTCTTCCCCATCTATCTTACACTATCACCTTTCTCCAGCTATCCCCTTTTCCTTGTCATTTTTCGCTCTTCTCTAGAAGCATTATGAGAACATGAAAAGTTTTGGAATATGGCAATTCTAAGTTGGAATCCTGGATTTGCTACTTTATTTGCCCTGTTATCCTAATTATTTAATCTCTCACAAACTCAGTTTCCTCATTTTAATGGGTAAGCCTACCCACTTCTTGACATCCTTATGAGGCTTCAGTGGAATAAATATGCATACAGCATAATAAGTCATCAATTAATATTAGCTCCCTCCTCCTCCCTCACTTTCTCCCTTTCTCATCTTTTCCTCTGATCCCCTTCTTATTCCTCTCAACCATATCATGGAGTCCTGGTATGGCACTGTGGGTTAATGCAACAGACTGCAAAGCCATTTGAACTGCAAGGTTGGTGATTCAAGCTCACCAGCTGCTCCTTGGAAACCCGATTCAGGGTCACTATGGGTCAGAATCAACTTGATGGCACTTAACAACAACAACGACAACCATATCATAGAACTGCATTTTTACTACATGTACATTTCAGATTTATTGAAGACTGCTTACTTCTTGAATAAAATGCTGATTTTTCATAATCTGAAAAATCAGATATTTTTATTTATCTAAGAAAAAGGCAAATTCACCAACGTCATTTATATTGTTTTTTGGGTAGATTTTCTTTTATGGTCACTGACCCTTAATAGGAAAAGGAGTGTCTAACTGCCTCTGTAGAAGTTATTCTCAATTTTCTAATTCAAGGGAAGTGGTACACTAAGGCTAAAGGGAAAAAGGGGAAAGTAGTCTGACAGTAGCCTTGCTCTGAGACCCAGACATAGAAGCACTGTATCTCTGTCCACATTGTCTCTAAGCCTTAGCCACTATCTTCAGTTTCTCTCCTCTTTTCTGGAGTTATAGTCCTATTTGCAGTACCAGCCACAAGTCTTCAAAGACTTTAAAGGTCCATAATAGTCATGTTTTGGGTAGTTAAGAGTGTGTGTGTTTGTGTGTGTATGTGTGTATGTGGGGGGAGGGATGCTTAAGGGAATTAAGATTGTTGTTAAATGCCTTCAAGTCAGTTCCTACTCATAGTGACCCTGTACAGGGTTTCCAAGTATTTTAAAAATCTTTGTGGAAAGCAAAAAGCCTCATCTTTCTCCTACAGAGCTGCAGGAGGATTAGAACCATGGACCTTGCAGTCTGCATATCAGTGCTTACTGTATGGAGCCACCACACTCTCCAGGGCATTAATAAGGCATCCTAAAAGAAGTTCAATTTGAGCAGAGAACTAAATTTCCAGTTACTCGATGCATAAGATACACTCTATCTTCTGATCTACTCCACTCCCACTCCCATATCTAGTGGGGGAGGCTGTTTTGCTTTGTTTTGTATATTTTTCATTTATCTTCATTGTCAACTATGCCTTATTGTGACCATGGAAAGAGGAAATGGTTGGCCTTTTTGTTGTTGTTTCTGTTTTCTTATGGCAACAACTACAGTTTATCAGAGTTCTGATCAAAAAGAATGCACGCAAATGTTTTGAACTTCATGAAAAATGAAAAGTAAAATTATTAATACATGATATATAAACACAATGTTAAAAAAAGAAATGAATTTCATTTGTGGTTTTTACTGTGTTCCCTTTGATAGAACTCTTTCCAATATCTGTGTATGAGATTATTTGTATATTTCCCCTAATACAAAAATCTTGATTTTTCATTTTTGTCATCTTGATCAAAATATTACGTGCATGTATACAGACTCATGCAGAGGTAAGAAATTTCAGTTTGATGTCTTGTGAGTCACAAATTCCATCAGTCTACAAGAACAACAATGACAAATTCTATAGGTTTCAGAGGTAATAACAGATAGTAGAAATGATATTGCCACTGGTAGCACAGTTGCAAATTGAGAGTCCAAGACATTTTTAAGGAAAAGAGGTTTGATTTTAGGTCCTTTCAATAGTAAGCTATTCTGTCTTGTAGTGTTGTCTAGCAAATTATCCTACACAGGTAATACAATGTCAACTGAGACTTCATTCTTTTTCAAAAAGAGATTATATGTTTTTTAAATTATTATATACTCCTCAGTATTTCTTTATACATCTCCCCCCTCAAAAAACATAAAAAAAAAAAAACCCATAGGGAATGGAAACAAATACTGTTGAATGATGATGCACGGAGGAGATTGTAATCATTACAATGTAACGATAATGTAAAAGCCAATGATCTCCTATGTAAGCTATCACTTAGTTCACAATAAAAACTTTAAAAAAAGAGAGAGAGAGATTACAGGAAAAGTACAAATAGAGAGGTTGTTTTGTTTTGCTTGCAGCTTGAATTTATCATACTTTTCACTTCAAAACTTACTCTTATCTATCATTATTAGTTCAGACAAAGCACTTCTCGTATTTATTGAATTTATTTTTTCTTTGAATGTCCCATTCCTTCCCCTACAATAGACAATTGTTTCAATATTTGCTAGATATCCCTAAAGTTGTGTATGTATCTTTGAATACTGGAGGAGGAGGGGGTTTACGTATATTTGCAATTATGTTATATGATCTATTAACTTTGATCTTTTTGATTAAAATGAAAACAAAATTTGGTATTTTTCAACTTATAGCCATTTCAGAACTAATTCAAGAATTAATTGATAGTTTTGTTGATTTTATCCCTACCTTCAAAAAGCTTTTTTCCCTATATTAATTTCATATGGCTTAGTGATAAAAGGATCTCTGGTAGTGTAGTAGTTACGAATTGGGCTGCTAACCTCAAGGTCGGCAGTTCGAAACTGCCAGCTGTTACGTGGGAGAAAGATGAAGCGTTCTGCTCCTGTAAAGATTTGCAGCCTCGGAAACCCTGTGCAGGGTCACTATGAGTCGGAACCGACTTCACAGTACTTAACAACAACAGCAGTGATGAAGTGTAAAAAAATGCTGTAACTTTACAGTGGATTACTTCATATTAATTGTTCTACCCATAGTCCTTGTCATTCCCAGCAGCTTTTTCCTAATGGGTCTGGGTAAGAAAAAGTGGAAGAAGATGCTGTTAGGACAACATGATTCAGTCATGGTTATTAATAGAGTTAAATGGGATTGTGAAAACTTGGAACACTAACATGGGTTTAATATGAGCCATCTTAGAAGCAAGAGAAAACATCTATGTCAAAGAAAAGGATCCAGGAGTGGAGTGTGTTCTTTGGACCCCAAGATCCCTGTGCATTGAACTTTCTCAATCCAGGGATGGAAAGGTATAACACCAGAGGAGTGGGAGAAGAGCAGCAGCGTAACCAAGAGCCAGGGCATGAGACAGAGCAGTCAGTGGGCTTCCCAGCCCACAGAGCTAGTCAAGATGAGTGACATTAGGCAGGATGCTTGCTTGCAGAGTGAGGTACCTCCAAGTATTTAATTGAAGAAACTAGACTTGCTGGCCTATGGTACCTTCAGACTGAAGTTTATAATAGAATGGTATGTCGTGTGCTCATTTATCAGCAACCCAAAAGAACTTTGTAACATTGCCCCATAGAATAATGCCTGTCTGTGGGCACGGTATAGGAGAGGCTGTCCTGGCTGGAAGAAGTGTGCCTGAGCACTTCTAACCCTGCATTGTAACCTGTTAACTTCCCTAGTAAAGCCTATGACTGTGAGTATAGGGTCTGAGCTCTGTGTGGCCAGTGCAAGGAATTATCCTATCTAATAGCTGGCAAAGTGGTGTGCTCTGGGAGGGATATTCAGTGCTCATTCTTTTTTGCAACAAGCTATGCGAACCTTAAGGTCAGCGGTTCGAAACTACCAGCTGCTCCGCGGGAGAAAGATGAGGCTTTCTACTCCCGTAAAGATTTACACCCTCGGAAACCCTATACAGGGTCGCTATGGGTCGGAACCGACTCGATGGCACATAACAACAACAACAACAATAAATTATATAATTATATAATATTTTAGTTTGATACAGCTGAATATAATCACTAAGTTTATATATATAACATTATTTTTGTATGTTTTGCAGGAAGTGAAACTTGCAACCAAATTATATTTGTTGTTGTTGATGTTGTTAGGTATTGTCGAGTTGGTACCGACTCATAGCAACCCTATGCACACCAGAACAAAGCACTGCCAGTCCTGTGCCACTCTCACAATTGTCACTATACTTGAGCCCATTACTGTGGCCACTGTGCCAATCCATCTCCTTGGGAGTCTTCCTCTTTTTCGCTGACCCTCCACTTGAACAAGCATGATGTCCTTCTCCAGGAACTGGTCTCTCCTGATATGTCTCAAGTATGACAGATGAAGTCTAGCCATCTTGGTTTCTAAGGAGAATTCTAGCTGTATTTCTTCCACAGATTTGTTTGTTCTTCTGGCAGTCTCTGGTATTTTTAATATTCTCCTCAGACACCATAACTCAAGTGCATCAGTTCTTCTACAGCCTTCCTTATACATTGTCCAACTTGCACATGCTTATGAGATTATTGAAAATACCATGGTTTGAGCCCAGGTACATCTTGGTCCTCAAACTGACATCTTTGCTCTTGAATACTTTAAAGAGGTAGGAACTCTGGTAGCATAGTGGATAAAAGTCGGGTTGCTAACCTCAAGGTCAACAGTTCGAAACTACCAGCTGTTTGCAGGAGAAAGATGAGGCTTTCTGCTCCTGTAAAGATTTGCAGCTTCGGAAACCCTATATAGGGTCACTATAAGTCGGAACCGACTCCATGGCCCACCAACACCACCATCATGCAATAGATTTGCATGATACAATATGTCGTTTGATTTCTTGGCTGCTGCTTCCATGAGTGTTAATGGTTGATCCAAGCACAGTGAAGGCTTTGACAACTTCAATCTTTTCTCCATTTAACATAAAGCTATTTATTGGTCTAGTGGTTGTTTTCTTTACATTGAGGTGCGATTTTGTTTTCTTTACATTGAGATGCGATCCATACCGAAGGTAGTGGTCTTTGATCTTCATCAGTATTTTAAATCCTCATCGCTTTCAGCAAGGAAGGTTCTATCATCTGCATATAACAGGTTGTTTATAAGTCTTCCTCCAATCCTGATGCAACATTTTTCTTCATATAACCCATCTTCTCAGATTATGTGCTCAGCATACAGATTGAGTACGTATCTTGAAAGAATACAACCTTGGTACACACCTTTCCTAGTTTTAGGCCATTCGGTGTTCTGTGTGAACAACTGCCTCTTGGTCTATGTACAGGTTCCTCATGAGCACAGTTAAGTGTTCCAGAATACTCATTCTCCACAATGCTGTCTATAGTTTGTCATGATTCACACAACTGAAAGCCTTTGCATACTCAACAAAACACAGGTAAACATCTTTCTGGTATTGCTGCGTTTAGCCAAGATCCATCCGACGTCGGCAATGATATCCCTTGTACTACTTCTTCATTTAAATCTGGCTTGAAACTTGTCAGTATACTGTTGCAGCAATGTTTTAATTATCTTTGGCAAAAAGCTACATCCATGGGATATTAATGATATTGTCCAATGATTTCTGAATTCCATTGGGTCACCTCTCTTTGGAATGGGCACAAATACAGATCTCTTCCAATCAGTTGGCCAGGTAGCTGTCTTCATAATTTCTTGGCATAGGTGAGTGAGTGTCTCCTGTGCCACCTCAATTTCTTGAAAGATTTCAATTTGTCTTCCCAGAGCCTTGTTCTTTGCCAGTGCCTTGGATTTCTTCTGTCATTGGCTCCTGATCATTTGCTATCTCTTGAAATGGTTGAACATCAACCATTTCTTTTTGATATAGTAACTCTGTGTATTCCTCTTATCTTATTTTGCTACTTTCTGTATTATTCAATATTTGGCCCATGTTGTTGTTGTTGTTAGGTGCCATTGAGTCAGTAGTGACTCATAGCAACCCTATGTACAACAGAATGAAACACTGCCCGGTCCTGGGCCAATCTCACAATTGTTACCACGCTTGAGCCCACTGATGCTGCCACTTGGCCAATCCATCT
>NW_006408706.1:1164585-1177459 GCF_000296735.1 Chrysochloris asiatica
AATGATATCCCTCTTTCCACATCCTCTTCTGAATCCAACTTGAACCTCTGGAAGTTCACTGTCAATGTATGTCAGTATTGCAAGTCAAGGCTTAAATTTTTTCTTCAGTTCTTTCAGTTTGAGAAATTCTGAGTGTGTTCTTCCCTTTTAGTTTTTGAACTGTTTGCACATTGCATTATAATATTTGACTTTGTGTTTTCAAGCTGCCCCTTGAAAAGTCTGTTCAGCTCCTTTACCTTCTCATTTCTTCCATTTGCAAGTTTCAGAGTCTATTCTGAAATCCATTTGGCCTTTTCCTTCTGTCTTGTCTTTTTAATGACAATTAGCTTTCTTTTTGTATGTTCTTGATGTCATCCCACAACTCTTCTTTTCTCCAGTTCCTTGTGTCTGATGCTTCAAATATGTTCTTGAGATGATCTTTAAATTCAGATGGTATCTGTTCAACGTCATACTTTGGATATTGTGGGCTTGGTTTAATTTTCTTCAGTCTCAGCTTGAACTTGCATGTGAGCAATTGATGGTCTATTCCACAGTCTGCCCCTGACCTTCCTTTGGCTGATGATATGGAGCTTTTCCACCATTTCTTTCCACAGATGTAGTCAATTTGATCTTTGTTTATTTCATCATGTGAGGCCCATGAGTATAGTCATCTTTTATGTTGTTTAAAAAAGGTGGGAAGAAGCCATTGGTGTTACAAAATTCTATCGTGCAATCTCCAGCATTGGTTCTATCACCAAGGCCATATTTGGCCATAACTATTGATCTGTCCTCTTTGTTTCTAAACTTTGCCTTCTAAGTACATTTAGTGTTGTAAACAGGAGAACATGTCTAACCTCACTAGAAATAGAAGAAATGCAAGCTAAAACAATTAAGAAATAATATTTCATCTAGTTAGTTTAAAGAAACCATGTATAAAATAAGAATATACTAAAGTTAGAGGGCAATCTGGTATTAATGAAACTCCAAGAAGTATCTTATTTTAAAGAAGAAAATGTAGCACACAAGGTTCGGTAACGTAGGCATAGTATCAGAACTATGTTGCAGAGTTGAGATTCAAACTTATAATTAAAACCTAAGTTCTTAACTACCAAGCTAGTGTTGGGCCATGAAATTAATTTAACAGATTGTGGCTAAAATAGGATAGCACTGGCTAGAAAGGATTGGATCTCATATGATAGAATATAATAGAATCAACAATAAAGAAATTTATGGGTTTAGTTGTGCATTGAGACCACTGCAAGGCATTTGTAAGATTTTATCAAAGACTGTAGTACTTTTAGGCTGTATTTTAAAACCACCACAATATAAGGAAGATGAGCAAAACATAGGAACTTAGAATATTGTGTTATTGTTAAGTGTCCTTGAGTTGTTCTGACTCATAGCTACCCTGTATAGGGTTTCTGAAGCTTTAAATTAATTAATGTGCTTGGTCTAAATTAGCAGATTGTTTGCTTTTTTTTAAATTATTGTTGAACTGAATATAGGAATGATAGTAAATGAAATCCAGAGCTAGCAAAAGTTAAAAATAAGACTAGCCGTTTCAATGATGGCAATGTTAAAGGATAATATTTTTGAAGGGAGGGGTTAAAAATCATTAAGTATAAAATGTACCTATGTTAGAGATTTTATTTATCTCATTATTAATAAAGGAGTCAAGTAAATGCAATAGATGTTCACAGGCGAGATCAAAGAACCAATTGTATATATGGAGTAAGGAAAATGTTGTAATGAATTTATAAATGAACATGAAATTGACTTTTCTATACCAGGAGGAAGAAGGTCAATTTTACCACCACTGAAACAGAATTTGTTTGCATATCTATTGACATCAGTGCATTTTCATTAGTTTCTGAGCCAATTTTGTCTACTGAAGAGTTTAGATGTATTTTTTAAGCTTTCAAAATTTGAAAAGGGCAAGAATAAATTGATTTCTTCATAAGAGAATTGATCATTTAGCATGACCATCATTAACAGCAAAAAAAGAAAAAAAAACACCATTGTAGAACACTTGAGAGTGAATATGTGAAGCAAAAAGTTAAAGAGTGTATCAAACTTCTTCCTTCATTATTTGCTGTTTTAATTTATTTAGCAGAAACAATATAAAAGTGTATCATGACTCTAACATTACTAGATGATAATATTTTCCCCTTGGAGTTGAAATGATTCTTGTTGTTAGGTGCCATCAAGTCAGACTCACAGAGACCCTTTGCACAACAACAACAACAAAAACACAACCTCACAATTGTTGTTATATTTGAGCCTATTGTTGCTGCCACTGTGTTAGTCTGTCTCATTGGGAGTCTTTCTCTTTTTCACTGACCTTCTACTTTACCAAGCACTTCCTTTCCACTTGACCCTCTACTTTCCTTCTCCAGGGACTGATAGCTCCTAACAACATACCCAAAGAATGAGAAATAAAGACTTGTTACTCTCACTGCTAAGGAGCACTCTGGCTGTACTTCTTCCAACATAGATTTGTTTATTCTCTGGCATTCCATGGTACCTTCAGTATTCTTTGCCAACACCATAATTCAAATGGATTGGTTCTTCAGCCATCTTCCTTATTAATTGTCCAACTTTCAAATGCATATGAGGTGACTGAAAATACTATGGCTTGCATCAGGCACATCTTTGTCCTCAAAGTGACATCTTTGCTCTTTAGCACTTTAAAGAGATCTTTTGCAGCAGATTTGTCTAATGCAATTTGTCATTTGATTTCTTGACTGCTGCTTCCAGGTCCTGATTTGGCACTGTAGGATAAGCATTGGACTGCTAACCTCAAGGTCAGCAGTTCAAACCCAACAGCCACTCCTTAGAAACTCTGTACAGGGTTGCTGTGAATCACAATCAACTCTATGACACACAACAGCAAGTTTCCATGAGCATTGATGATGGATTCTAGCAAAATGAGGTCCTTGACAACTTCTGTTTTCTCTGTTTATCATAATATTATTTCTTGATCCTGGTGTGAAGATTTTTGTTTTCTTTACATTGAGGTGCAATTCACAGTCTAAGAATTTTAAGTCCTCTTCACTTCCTGCATGCAAGATTGTGTTACATGCATATCACAGGTTATTAATGATTCTTCATTCCAGATGCCATGTTCTTCTTCACATAACCCACTTTCTCAGAAAGTCTTTGAGTACTCTATACTTGGTTATTTTAAGACTCCAGTTGCTCTAACAACCTGGCTATCTAATGAAGGCACTTACTTTGTCCATTTATATCATATTGAACATCAGTTGCTTTAATAACTGATTGTAGTCACTATACTATAGATACTTGCCTGTATTTATTCTTTGTTTCCTATCTTTCTGGCTAGCATATATTTTCTTGATACTTTTAAAATTAATTCATTCAAAAATATATTAAGTTCCTCTTATTTTCCAGGCACTGTTTTCGGTGGTAGGGATATAAACATGGACAGGCCTCACTCAAACCACTCCCTTCATGAATCTTGCAAGTTTGTAGACAAGAATTGGTTTGCATTGCTATTGATAGTTGTTGTTGTTATTAAGTGCTGTCGAGTCAATTCCAACCCATACCGAGCCTTTATAGGGTTTCCCAGGAGCAACTGGTGAGTTTGAACCACTGATGTTGCAGTTCAAACGACTTTGCAGTCTGACGCATTAGCCCACAGCGCCACACCATTGATAGTAGGGAGAGGGAAATAATAAATTTTAAAAAGTACATCAGTACTATGGAGAAAAATAAAAGCAGCCAAGGGACATAGTTAATTGTGGGATGGGGTTGCTATTTTAAATGACAGGATACTTTAGTGCGCTTCACAAATACTGTGTTTTTACAGATTGAAGGCTCATGGCAATCCTGCATCAAGCAAGTATATTGGTGCCATTTTTACAGCAGCACATGCTCACTTCATGTCATTGTGTTAGATTTTGATAATCCTCACAATATTGCAAACATTTTGTACAGTGTTATTGCACACTTAACCTAGTGAACACAGCATTATGGAAACATGATTTAGATATGCACTGAGAAAACAAAAGCATATTGACTTGCTTTATTGTGATAATCTGGAACCAAATCTACAGTATCACTACGGTATACCTGTAATTGGCAATTGAAGGGCTTACAGAAATGGTATTTAAGCAGACACCTAAAGGAAGTGAGAATTATTTATATGACTGTGCCCCTCCTTTTGCTTTATCTCTCTGGGAGAGCACAGCCAAAATTGAGACTCGGTCTTAGTAATCGTGGTAACTTATAGCTCTCTCCAACCTAGATTCTCAAATTTTCTCACCCATCCCTCCTTTCATTTCTTTGTATTTTATTACTGTTTTATTTATTTGTTCCTTTGTGGAGACCTGAGAGGTAAAGGTCAATTGAATATGGGCTTATCTCTTTTTCCTTGATTTTAACAAACAGAAATTAATCTCCCATAGTTTAGTAGGGTAGAAGTCCAAATTCAGAGCTCTGGAGAAGGCTCTCTTCCTGTCAGAAGGCTCTTTCCCTTTCTGGAGAAAGGTCCTTAACTCCTTGCAACATCCCCTTGGTATCAGCCTTCGTGTGTCTTGGCATCGATCTGGATGTAGGAGCTTCATAGAGAAAGGACTCCAGGTCCAAAGGATGTACTCCACTCTGATGCTTCTTTCTTGTTGGAACTAAGCCCCTCTTTAAGTACATTTTTTTAAAGGGAATTATTTTTCATATCTATAATGATTTTTTTTTTTTTTTTTTTTTTTGCTTTTGATTTCTTCTTTTTAATACATTGTTCAGTCCTTTGCACTAAGAGATTTTGAGGTTTGATTACTTGGATGAGGGATGAAGACAAGAAGGATAGATGTAATTTACGCATAATGAAATTCATTTTCTATAAAAGGTATTTTCTGATAAACTAGAGAGTCCTGTCCTGGATGGTCAAATGGTTGACACACTTAACTGCTCGCTAAAAGGTTGGAGGATCGAGTCCACTCAAAGGAGCTCTAGAAGAAAGGCCTGGCAATCTACTTCTGACAATTTAGCCACAAAAACCCTATGGAATACAGTTCTACTCTCACAAACAGGGAACTGCCAAGAGTGGGAATCTAAGTTTATTGGGAAAGCTCAGCAATGTGTTGTCAGAACATTCTTAGTTTGAATCTGGGTTGTTTGTATGACTGTGAAGAAGTTACTTGACCTCTGTAGCAAATGTTTGGAATATATGTGCTTAAGTTTATTGAACAAAAACCTCTTACCCAAACCCACACCCACTGCCTTCAAGTCAATTCCAACTCATAGTGACCCTATTATAGGGTCTCCAAGGCTGGAATTCTGTTTGGGAACAGAAAGCCTCCTCTTTGTCCTGAGGAGTGGCTGGCAGATTCAAATTGCTGAACTTGCAGTTAGCAGCCCAATGCATAACCCATTATGCTACCAGGACTCCAAAAAGCTCATAAACAAGTGAAAATAGGGGGGAAATTAAGCTTTTCTATTTAAAAAGAAAAGGCTCATTTTGGATTTTTGTAATCATTAGATCACTAATTCTTTTCTGTTTGACACAGGGTACGAGTAAAAAGTTGAATCTTCAGTAGATAAGCCATTTAAGCATTAATTAAATCATTGTTGTTGTTACTAGCAGTCATCAAGTTGGCCCTGAAATCCTGGTATACCCATGTAGAACAGAATCAGGCCCTTGTTATCCACAGGGTTTTCACTGGTTGATCTTCAGAAGCAGATTCTAGTCTGACTTAGTCTGGAAGCCCCATCATTCAGCATCAGAGCAACATGAACCTCTAATGACAAACTAGTGGTGGTTGCACTTGAGGCACAATAGTGTGGCACTGTAGGATAAGCACTGGACTGCAAACCACAAGGTCGGGCAGTTCAAACCCACCAGCTGCTCCTCAGAAACCCTATACAGGGTCACGATGAGTCACAGCTGGCTTGATGGTACTTAACAACAACAACCCCACATGGAAGGTGAGACTTACACTACTGAGCCACCACGTCTCTTAGTTAAGTCATTAGCTACAAGCAAGCCCTGAGGAGTTCTAACACATAAACTCAGAATGAACAAACCAGCAAAAGTAGACCAGAGGATAAAGGAGGTAAGGTCATCAAGAATGATTTCTGGTTTGCACTGCTGGGTTATGATTCACTGAAGTTGGGGACCCTGGAGGAAAATTCAAAGGCACAATAATGAATTTGTCATTGGGCATGATGAGTTTGAAGTTCCTATGTTGACATGTATGCAGTTGAACATACAAGTCTGTATTCATAAGAATTGTCTGAGTTGCAAATATTGAGAAAGGGAAAAAGAAAACTGAACCTTTTGTAAAAGGCCACATCATTTTCTTTAGTGAAAAATAGTGTAGCCGTGCTTTAATGTGGTGATTTGGGTACATATCTTTCTTAGTATGTTCAGCAACTTAATAGAGAATATGGATCATTTATTTTGTGTACCCCACAGCATTTACTTTGTTCATGGTAGCACTTAATTTTCATTGAATTGAACTAAATTGACTAAAAGGTTTTTCTGTTTGGTTGGTTGGTGTGTTTTGTTTTGTGTTTTGGAGGCCAGCAGATTCTGTGAGTCAAGGTTTATGAGTTATCTGAGCTAGAGTTCAATAATAAAAGATTAATGGTATTCAGAGAGGACATGGCAGACATCAAGAAACCAGAGTGTGGTTTCCTGAAAGTAAGCAGCTTTCAGTCTGGCAAATCAGTCAGTTCTGCAGACTTGCCACAAAGAGGGTGTAACACATCTTGTATTAGGTGCAGGTGCAAAACTTTCTGAGAAGAGAAGACCATAACTTTGGAAGGTAGCTTAATTTTTTCTCATATAAGCTGAAAATTTCTAGTCATTTTTATTACACCACCATGCACTTAAAGTTAAAACAACTAATATTCTTCATTATAAAAGAAGACTGCTGTATATAGATATCCTTAACTTTCAAAGAAGTTTTCCATTAAAAATGTCATAAGCCCTTACACTTTTCTTTACCTACAAGATTGTGTCGTCCCATAAATAAGTAATGAACAACAATTTAACGTTCTCTCCCCATTTAGTCCAAGTGTTAGATTCATAACTTAATAGACATTTCATTTAGTAAGCATTGCACAGCAGATCTGCAAAGAAAAAACTCAGGCAAGTAACTGGGATTGACAAAAAGTACAACATACAAAACAAAAAGCTATTAGTATACAAGAAACAATAAAGTACTCCCAAGCATTGTTATGCGAATGGCATGTTCAGAGCTTTTTTGAAAAAGTGTCAGATTCGTAAGTACTAATAACTTTGCTATGAGACAAGTGCCATTGCAGACCTTAGTAAGAAAGTAATAATAATGAGAAGTTCTTTTTGAAGACAACTCAATTCTAAGAAGGATGGTTCTTTTATGTGCATAGATCTGCTAGACATGCCAGGTCCCTGGGCAGCACAAGTGGTCTGCTCTGGATGAACCCTTTGCCACTGAGTCCATCACAATTCACATCCAGTCTACAGGACAAAGTAGAACTGCCCCATAGAGTTTCAAGGCTGTAACATCTACCAAAGCAGATGGCCACAGCTTTCTCCTGCGGAACAGCTGCTGGATTCAAACCACTGACCTTTTGCTTAGTAGCCGAGTGCTTAACCCCTGTACCTTCACTTGACTCCTAACCTAAAATGACTCCTAACCTCAAATCCTAACCTTGGTGCCTCAGTGGTTAAGTACTCAGTTGCTAACCAAAAGGTTGGTGGTTTGAACCCATCAGCTGTTCTACAGGAGAAAAATGTGTCCCAAAAAGTATTATAGCCAAAGAAACTTTATGGAGCAGTTGTACTTGATAAAACTTGGGGTTACCATGAGTTGGAACAGACTTAATGGCAACAAGTTTGGTTTTATTAAATGTTGATGTTGTTAAATGTCATCGAATTTGTTCCAACTCACAGTGACTCTGTATAGGGTTTCTGAGAAGCAGCTGGTGGGTTTGAACCACTGACCCTACAGTTCAAAGTGACCTTGCAGTCCAGTGTATTATCCTGCAACGCCACCTCAGTATTCCTCATTAGACATACCAGAGGGAAATGATGGTTCAGTGGTAGAAGTCTCCTCTTCCATACAGGAGACCTGGGTTTGATCCACAGCCAGTTTATTTCTTGCTCATTCACCACCCATCTGTCAGTGGAGACTTGTGTGTTGCTGTGATGCTAAACTGGTTTCAGCAGAGCTTCCATGAGAAAGAATAAGAAGAAAGGCCTGGTGATCTACTTCTGAAAATCAGCCAGTGAATATTCTATGGACCACAAGGATCCAGTTCATATTTGATCATGGGGAGGATACAGGACCAGGCAGCAGCAACTCTGGGTTCCCCATGAGTCAGGGGACAACCCCACAGTAGTTAATAGCATCAACAATAGATATATCAGCAATGTGTATCTGTAACTTACTCAGTATATTGTTGCTGTTGCTGCTGTTAAATGCCTTGCAGTCTGTTCCGACTCATAATGACCTTGTATGAGGTTTATGAGGAGTGGCTGCTGGGTTTGAATCACCAACCTTGTGGTTAGCGGTCGTAATGTAGAAAAATATAATAGTATAGGAAAAGCCACACTTTCATGAAATTTTACTTCTTTGATCCAGGTACACATATATATCTCCTATCATAAAATTTCATTTTAAAAAGGAATTCACAGAGTCAAAAATGTTGATGATCCTTTCAAAATAGCGATCAATGCTTTTAAGAACGAGTCCTCTTCTAGTTAGTGCTTCAGATTCTGGCTGGTGCCTCTGATTATGCAGTATGTCTTAGTTTTGTCCTAAAAGTAAGTGTGATTTGCTTAGTTCAATAACTGTCCGATCTTCCAGTCAGGATCTTTGGTTTACTTCTCTTGCCTCAGGAATGAAAACAGTATTTACAATCCACTTTGGTACTTAGATGAGTGCATGGGGAGATTTAGGATTATAAGCATAAATTAACTCTGAAAAGAAATAGCAACTTCCATATGAAGAAAAAGATCAAAGAGTGGGAATGATTTAGAACAATACATATTAGTAATTGGATAAAGAGTTATAGAGAAGTAAGTGAAAGGATTTGGGAACATTGAAAGAATACCACTAAGAAAACATGATTTTATTTTGAGACATCAAAGTCATCAACACTTCACAGCCTAGGAGACGGAAGCAGGAAACTTGGAGGCTGATGTAGGTCAGGAGACTAGGGAGAACATGTTGCCATGAATTCTTGGTTGAAATGATACACTGTAGCTTCTAAACTACAAGAAAAAAATGTAAAATATATAATTGTTTATATGAACAGTTAAAATTCATTGTGCTTCTTTGTTAGTAATTTTGCTGTATTTAGCTTTCTTTTCTGTGTGATACTACATCCAGTTGGTATTTCCCAAATACGACACTCTCGTTGTCATAGTGGGTTACACATTGGGCTGCTAACCACCAGTTTGACTCCACCAGTCACTCCATGGAAGAAACATGAGGCTTTCTGTTCCCATAGAGAGTTACACCTCAGAAACTCTATGCAGGGTTATTATGACTCAGATCCAGCTGCACAGCACAGCTACCACCATCACCCTTTCATAAGAAGATAGCACATTCTTTTTCAAAAATAGTCTTCCTTTTGAGAGGTAGAATGGAATGGTGAAGTGGATGAAGTGAATAAAATCTCAGTGAATTTTTGAAAGACTTTCTAGTGACTTAAAATCTCTCCAAAACCAACTTCCAACTACAATTGTTCTTCCTCCTTTTTTTGTTGCTCCATAATTATGTTCAATCAAAAATGATATTTTCTGTAAAGACAGCCTTTCCATGATCATTGAAGAACATTTTATACATGCTAGTTTATTGTTCCTTCTTCTTAGTCATCTTGATTTATACCCTGTATTCTTTCACCATACTTATTCAACCTGTATGCTGAGCAAATCATTCGAGAAAGCTGGGTTATATGAGGAAAAATGTGGCATCAGGATTGGAGGAAGACTCATTAACAACCTGCGATATACAGATGATACAACCTTGCTTGCTGAAAGTGAAGAGGACTTAAAACATTTACTGATGAAGATCAAAGAGCACAGCCTTCGGTATGGATTACATCACAATGTCAAGAAAACAAAAATCCTTACCACTGGACCAATAAACAACATACTTATCAACGGAGAAAAAAATTGAAGTTATCAAGGACTTCATTCTTCTAGGCTCAACTATCAGAAGGGACCAGTTGCTGGAGAAGGATATCATGTTTGGTAAGGTGAAGGGTTAGAGAAAAAGAGGAAGACCCCCAACGAGATGGATTGGCCAAGTGGTAGCATTGATGGACTCAAGCATGGCAACAGTAGTGAGGTTGGCCCAGGATCGGGTAGTGTTTTGTTCTGCTGTGTATAAGGTCACTATAAGTCAGTACCAACTCGATGGCACCTAACAACAACAAGGCCAGAAAATTTCATGGAACAAATAAGGTAGTGATTTTCTTGCTAATTAAGATACATTGTCTCTCTTAACTGGAGATCATTAGTAGGGGAGGTGGGAGGAGAGATCTGTCTCTGAAGTATCCTATATGCTTAGTCCTTAGACCAACTGCAGTTGCTTTACTTTTCTCCTGGGAGGACAGAAGTGGAGTTAAGAGCTAGAGATTGATTTGTGTTGGTTTTTATTTCCAGGAAAAGAGGAACATTTTAAAATCCTGACCAAATAGTATCACTATTGGGACAAAGTACAGTAAGCCCACCGTGGAAGAAAATGAGGCTTTCCGCTCCAGTAAAGATTTACAGCCTCAGAAACCCTATACAGAGTCACTATGAGTCAGAACCGACTCCACTGCATACTACCCACCACCACAGTGTACCTAATTTAAATACCACAAAACCATTTTTAAATAATTTGTTAATTTTGCAGAATATAAATTAATCAAAACAAGTTTAGCTGTTTGAACTATTAAAAAACTGATACATTCAAGCAAATAGAATGTGAATAATTACAAGATTGATTTTATAATATATGAAAGCAGGTAGGATAGGGTTTTAGAACATGGGCTTCAGAGACAATCTACTTGACCAGTTACTCTGCAATTTTGACTAAATTATCTCTCTCTCTTCTGTAGTCTCCTTGTTGTTGTTAAATGCCGTTGAATCAGTTCTGACTCATAGCGACCCTGTATAGGGTTTCCAAAGAGCAGCTGGTGGTTTGAACTGCTGATCTTGTGGTTTGCAGTCCAGTGCCACAGCAGGAACTGCCTTACTTAAGGATAATGATTCTTATGGAATTGCCATGAAGACTTCAGTACTTAAAACAATACTGGACACATCATAGGTATTCAATACATGTTTTTATCAATAATGTGTTGTTAAATTGGTTAAAGATTTCATATGAACATTATTTAGTTCATGTCAAAGAATCCTTATATAAGGACAGATTGTGGAATAAAGAGGAGTGAAAGACAAGAAATAAGAATTTGCTGGTAACTAAAGGCCAGAGATGATGAAATTGAAGAATTATGCCAACTTTTTCAGTCTGAAATTGATCAAACATTCAAAAAAGATGTACTAACAATTACTGGTGATTGGAATGTAAAGGTTGGAAATGATCAGTCATTGGAAAATATGACCTCGATGATAGAAATTATGCTAGAGATTGCATGATAGAATTTTGCAAGGCCAATTATTTCTCCATTGCAAATACCTATTTAAACAACATAAAAGATAACCATACACATGGATCTCTCCATATGGAATATACAGAAATCAAATTGGCTACATCTGTGGAAAGAGATGGTGGAAAAGTTCCATATCATCAGCCAAAACAAAACCAGCACAGACTGTGAAACAAACCATCAATTGCTCATATGCAAGTTCAGGCTGACGTTGAAGGAAGATAAAACAAGTCTGCAAGAGCCAAAAATCTGACCTTCAACACATCCTGCCTGAATTTAAAGATCATCTGAAGGACAGATTTGATGCATTAGACATTAATGACAGAAAACTAGAAGAGTTGTGGGATGACATCAAGAACATCATACAGGAAGAAAGCAAAAGTAAGACAAGAAAGAAGGAAAAGACCAAAATGGATGTCAGAAGACTCTGAAACTTGCTTCCCAGTGAAGAGATCCTAAAACAAATTGAAGAAATAAGGAGGTAAAAGAACTGAATAGAAAATTTCAAAGGGCAGCTCAAGAAGACAGAGTCAAATAAGTTAATGAAATGTGCAAAGACCTGGAGTTAGAAAAACCAAAAGGGAAGGACATGATCAGCATTTATCAAACTGAGGAACTGATGAAAAATTTCAAGCCTTGACATGCAATATTGAAGAATTCTTTGGGCAAAATATTGAATGATGCAGAAAGCATCAAAAGAAAGTGGTAGGAATACACAGAGACACTGTACCAAAAAGAAATGGTTGATATTCACCCATTTCAAGAGTTAGCATATGATCAAGAGCCAATGGTACTGAAAAAAGAAGTCCAAGGTGCACTGAAGGCAAAGAACAAGGCTCTAGGAATTAATGGAATACAAATTGATATCTTTCAACAAACTTATACAGCACTGGAGACACTCACTCATCTTTGCCAAGAAATTTGGAAGACAGCTAGCTATCTGGACAACTGATTGGAAAAGATCCCATTCCAAAGAGCAGTGAGTTAACAGAATGCAGAAATCATAAGACAATATCATTAATATCCTATGCAAGTTAATTCAAAAACAACTGCAATAGTACACTGACAGAGAACTGGTAGAGGTTCAAACCAGATTCAGAAGAAGCCGTCAGATGGGTATTGGCTGGAAGCAGAGAATATCAGAAAGATGTTTACTCTTGTTCTATTGACTATGCAAAAGCTTTAGATTGTGTGGATCATGACAAGCTATGGACAACACTGAGGATAATAAGTATTCCAGAACACTTAATTTTGCTAGAGTTACCTGTATATAGATCAAGAGGCAGTT
>NW_006408706.1:1178759-1179705 GCF_000296735.1 Chrysochloris asiatica
AACAACAACAACATAGGATTTCCAAGGAGCAGCTAGTGAGCTTGAACTGCTGACCTTGCAGTCCAGAGCATTAACCCACACTTCTACACCAGGACTTCTCTTGAAATTAAGGATGAAATCGTGTTTATCTAATTTTATCTAATTTATTTATCTAATTTATCTAACATTATTGTTGTTAAGTGTTGTCAAGTAAAATCTGACTCATAGTGACCCTGTATAGGGTTTCCAAGGAGCGGTTGGTGAGTTTGAACTGCCAACCTTGTGGTTCAAATCAACCTTGAGGTCGAGTGCTTATCCTATGGCACCACACCATGATTCCAATGCATTATGTTATTGTTGTTGTTAAGTGCTGTTGAGTCGGTTCCGACCCATAGCGACCCTGTTTAGGGTTTCCAAGGAGCAGCTGGTGAGCCAACCTTGCAGCTCAAACAGCTTTGTAGTCTGGCGCATTAACCCCCAGTACTACATCAGAACTCCCCAATACATTATAGGCACCAGAAAAACTTTAAATGTTAGTTGAATTGGTTGTATAAATAGAAAATGGTTCTACAACAAAATAATCATAAATGTTATATTAATGATAGCTTAAGGTCATTTTGTTTTTATCTATTATTATGTTTGTTTATGGGGTTTTTTCCCCATTCTGAACTATCAATAATTTAATTTGGGTTATAGGAAAGAGAAGACAATTTTAAGAATCACAGAGCATTCGTTATTTGCTTCTAACAATTTTTATGTATCTTTTTTTTAAATGTTTTATTGTGAATTATGTGATTTATGTATCTTTTGAGAACATTTCGAGAGGACTATAAATATTAATAGAAAGTATTTTAATTTTACTAAAAATAGTTTTAAAGAGCATATTTGGGTGTGGTCCTGGCGTGGCAATGTCTGATAAAGCACTGGCTCACAAGGTCAGTTTGGGCCACAAGGTTGGAGATACAAA
>NW_006408706.1:1180315-1184891 GCF_000296735.1 Chrysochloris asiatica
AGTGCATTAACCCACAGTGCCATGCCAGGACTCTTTTAGTATCAGAAGAGCCATCTAATTGAATGGGTCCTCAAAAGTTAAACAATACCCAGAATTTGACAACCTTAGGACATATAAACAGTAAATAACAGTCCTCAAAATACTTTCAATCTCAGGACTGATTCCAGAAAGCAAGCAGGCCATAAGGGTAAAAAACTCCCCACATCTCTCTGAAAGTACTGATTTTATTTGGAAAAGAGAGTGGAGAACTCCACGCTTAAAGTGTTGAAGAAAATAATACAAATCTTAGTGGAGAACAATTAAGAGGGCGCTGATTGCTCCATGAGACATCAAAATAACAGAAGAGCCGAGAGTTTAAGAAAGAGAACCAGGACATGAGTCACCAAGATCAGACAGCTCTAAAGATTAGGAAGGCAGTGTGCATGTCCCAGGCATGCCCACTCGGGAACAGTGATACCAGCACGTGAAGCAGATGTGAAAAGAAGGCAGTTCCCAAACTTCACACAACCCAATCAACACAGAGCAGAATCTTGACTGGACTAGGGGCTTAAACAAATCTGTGATCAAACACTTAACTATGATCCAGCAGCAACTCTTAAGATCCTTGGCTTCAAAATAATGCCATAGTCATCCCTGACAGTGTGGAAAATTATTAACATCCCCAAGGCTTCATCCTCTCAGAAGCAATCAGAATTGAAACATCCTGAGTGAATATGAGTAAAAACAAAAACTGTGAAAGCAGTCTCCAAGCCACAGATACATCCAATGGTAAAGGCTGAAAATCTAACTGGGTAGGGAGCTTAAGCCAGTAAGTGGAATTCAGGGAATCTCCTATGTAGGCAGACTAAAAGACTACACAGTCTAGGGAAATTGACTTTGCAGGTTTAGTTCAGCTGAGATATTAAACAAACAAACAATCAAATGGCAATAATAACAATAGCAACCCTCCAAGGAGGAGGAAGGAAATCAGTATCTAACATTGCCATATTATGTAAAACTATTAAACATGCATTATATTTGTCCCATGTACAAAATAAAAAGCAGACGAAGTCTTCAAAGCATCTATTATAAATACACTCAAAGAACTACAGAAAACAATGCTCAAAGACTGAAAGGATGTATGATGATGATGTCTCATCAAATACAGAATAGAAATACAGAGATAGCAATTATTTTTAAAATTAAGACACAGGAAAGGCAAGGGTTGAGAAGTGTAATAAAATGAAAATTCACTAGAGTAACTCAGCAATAGATCTGAGCTCACAGAAGAAAACAATAAGTAAACTTGAAAATAGTTCTAGAGATGTTATATAATCTGATGACTAGAAAAAAACAGAATGAAGAAAAATTAACAGAGCCTCAGAGACCTAATAAACACAACATTCAAATGATAGGGTAACAGGAATGGATAAAGAAAGGGGCAGAAACTATATCTGAATATATATTTTGAAAGTTTTTAGGTATTATATCTTAAAATATAATACCTAAAAACTTTCAAAATTTAATGAAAATCACTAATCTACATTTCAGAGAAATTCAGTGAACTCCAAGTAGGAAAAACACAAGGAGTTCGTCACCCAGGCCTTCTTGGTTCTGACTCATAGCGAACCTATGCTGGCTCCTGCAACATCCTCATAAACGTTGTTACACTTCAGCCCATTGCTACTGCTACTGTACCAATCTCTCTCATTGGAGGTCTTCTCTTTTCCACTGAACCCCCCAATTTTAGCAAGCATGATACTAACATGTCTGAAGTATGAGAGACAAAGTCTCACTATCTTTGCTGTCATAGTCAAAATGCTGAAAAACAAAATTTTTTTTAAAAGCAGCAAGACACAAAGAGTTCATCACATACAAACTTGTTGGAGTACCAGTAAGTTTACCAGCCGACTTCTTAACAGAACCATTGAAGGACAGAGACCTTATATTAGCCAAGAAATACAGCCAGTAAAATTATCTTTCAAAATTGAAAGTGAAATAAAGACATTCTCAGATAAGTAAATACATACGAGGGAGCTTCAAAAAGTTCATGGGAAAATTCCAGTATTTCTTAATTCCGTTTTTCCACAAGCTTTCTGAAGCTTCCTCGTGTGTGGGTGTACAAACATGCATGTGTATTTGCTAGTACATCTATCTTACAACATATACTAAAGGAAGTTCTTCAGAATGACACAAGACAATAATTTGAATACACACATACAAAGCTCTGGTAAAAATAATTATACAATTACAAAATATGGTATGTTGTTGTTGTCAGGTGCCATCGAGTCGGAACCAACTCATAGCAACCCCATGCACAGCGGAGCAAAACAATGTCCTATCCTGGCCCAACCCCACCACTGCTGCCACACTTGGCTCCATCAATGATGCCACCTGGCTGATCCATCTCGTTGGGGGTCTTCCTCTTTTTCTCTGACCCTCCATCTTACCCAGCATGACATCCTTCTCCAGCAACTGTTTCCTCCAAACAATATGTCCAAATTATGAGACATGAAGCTTAGCCATCCTGGCCTCCAAGGAGCACTCTGGCTGCACTTCTTCCAAAATAGATCTATTGGTTCTTTTGGCAGTCCATGGCACTTTTAGTATTCTCCTCTAACACCACAACTCAAAGGCATCAATGCTTCTACGGTCTTCCTTATTCACTGTCCAGCTTTCGCATCCATATGAGATTATTGAAAATACCATGGCTTGGGTCAGGCGCACCTTAGTCCTCAAGCTGACATCTCTGCTCTTCAACACTTTAAAAAGTTCCTGTGTAGCAGATTTGCCCAATGCAATATGTCGTCTGATCTCTTGACTGCTGCTTCCACAAGTATTGATAGTTGATCCAAGAAGAATGAAGTCCTTGACAACTGCATTCTTTTCTCCATTGATAAGAATGTTGTTTATTGGTCCAGTGGTGAGGATTTTTGTTTTTCTGACATTGAGATGCAACCCATACCGAAGGCTGTGTTCTTTGATCTTCATCAGTAAGTGTTTCAAGTCCTCTTCACTGTCAGCAAGCAAGATTGTATCATCTGCATATCGCAGGTTGTTAATGAGTCTTTCTCCAATCCTGACACCACGTTTTTCTTCATAGAACCCAGCTTCTCCTATTATTTGCGCAGTATACAGGTTGAATAAGTATGGTGAAAGAACACAACCTTGTCACACACCTTTCCCAATTTGAAAACATTCAGTGTTCCCATGGTCTGTTCAAACAACTGCTTCTTGGTCCAGGTACAGATTCTTCAGAAGTACAATTAAGTGTTCTGGAATACTCATACTTCACAGTGTTGTCCATAGCTTGTCATGATCCACACAATCAAAAGCCTTTGCATAGTCAATAAAGCATAGGTAAACATGCAATCAAGATGTATTGCTCATTACTGGTGATTGGAATACAAAGGTTGGGAACAAAGAGGAAGGACCAGTAGTTGGAAAATTTGGCCTTGGTGATAGAAATGATGCTGGAGAATGAATGATAGATTTCTGCAAGACAAATGATTTGTTTATTTCAAATACCTTCTTTAGACAGCATAAGAGACGACTATACACATGGACCTCGCCAGATGGAACACATAGAAATCAAATTGACTACATCTGTAGAAAGAGAAGATGGAAAAGCTTCATATCATTAGTGAAAGCAAGGCCAGGGGCAGACTGTGGAACAGACCATCAATTACTGGTATGCAAATTCAAACTGAAGCTGAGGAAAATGAAAACAAGTCCATGAGAGCCAAAATATGACCTTGAATTTATCCCACCAGAATTTAGAGACCATCTGAAGAACAGATTTGATGCATTAAACACTAAAGCATGAAGACCAGAAGAGTTGTGGGATGACATCAAGAACATTATACATGAAGAGAGTAAAAAGTCATTAAGAAGACAAGAAAGAAGGAAAAAGTCAAAATGGATATCAGAGGAGACTCTGAAACTTGCTTTCCAGCATAGAGAAGCTAAAGCAAATAGAAGAATTGAAGAGGTCCTAGAGCTGAACAGAAAATTTCAAAGATCAGCTCTAGAAGACAAAACCAGGTACTATAATAAAATATAGGAAACAGAGTAGATGTTTAATACAATATTTAGATGTGAATGGGAGTATGAACAGGGCACAGGGACTTGACAAATAGAGTTCATTTTATGAGAGATTAAGAAAGTCGGCTGAATTACTAGAATGATTATCTTGTAAATTCTTGTAATCTAGAAGGAAGTGTATAACATGGCAGATGCTGAGGATACAGCACATAAAAACAAGATTTTTTTTTTTTCTACTTGCAGTCCGTTGAGGAATATAGACCTAAAAGAAATAATCACAGGACATAAATTCATCTGTGATAAAGATGTGTGTGTCAAGAGCGTTTATTAAGATTTTTCTAACAGAGAGGTCAGGATAGATTGTCTTAAGATTTGAAGAAATAATACAAGTTAGGATGAAAAGAGCATAATACCAAGCAGAGGAAAGAATGACTTATAAAACACTCTCATTCAGGAAAAAGCAAATCAGTTGTTGTTAAGTACCATCAAGTTGATTCTGACCCATAGCAATCCTGTATAGGGTTTCCCGAAGAGAAGCTGGTAAGCTTGAACC
>NW_006408706.1:1185582-1186740 GCF_000296735.1 Chrysochloris asiatica
CTTGACTGCTGCTTCCATGAGTGGTGATAGTTGATCCAAATCAGTAGAAGGGACTTAAGGAACAACGGTGAGGCTAAAGCAAAGAAAGCAAGGGCGGGATCTAAGTATAAGGTGAAGTTAAGTGAGATACATAAAATCATGTTGGAAGAAGTGGCAGATATTTGGAATTTAGATATAGAAATCTAAATAGGACCCATTGATAAACTGGACATAAGAATGAAGAAAAAAATGTTTTAGATCATTCCTCATATTCTGGCTTGTAGAAATTTGGTTGGATTTCATTCCTGAAAACCAAGTAGAGAGGAAAAGCATGGGTTTGGCCTTGAGTGTGTTTAATATTGACATATCATCAAAATATTCAAGTATTTATGTCAAGAAGACAATTAGATATATGGGTCTGAGTATGGAAGAAAAGTCTAGGCTACAGATAATATTTAAACTAATATTTAATAATATTAAAACTCTCAAGAACTACTTTGGTTGTATGAATGGAGACAGTCAGATTGGAATATATTGAAATATGAATGTATGACTAGGAGGTAATTCTTAGTGTTTTAGTTATCTAGTGCTGCTATATACCACAAGTGGTTGATTTTATCTTCTTTCAGTTTGTTGTGTTGTTATTAGGTGCCATGGAGTCAGTGAGGAGGCTAGAAATCTAAATTTTCTGTCTGCCCTTGAGGAAAACTCCTTTTGTCTTTTCAGATTCTGTTCCTTGGTAATCTTCATGTGACTTGGCATCTGTCTTCCTCTATCTCTACTTGCTTTTCTATGGTTAATCTGCACCTTTTATGTAAAGTGTGGCACTGAGAGTTAATGTGCTGGACTGCAAGGTCAGTTTGAACCACAAGATTGGCGGTTCAAGCTCACCAGCCGCTCCTCAGAAACCCTATACAAAGTCACTGTGAGTCAGAACCAACTCAACAGCATTTAACAACAACAGCAATAATAGGCTCCATTCTACACTATTATTGTTTCATTAGCAATGATACAATGTCCCCAAATGATATTATTTGTTGTTGCAACCCAAAGGACTTTGCAGTTTGATGCATTAGCATACAGTGCCACACCAGGACTCCAAATGATATTATAACTACAGGTAATACAAAAATAAAATAAAATGCTGCTGTCATCAGTTCCAACACATAGTGATCCTGT
>NW_006408706.1:1188292-1189806 GCF_000296735.1 Chrysochloris asiatica
TTCATACTATCCAGCTCCTCAGATTATTATCTCTGCATACAGATTGAATAAGTATGGTGGAAGAATACAACTCTGGTGCAGATATTTCCTGATTTTAAACCATTCAGTGCCTCCTTGTTCTGTTTGAATAACTGCCGCTTGGCAGGGTTCCCTAAAAATCAATGTACCTCAGCTGTGATGCAAATCCAATGTATGCATCATCAACCTGGGTTACTTTCTGTCACCCCATTTGGGTTTGGGGGAAAACATGAAATTAGTGTTACTTGCTGTTGCATGAGTAACAAAATACTGTATATCTGACCCAAGCATCTTGTGTCTTTTGCATTCATGAAACTGTGTCAGGCTAACTTGTTATCTTGCAACAGGATAAAATTTCAGTCCCTTCACAGTTTGACCAAGATAAAGAAATGGAAATAAACAGAGTCCATTGTGCTAAACAATTTGGTTATGAAGAAGAAGACAAAGCAAAGCTAGTGAAGAATTTGGTATGGATGAAGTGCTTGCTTAAAGGGAAAAATATGTAAACATGTTTTTTGTATAGATAGAAGGATTTCATAGAGAGGGAGACATTGAACATATGAGAGAGAAGGAAATATAATATATAATGGAGAAAGAATAATGCAAAGGTCAAGGAATTGAATATAGAAGGGAAAACAGTTTTTTCTTTTTATTTGTAACAAAATGGAATGCAAGGAAGATGGACATAGGAATTGGACGTTGTTACACTTATATCACAAAGGTAAGAAAGTTCTTTCTCACCACTTATCTTTTCCCCCCGAGAAATAAGAGTCTAGATTATTTACTGGGGATGGGAGGGAGAAGAGGGGTAAGAAAGAGGAACAGCTAGAGGTTTGGGGTGGGGGAAGATTTAATTTAGTCTGGAAAATGTGGGGGGAGTTGAAACAAGAAAAAAAGAAAGTAGTAATCTGGGTTATTTCCAGGTCTGTTTAGAGATGATGATCACAAACTCTAGTCATACATCCTAGGTGTAACTCTCCAGCGCCACAGGTACTCAGGTGTAGGCACAGTCAATAATTAGCTTCGTATAAAATCAGGATTTTGCTGTGAAGAATTTATTGTTTCATTGAAATTCTGGATCATAGAACTCAAGGTGAGTTAGGGAAGCATAGAAAGGAGAGGATTAATGGTTTGAGAGACATTAGGGATCACTGGACTATAGTCCCACTGAAGTTGACGGACAATTAGAGTAACTGAACAAACAAATTGAAAGAAGTTGCAGCAAGAAGACTGAGTTCTTCATTCATTCATTTCATAGACATGAGTTTATGTGCTATCTGAAAAGTACTTCCTGTTCACCGTGTTATGCATCCTGGGATACATTCTGTAATAACTGTATTGCTGCTGGTGGTGGGTGCTGTCTACACAGGTACAACTCATGGCAAATTAATATATCATAGAACGAAACATTGCCCAGTTCTGCATCATCATCATGATTGTTAGTATATTTGAGTGCATTGTTGTTGCATCGGTCCATTTCTTTAAGGCTTTTCCTC
>NW_006408706.1:1190421-1192143 GCF_000296735.1 Chrysochloris asiatica
GTCTTCCTTATCAACTGTCCAGCTTTCGCATGCATATGAGGTTATTGAAAATGGGCTTGCATTTTTGAGGTTGGCAAAGCTTGCTAGCTAGGGAAAACTAGCAAAAAGTGTCAAGGAGACAAGAGGTTCTCCCATACTAATGTGCATAGACTGTTCATTGGGTTAAGATGTTCCATAGAAAACATCCCACCTCAATTTCTATATAATTTAAACTGTCATAATACTTAAGTAGCGTACAATTGAATTTAATTATGAGAATTAAATCACTAAGGTATTAATTTTCTCAGGCAGCATGGCCCAGTAGAATTAATAGAAGTGAAAATCAGTAGCAGTAATAACTATGATATATTGAGTGCTTGTTATGTGTGCTCTAAAAGTTTATCTTATTTTTTAATCCCAAAACTTTCTGAAGTAGTTGTTATGATGTTCTTTATATAGATGGGGAAACTGAGGCATAGTGACTAGATAGTTTGCCTTTTATCACCTATCTAATATGTAACATTTAAATCTGTTCTGCTTGTTTCAAAAGCCTGTGCTTTTGTTAATAAGTTGTCTTAGCTTCTTTCTTTTTTGTTTCTAAAATAAGGTGTTTTGATTTTAATTATCTTTAAGAATCCATCTCTCTTTGAAATCCTATCATTATTTGTTGTTGTTGTTGTTGTTGTTGTTGTTAAATGCCGATAAGCCCGTTCTGACCCATAGTGACCCTGTATAGGATTTCCGAGGAGCTTCTGGTGAGCTTGAACTGCTGTTCAAGTGACTTTGCAGTCTGGTGCATTAACCCACAGCACCACACCAGGGTTCACTTTTACTTTCTCATCCATTGATTTTTTTATATCTAGTGTGAAAGATTTTAAATCAGTTGGGATCCTCCTTTATTTTTATTTATATCTATAATCGTAGACAATAAAGAAGAATATCCTATTTTGGTGAAAACACTTGTCAGTGAACATGTACTAGTCAGTACTATATGTGTAATCATGAAGGAAACTGCATTTAACAAATGCTCTTCCTGTTGGGGCCTAACATCCAAAGAATAACACTGGTAAAGACACAAAGCTATTAGTGATAAAACAGAGGAAAATGTGTCATCTACATTCCTGCACTGGTGTGCTGTTTTATGTGTGAAGTGTTATATGTGATGGCTTTATTGAAATTCTGCCAGACATGTTTGTGAAACATACTTGCTTCAAGTCTTTATCCCCCCACATTTGCTTCTGAATTTTAATCATGATTTAAAGGACTACCAAGTGTACTAGATTTCTGTTTTTAAATTTTAATTTAATCTTGTATGATAATTAAGACATCTGTTTTTCTGCTTGATAAACTCATATTTTAGTATGCTGCAAACTCTGAGGAAAGATGTGAAATAAAAAGATACTGTTGTTCATTTCACAATGTTAAACATGCTTGCTCATTCTGTATAAAATTAAAATATATTTGCACTGCTTTTCTCTTTTTAAAGATCTTATTTGCACATCTTCTCCTAAAAAATTAGCAGCATTGTTGTTATTGTTGTTGTTGGGTTCCACTGAGTCAATTCTGACTCATTATAATACTATCCTCAATAGACTGAAACACTGTCCAGTCCTGTACCACCTTCACACTTGTTACGTTTGAGCTCATTGTTGCTGCCACTGTGTCAGTCCATCTTGTTGGGGTCTTCCTCTTTATCCATGACCCTCCACTTTTCCAAACATTACGTCTTTCTTAAGTATGAGA
>NW_006408706.1:1192708-1194197 GCF_000296735.1 Chrysochloris asiatica
ACACCTTCTCTGATTTTATTGCTCAGCAAACAAATTGAATAAATATAGTGAAAGGATACAACCCAGGTGCACACCTTTCCTGATTCTAAGCCATTCAGTATCCCCTTGTTCTGTTCCAGTGAATACCTTTTGGTCTGTGTGCAGGTTCCTCATGAGCACAATGAAGTGTTCTGGAATACCCAATCTTCACAATGTGTGATGCACACAGTCAACTGACGTCAGCATAGATATCTGTAGTTGTACATCCTCTTCTGAATCTGGCTTGAATTTCTGGCAGTTCTTTATTGATGTACTGATGCAAGCATTGTTTAATTCTCTTCACAAAACTTTACTTTCATGTGATATCAATGGTATTGTTTGATGATTTTCACATTCCCTTGGGTCACCTTTCTTGAGAATGTGCACAAATATGGATCTTTTCTAATCAGCTGGCTGAATAGCTGTGTTCCAAATTTCTGAACATAAATTAATGAGCACCTCCAGTGCTGCATCAATTTATTGAAAGACTTCAATTTGTCTTCAGTCAATTCCTGGAGCCTTATTTTTCACCAGTGCCTTCAGTGCAGCTTAGATTTCTTCTTTCAGTATCATTGCTTCTGGATCATATGGTACCTCGTAAAATGATTGAACATTAGCCATTTCTTTTTAGTACAGGGACTCTGAGTATTCCTTCCATCATTTTTTGATGCTTTCTGTATCATTCAGTATTTTCTCCCATAGAATCCTTCAATATTGCAACCAAAGGCTTGACTTTTTCTACAGTTTTTTTCAGATTGAGAAATGCTGAGCGTTTTCTTCTCTTGATTTTTTAACACCACATCTTTGCACTTTTCATTATAGTACATCTCCACCTATCCATTGAAATTTTCTGCTCAACTTCTTTACTTCATCATTCTTCCATTTCCTTGAGTTTCTAAATGCTCAACAGCAAGTTTCAGAGTCTCTTCTGATAGCCACGTTGATCATTTGTTTCCTTTTTATCTTTCTAATGACCTTTTGCTCTCTTCAAGTATGATGTTCTTGATGTTTTCCTACAACTCTTCTGGATCTTCAGTCATTGGAGTGTAATGTATCAACTCTGTTTTTGAGATGGTCTTTAAATTCAAGTGGTATATGTTCAAGGTCATATTTTGACTCTTGTGGTGTTGTTTTAATTTTCTTCAGCTTCATCCTGAACTTGCTTATCAATTGATGGTCCATTCCACAGTCTGCCCCAGGCCTTGTTTTCACTGATAATATTGAGTTTCTTCATCATCTCTTCACAGAAATGTAGTCAACTTTATTCTTGTATATTCTATCTAGTGAGGTCCATGTGTATAGTCACCATGTATGCTGTTAAAAAAGGTATTTTCAATGAACGTTATTGATCTTGTAAAATTCTGTCCTGCAATCCCCAGCATCATTTCTATCACCAACACCACTTTTTCCAACTATTTATCCTTCCAATTTGTGCATTCCAGCCACCATTAATTATCAGTGCATCTTGATT
>NW_006408706.1:1194797-1196274 GCF_000296735.1 Chrysochloris asiatica
AGTACATCTCCACCTATCCATTGAAATTTTCTGCTCAACTTCTTTACTTCATCATTCTTCCATTTCCTTGAGTTTCTAAATGCTCAACAGCAAGTTTCAGAGTCTCTTCTGATAGCCACGTTGATCATTTGTTTCCTTTTTATCTTTCTAATGACCTTTTGCTCTCTTCAAGTATGATGTTCTTGATGTTTTCCTACAACTCTTCTGGATCTTCAGTCATTGGAGTGTAATGTATCAACTCTGTTTTTGAGATGGTCTTTAAATTCAAGTGGTATATGTTCAAGGTCATATTTTGACTCTTGTGGTGTTGTTTTAATTTTCTTCAGCTTCATCCTGAACTTGCTTATCAATTGATGGTCCATTCCACAGTCTGCCCCAGGCCTTGTTTTCACTGATAATATTGAGTTTCTTCATCATCTCTTCACAGAAATGTAGTCAACTTTATTCTTGTATATTCTATCTAGTGAGGTCCATGTGTATAGTCACCATGTATGCTGTTAAAAAAGGTATTTTCAATGAACGTTATTGATCTTGTAAAATTCTGTCCTGCAATCCCCAGCATCATTTCTATCACCAACACCACTTTTTCCAACTATTTATCCTTCCAATTTGCGCATTCCAGCCACCATTAATTATCAGTGCATCTTGATTGCATGTTTGCTTAATTTCAGACTGAAAAAGTTGATAGAATTATTCAGTTTCATCCTCTCTGGCTTTATTGGTTGGTGCATAAATTTGAATAATAATGGTATGAACTGGTCTTCCTTGTAAATGTATGGATATTATCCTATCACAGACAGCATTGTACTCAAGGTAGATGTTGAAATGTTCATTTTCATAATGAATGTGATAACATTCCTCTTTGGTTTATCCCTCCTGGCATAGTAAACTGTGTAATTTTCTGATTGAAAATGGCCACTAGAAGTCCATTTCAGCTCAATAATGCCTAGGGCATTGGTCTGTAGGCATTCCATTTCTCTTTTGACAACTTCTAATGTCTCTGGAGTCATACTTCATGCAGTCCATGTTCAATTATTTATGAATATTTACAGCTGTTTCTTCTCATTTTGAGTTGTGAATTTGTGCACATATTTATATAAATATATTCTAGACTAGTGTAGGGTAAGCACTGGTCTTCGGACCGAAAGGTCAGCAGTTCAAGTCCCCTAGCTACTTTATGGGAGAAAGATGAGGCTTTTTTCTTCCACACAGGTTTATAGCCTCCAAGACTCTGTACAGGGCTGCTGTGAGTCATAATTGACTTGATAGCAGTTAACAACAACAGCTGTTTCTTCTCTGTTATTCAAATGTACTATTATTCAAATTTATTCAATGCCCCATCAACAAATTGAAGAGCCCCAAAGCTGTGCTCTGACCATGTCATTAAGGTCAACACTACTTTGAGGAGGCAGCCCTTCCCCAGCTGTGTTTTGAGTACCTGCCAATCTCAACCTCAGAGGTTTACCTTTTGGCACTA
>NW_006408706.1:1202296-1203677 GCF_000296735.1 Chrysochloris asiatica
GAGGGTCAGAGAAAAAGAGGAAGACCCCCAATGAGATGGATTGGGCAGGTGGCAGCATCGATGGACTCAAGCATGGCAACAGTAGTGAGGTTGGCCCAGGAGCAGGCAGTGTTTCATTCTGCTGTGCATAGGGTCACTATGAGTAGGTGCCAACTCGATGGGACCTAAGAACAACAGCAACATATGGTTATAATTCTGGCTTAAACATAAAATACAGATATAGCAAAGACGCCTCATTGTTGAATCTCATTTTTCTATTACTTTATTGACTCGACATAGCACTCTGAGCACTACATAAATATGGAGAAAAAACATATTCTCAATAAAGTCATACTGAGAATTATTTGATCTGATTTAGCAAACAAAAATTAGATTTTTTTTCACTCTTCCTTCCCTTTAACATTTACATTAAATTGTATATGTAGACTAGGAAATAAGGCTTTATATAACCCTCATTTTTAAAAAAGAAAAAAAAAACAATTTTTATTGATTAATTGATAAAAAAAAATCAAGTTTTAGTTTCTACTAAAAGAATCTAAGTTTAATACACGTGTTCTAAGAGTGCCCTAAAACGTCTTCAAATTCATTGATTTGACAGGTGGTTTCTGTAACCCTCCCTTTTTGCATTAATTAACTTTGCTTTTCTTTGGCCTAGACAGCATACTTATGTATTTAATTTTTTGTTATCATGTAAAACCCTATACCAACAGTGTGTATCATGACAAGCTATGAATAACATTGAGAGGAATGTATATTCCAGAATACTTATTGCGTTTATGTACATAGAGCAAGAGACAGTTGTTCAAACCGAACAAGGGAACATTGAATGATTTAAATTCAGGAAAGGTGTTTGCCAGGGCTGTATTCATTCACCATACTTAGTCAACCTGTATGTTGTTGTTGTAAATTGCCGTTGAGTCAATTCTGACCCATAGCGACCCTGTATAGGGTTTCCGAGGAGCAGCTGGTGAGCTTGAAATGCTGACCTTGTAGTTCAAACGACTTTGCAGTCTGGCGCATTGACCCACAGCGCCACACCAGGACTCCAGTCAACCTGTATACTGAGCAAATAATCTGAGAAACTAGATTCAAAGATAGGTGTCCCAACAGACTGCGGAAATCATCGGACAATCTCTTTAATATCACATGCGAATAAAGTTTTACTAAAGGTAATACAGAAACGGCTGCAAGCATACATTGACAGAGAACTTCCAGAGGTTCAAGCCGGATTCAGAAGAGGCTGTGGACATGGCGTCAGGATTAGAGGAAGTCTCATTAATAATCTGTAATACGTAGATGATACAATCTTGCTGAAAGCAAAGAGGACTTCAAATTTTTACTGATGAATAATATCAAAGACCACAGCCTTCAGTATGGGTTG
>NW_006408706.1:1204527-1211217 GCF_000296735.1 Chrysochloris asiatica
TGCTCCCGTAAAGATTTAAAGCCTCAGAAACCCTGTTCAGGGTCGCTATGGGTCAGAACCGACTCGATGGCACTTAACAACAACAAAAACATACATAAAAGCTGTTTTATTTTTGTTTTTAAACTTAAAGTTAGCTTTCCATCTTGTACCTGCTATGAGCAAATAGGTGTTCAATAAATAATTATTGATTTGAATTATGACTCCTACCAAAACTTAGAGTTCGTTGTTATTGTTGTTAAGTGTCCTCGAGTTTGTTTTGACTCACAGCAACCCTGTTTAGGGTTTCCAAGGAGCGACTAATGGGCTTGAACCTCCAACCTTGAAGTTAACAGTCCAGCTTATCCTACAGTGCCACACCAGGACAAGTTAAAGGCTTTCTTCCGTGACTGTAGAATTTAGGGCTTAGTCAGAAGAGAAACTCTAGACCAATTCTTTTAAACAGATTTAATATAAAGAATTATTAACTAAATATTGAAGAATGGAAAAGGAAGAAAAATAACTTTTTTCTTCAAAGGATGGTCACCAGACAAGCTTCATTAGAATCATTTGGGAACTGGTTAGGACCTTGGTAGTACAAATAGTTTGCTGTTGACTACTAACCTAAAGGTTGGCAGTTCTGAATCTGAGCCCACCCAAAAGCACCACAAAAGTAAGGTATAGCAGAAGTGCTTTCTTAAAGATTCTAGTCAAGAAACCTCATGAAGAAGTTTCACTCTACAACATACATGGGACCACCATGAGTTGGGATTAACTCAGTGGCAACAGGTTTGGTATTCTGGGGTGATGGTAAGAACATGTTAGAAATACAAATTTTTTACTCCAGATTTACTGAATCAGAAACCCCAATGGACGGGGCCCACCAATCTTTTTAACAAGTCCTCCTGGTAATTCTAATATATTTTAAACTGTAAAGTAGAAATAGCAACAGCCAGAGCAGCTATCATTTCTAGAACTGGAATTTCTAGAACTGAAACGATGGGGAAATGACTCTCTGGAGCTGAAATTGAGAATTCCAAGAATGGGGCACTGCTTGCCGGAGTTTATGGCTCTGAACTCAAAGGACAGACCCACAGACCTGGGAACCGTACATCTGAGCACTCATGAGTTGGAGCTGGTGTCTCGAGATGGCCTAGTGAGATTAGTTCTGCAAGTGCTCAGTAACCCCTGTTGAAATCAGCTGCTGCTATTTGAAAGGCCTAGATGATACAATCTTGCTTGCTGAAAGTGAGGAGGACTTAAAACATTTACTGATGAAGATCAAAGAACACAGCCTTCATTATGGACTACATCTCAATATAAAGAAAACAAAAGTCCTCACCACTGGACCAATAAACAACATTCTTATTAATGGAGAAAAAATTGAAGTTGTCAAGGACTTCCTTCTTGAATCAACTATCAACACTCATGGAAGCAGCAGTCAAGAATTTAAGCGACGTATTGCATTAGGCAAATCTGCTGCACAAGACCTTTTTAAAATGTTGAAGAGCAAAGATGTCAGCTTGAGGACTAAGGTGCGCCTGACCCAAGCCATGGTATTTTCAATAGCCTCATATGTATGTGAAAACTGGACAGTGAATAAGGAAGACCGTAGAAGAAATGATGCTTTTGAGTTATGGTATTGGAGGAGAATATTGAAAGTGCTATGCGCTGCCAAAAGAACCAATAGATCCATTTTGGAAGAAGTACAGCCAGAGTGGTCCTTGGAGGCCAAGATGGCCAAGCTTCGTCTCTCATACTTCGGACATACTGTCAGGAGGGACCAGTCACTGGAGAAGGATATCATGTTTGGTAATGTGGAGGGTCAGAGAAAAAGAGGAAGACCCCCAACAAGATGAATTAGCCAAGTGGCAGCATTGAGGGACTCAAGCATGGCAACAGTAGTGAGGTTGGTCCAGGATCGGGCAGTGTTTTGTTCTTCTCTGTGCATAAGGTCGCTATGAGTTGGTACCGACTCAATGGCAC
Organism: Chrysochloris asiatica; assembly: GCF_000296735.1. Lineage (NCBI taxonomy): Eukaryota > Metazoa > Chordata > Mammalia > Afrosoricida > Chrysochloridae > Chrysochloris > Chrysochloris asiatica. The sequence goes on from NW_006408706.1 coordinate 1,206,490, forward strand.
CTAGCAACAACAACAACAGCTGCTGGAGTGAAGAACTGTTGCTAGAGTAAGATTGAAAGGGTCAAGAAACCCACAGGAAGTAAACAAGAAAGACTAAACCCCTTCTTCTTTCCCTGCATTGTCTCTCTAGTACCCCTCTACTGACAAAGTCAAATAAAAGTAAGAAATGTTCTTAAGGGTGGCTTTGAAGCTGATAGAAGTTGTCAAAGACTTCATAGCTGGCATGGTGACCATAATTTTAATAAAACTGGAAGGTAATAGATTAGTAACTATTCTTGGCTATGTATAGTTGAGCATACATATACATTTTCTAAGACACTGATTTTTAAGTGAGCTTATGGATTACATACAAAATTATCCCTGTTTGAAAACTACTTGTTTCTTCTTACAAGAAGCACTTAAGTAGAATTTGGACAGGAAGCTATGCAATGCCTACACTGATACCTGCATTTCAAACTAGCTTCACTACTTCACTAACTCCAGACAAGTTCAGAAATTCAGAATTCAAAATTATAGTATGTATGAAGAGATTTACATAGGATTTCTACAGTAACAAATTTTAGGTTTTATATGCTATAGTTTTTTTAGGTGGGTTTTTTTTTTCATCTTTTTTTTTAGTATACCTATGAATTTTTCCAGGAGTCCTGGTATTGCGCTGTAGGATAAGCACTGGACCACAAGGTCAGTTTGAACTGCAAGGTCAGTAGTTCAAATCTACCAGCTGCTCCTCAGAAACCCTATACAGAGTCGGAACCGACTTGACAGCATGTTAACAACAAAAACAACATAAATATTTCCTAACAAACTAGTCACAGCAAATTAAAAGGTTATACCTGAGACAAGGTAAATAGTAAATCTTTGCTGAATCACTGAGAAGAGAATAGATTGGAGTGAAGGCTGAACGATCACAGCCACAGTGACTGAGGATCACTCAATACTAGCAGCAAGACATGCTTCTGTCAACTCTTCCTGAACGTCTCAGTATCAAAGGAATGGACTAAGAAAAAGAGCTAGCTTCCCAGTACAAATCAATCAGGGGGCTGCCTCAATGAATAGGAGAAAGGGGAAAAAACCAAATTACTGTAAGTCGATTCCAACTCGTAACAACCAGATTATAGAACAGAGTAGAATTGCCCCATAAGGTTTCCAAGGCTGGTATGGTGCTGGAATAAGCACTGGATCACAAGGTTGGTGGTTCAAACTCAGCAGTCACTCCTCAGAAACTCTTTACAAAGCCACTATGAGTGGGAACCGACTCCATGTCAGTTAACAACAGTCATCTTTATAGAAACAGACTGCTTCGTCTTTCTCCTGTGGAGCAGTTAATGAGTTTGAATTCCCTTTCAGTTCACAGTCAAGCTCTTAAGGGCTACACAACCAACCAGGGTTCCTTCATAATATAGAAAGGTGGAAGAAAATGTTCTTCTGAAATTGTCATCACTAACAAGAGAAATGCAACACTCTTCATTTAAGTAGCCACCTTTATGCCATTCCAGGAAATTCATGTATGGACATGAATCAGTTACTTTCTTCATCATGTAAATTAATATTCTGGTAATTAAGATTCCAGTCATTAATGGTTGCACAGAGCTCAGCGTTTTTCATGTTCTCGAAAGGTAGTAACAGCCATAGTTGTTTGGAAAGTCAATTAAAAGAACCATTTTCATTGTATTAAGTTAACAAGTATTTATTGATGAATTTGATGAGGTGAAAAAATATGAATGAGTCATTATTTCTTAAAGACATTCACATATTTCTTATTTTATGTCTTGTTTTGTCTTGCTGCCGTCTCAAAGGATATTAAAGAATCACAAAACCACACTGGTGAGCCTGCTGGAGATGACTACAAAAAGATGGGAACACTCTTCGGTGGACTGAACAAAAGTCTTATCAACATGGGCTTCACCAGGTTGTATTTTGGAGAACGAATTGTAGAACCAGTAATCGTGGTTTTCTTCTGGGTTATGCTCTGGTTCCTTGGCCTGCAAGCCCTTGGACTAGTTGCTGTTCTTTGCCTTGTCATTATTTATGTGCAACAGTAAAACATGACTGGATGAACTGTTGTTTGACATTTCATACTGATTTTATGTAATTGATGGATTTACATATTTCAGTATATGTATAAGAGTTGAAAATTTTTACCTTGTTTTAAATTGTCTGTGCTATTTTTTAAATTTAATTTGTAAATGGATTTTGTCTAAAATTAAACTTCATTCTTGATTATTATAGGGTTGAATATATAATTTGTAGCTAATTTAAAATTCTGGTTTCATTAATGTACTATGTGTTCACTTTTAAATACCCCTGCCTTCACTCCAAATCTTAAATTTTAATACCACCAAAAAGCTAGCAAGAAAGATGAAAGATAGGAAATTTTAATCATTGAATACTGTTCTTGTAAAGACCTTCAATAAAACATTTTAGAAGAAAGATGAAACAAGGCGCTAAAAATAAGTCTTCATTGGATAATTGCTCACCATTCACTCCCACCTCTACCAAATAATTTCATATTAATTGGGCATTGTTCCTGCTCAATCCAACCAAAACAGAATAAATGACAATTATCATACACTACTTTAATATCGTGATGAAAGTAAAGCTAGCATATTTTCTAAATATTGAAATATATGTATATTTATTATGACTGGGGAAATTTTCCTAGTTTAAATATAAGTTTTTTATAAGGTAAAACTTGGGCCTGGATTCACTTCAGTTTATTATTTTAGATTTCAGAGAATTTTGGTGCTAATTACTTTTTGTGAATTTTTTTAAGTCTCAGAAGCTAGGTCCATAGTTGGTTGCACTCTATGGTAATGCTATATTTTCTTGTATCTGACAAGCTGCATATTTTTTCCTAGAGAGACATTTCCAGTGTATTTTTTCTAAAACTTTACAGTTTTATAGTTCTTTTGTAACAGTTATTCTGAAATTTAAAACAATGTATTCCTATATTGACATGAGTTTTTGTTTGCCCCTAAAGTTGATTTGTTTTTGACTGAAATATTTTACTATTCTTTTAAGCAAAAAAAAAAAAAAAAAAAGTTCATTTTGCTTTATATCTGTATTGAAATTACAGATTACACATATTATTACAGTATAAAACCAAATGCTTAAATTGGGGACTTAGTAGTCAATTGTACTAATATTACTCCTAGGATAAAACCAAGTAGGTAATTGGCTAGCCATGTTACTAATATGTCTCAATACAGCATTTTTAGATCTTTTGTTGAAATGATCGCTCCTTTAAATACACTTTGGTAGGGGAAAATAGTTTTAGTGATATTTTGCTAAAGAACATAAAATCTTTACACACTCCTCTTGAAGGCTATCTATATAGAAGAGGGAGATACAGTTAATTATCTAAATTAAATCAATGAAACTGGGACAAAGGAGCATTTTCTCTCTTGTAGCAGGTTTCTTACAGAGTGCTTACTGTTCCACTTTGTAAAGCTTTTGCCCAATTCTGTTTAAAAAATGTGTTCTGCAAGTTCTTCGATTTCTGGAATTAGACCATTCTAAACACAAACACTTGTCAGAGGGCACTAAGGGGTATTTTGTATTTGTATAAATACCGGCCTTTTAAATTTTGACTTTTGAAAAGCAACAGACTTTGTATTATATCATTGTGTTTTTATTGGGTTTGCAATATCTTTATAGTAAACATTATGTACTCAGCCTAAGTGCAAGCTGTTTGAAAAGGTGTTTTCATTTGTGTACAGGAGAGTTATAAAAATATTAATGAAAGATTAGTGAGAAGTTTTTCTATCTGCATAAAAGATTAATAAGTACATTCTTTTCTGATGCTCCCAGGAATGTTAATTTCCCTTTGAAATGCAAAGAGTGTACATACTAACAGTTTGGTTCCAACAGTGCCTACTATTGAAAATGGTTTTAAAATAAGTGTTTCCAATGATTATTCAGTAGGCTGTCTACACTGTGCATCTGCACACTGCTGTTTAGGGCAAGTATTAAATTATATAAAGAAATGAGACAATCTGCTATTCTTTCTACATATATTATTGGTGCAAGAAACCACTAAGTATTTGCTTTGCTAAGGATAAAACAAGTAAACTTTATATGATAAAGATAAAATCTTTTTCTTTTATGAATTTTATTTGAATGTAGAGTAAGCTGATATTCTGAAATGGAAAGAAGCTGGTGATTTCTTGGGTTCATGATATAAGAGATTAATTGACTGACAATTATTCTCAGCCATTTTGATCTCTGATGCAAGCCAATTTTAGAAATTATTATTAATTATAAAGATATAAGTTACAATGCTAAGATTATTAGATTATTAATAGATACTCACCCATGGTGTCCGCTGGCAATTCTAAGAAGGGTCAAGACCTACAAACTGACTATAGATAAGTAAATCTAGTTTTCTTCAAGTAGAAGCTTGAATAAGGTGTATGTGTATCTAAGTTATGGCAGGTATGACACGTGCCACTTGAAGGGAGACACCACTGAAAGGTTTTTGTGAACCATCTCAGTCCCCACCACCAGCTGTGAGAAGTCATCCCGCCAGTTAAAATGAATACTTTCCTGTATGAGACCCTCCTGTGGCACTTTGGGATCAACACTGGACTGCTAGCCACAAGTGTGGTGGCTCAAACCCACCAGCTGCATCTTGAAAACCTTCTACAGGGTCACTATGAGCCAGAACTGACTCGACAAATGCACAGAGGCAGACTATGCAGTCTTGCTCTGCTGAGTGAAGAAAGAGAA
>NW_006408706.1:1211317-1216113 GCF_000296735.1 Chrysochloris asiatica
ATAAACCAATTTTTATCAGGATAAGCAAAGAAAGTACACTTGTAATTTTCATGTAGTGCCATAATATATGAAGCAAAAGATTAATGAGCTTGGCCTATAATTTTGTGCTGATATCTTTTATTATGATAAAGTTACCTAAAAGGTAGATGTCACATGTTTGGACAGGGGATCAATTTCAGTGCTTGCCATATGTACTATTTCCCATAGATCTACTTCTGCTTATACAGAGTATTTTCCTGTTCCTACCCACCAGTCAATTTGTGGTCTAGTCATGTGCTGGAGGCAGTTTGCACTGTTTTACACGAATCAATTATACTGGTAGCTCCCAACTTATGATGTATTCAAATTATAACGAATCGCGCTTAAAATAGTCTCGGGGTTTTTTTTGTTTTTTTGTTTTTGTCTTGTTTTGTTTTTGGTACCTTTTATCATTAGTAACATATACTACATACAGTGGAGTCCTGGTGTGGCACTGTGGGTTAAAGCACTGAACTGCAAGGTCGGTTTGAACAGCAAGGTCAGTGGTTCAAACTCACTAGCGGCTCCTTGGAAATCCTATACGGGGTCACCTGAGTCAGAACCAACTGGAGGACACTTAACAACAGCTATATATAATGTTAATAAATATTTGTAAGTTTATATGTAATGTTTCCAATCCCCGAAAATAAAAGGCAACAATCATGAAAACTTTAAAAAATAAATTAATAAAGAGGTATTTGACTGCTTTCCTTACCACAGAGTTGTCAGAACAGGACCCTGTCATAAACTGGGGACTGTCTGTACTCATTTTTGTCCCCTGTTTTGTTTTCTATGAAATTAAGTTGTTAGCTTGAAATTGGCTACAACGGAAATATTTACACCATAGAAAATGGCCAATAGTATTAACCAAGACTTTTATTTCTTCAGAAAGCCAGTTATCAAATATTTATTAATATACCGCAGCTTAACCACCCCAGAGGTTACATTCCCATTGCTCCTCAGAAAGAAAGAGAAGAACACATTTTATGATATAAGGGAAACAGAAAAGGTGAATCTGCATTTACCTATCTAAAAGTGATTTGGATATTTTCTCTGTGGGACTATGGGCTATGGCTGTTGTCTGACCATCAAATCGCCATCTAGTCACATGTTTTGGTCAGAGAAAGTCTCTCTAGTCTGTCAGTGAGCAGTAAATCCATCCAATACTACCCAGTAGATCAGGAAATAAACTGTTAAAGAACTCATGAAGTGCAAATTACAGCATAAGTAAGGATTTGTTTGAATGTAGAAAAGTTAAAATTGTCATGTATCGAACAATCAAAGGTTGTTTATTTGTTTTGTAGACTATATTTGAATTTATTTCTTTTACAGTTGATTTCAAGTTATTTTTAAAATGACTTTCATTGCCATTTATGGCGTTACAAGTTAGAAGCACAACAGAAAAGTTCAAATGAGCCTACTTTATACCTGTTCGCATCTCTAGGGAGTCCTGGTGTGGCGCAGTAGGAGAAGCACTCGACCATAAGGTAGGGTTGAACCACAAGATCGGCAGTTCAAACTCACCAGCCGCTCCTCGGAAACCCTATACAAGGTTGCTATGAGTCAGAACCAGCTCGACAGCCCTTAACAACAGCAAGTATCTCTAGTAAAAACTTGGCCGAGGAGAATATAAAATAATATACAAATTATGGTTTGAAGATTATTGGTGAACTTGGAATTTGTTGTAACTCCTGTTTCTCTGCCCAACTTTTAATTTGGGGTGTTCCTTGAAGTCCAGCAGCCTAACCTGTTCTCTCGTTTCTTTGCACATCACCTTGGACAGTACCACCACTCACATGTCTTCTTCAGTTACTATTTACATACTAATAACTCCCAGTCTGCAGCTCCATTTCAGACCTTTATTCCCAGCATAAGGAGTCCTGGTGTGGCGCTGTAGGATAAGCACTGGGCTACAAGTTCGGTGGTTCAAAAACACCAGCCACTCCTTGGAAACCCTATACAGGGTTGCTATGAGTCAGCACTGACTTGACCGCACTTAACAACAACAACAAATACCCAATATATGATCCATTACATTCTATTGCATACCAAACATTTGCACTTAGATAAACCATGTTGTTGTTAAAGTCTGTAAAGTCAGTTCCAATTTATAGTGACCCAGTATAGTGTTTCCGAAGAGCAATTGGTAGGTTTGAACTGCCTATCTTTTGGTTAGAAGTCTGGTTCTTATCCTACAGCACCATACCATAGTCTCTCAAAGTCAGCATGTCCAAAAAGGAACTTAATACTCATTCCCAAATCCCCTCTTCTTTCTGTGTTTCACATTTCTGCAAATGACATCGTATTCTCCCCAACTGGTTAAGCAGATGGCATCCTGACGCCTATCTGTCCTACCAAACCAAACACACCAAACTTGTAGCCATTAGTTGATTCTGAATCATGGCGACCCAATGTTTTATACAGCAGACCTGCCCCATAGGGTTTTCTTAGTTATAAAACACAGCACCAGGTCTTTCTTTCATTGTGATGCTTGGTTGGTTCAAACCACCAACCTCTAGGTTGGTAGTGGAGTATAGACCATTGGCACCCAGGAATACCTGCCCTACTATCCACGTATAATCAAGCCCTGTTTTACTTCCTAAAAGTTTCTTTAATCCTACAAGATAATGCACTGGACCACAAGGTCAGTTTGAACTACAAGGTTGGCAGTTCAAACTCAGCAGCCGCTCCTCAGAACCGACTTGACAGCACCTAACGACAACAACAACTCATCTCACCTGGATCATTACCTCAGTTCTAATTGTCCCTCTGCCTTTATTTTTCACATTATAGAGTCTAAGTTATCTTTCTAAAATATGATTCTAATTTCCTTGACCTAAATCTTTTCAGTGGTTTCCTGTTGCTGTTATGATAAAGTCCTTGCTCCTTAATATGTTTTACAGGGTTCTTCATGAACTAATTCTTGCATACTTCATCTTTCTATACTATTATTCTCCCTTTCCAGCACTCAGCTATATGGAACTTTTTTTCCAGTTCACTGAAAGAGGCTTACTTTCTCTCTTCCAGACCTCACTACGTGCTTTACCTTCATTCTTCTACCCGTCCCCACTAGACTGACCAACACCTGCAAAGGCTTAAAACCTAAACTTAGATATCATGTGCTCCAGGAAAACTTCTGAGTCATTTCCATCTAGTTTGGGTGTCTTGTGCTTTCTGAGAACCTTGTACTTCTCTATCAGTACTTTTCATGCTTTCATGTAATAGCTCATCTGTCAGCTGCTTCTTTTAGTAGGCTCTGCAAGATAGAACCTGTCTCTCCTGTTCCTAATTGCATTACCTGTGTCTAACACAATCCTGTCTTAGTTATTTAGTGTTGCTATCACAGAAGTAAGGAGCTCTGGTAGCGTAGTGGTTACAAATCGGGCTGCGAACCTTAAGCTCAGCGGTTCGAAACTACCAGCCGCTCCGTGGGAGAAAGATGAGGCTTTCTACTCCCGTAAGGATTTACACCCTTGGAAACCCTGTACAGGGTCGCTATGGGTCGGAACCGACTCGACGGCACTTAACAACAACAACAACAATCACAGAAGTACCACAACTAGGTGACTTCAACAAAAATGAATTTATTTTCCTACAGTTTATGAGGCTAGAAGTTCAAATTCAGGGTGCCAGCTCTTAGTGGAAGGCTTTTTCTCTTTGTCGGCTCTGGAGGAAGGCCTTTGTTTCTTCAGCTTCTGCTTCCCCATTCCTTGGAAATCTCCTAGTCTCTTGAAGTCTGTCTTACCCCATCTCTGCCACTCATTCATTTGTTTAATCTTTTATATCTCAAAAGAAGTTTACTCAAGACACACCCTACACTAATCCTGTTCATTAACATAACAAAGACAACCTACTCTCAAATGGGTTGTAACCACAGGCATAGAGGTTCTGGTGTGATGCTGCAGGATAATGAGCTGGAGCTCAAGGTCAGTTTGAACAGTAAGGTCAGTGGTTCAAACTCAACAGCAGCTCCTCGGAAACCCTATGCAGGGTCACTATGAGTCGGAACCTACTCACTGACACACTAACAGCAACAACATAGAGGTTAGGATTTACAGCACATATTTTGAGGGACATGATTCAATCTATAAGAGTAGGTGCTCAAATATATATCAAATGAATAAATAACAGTTATTTATTCATGTTCTCCTTATAGTGTATTAACAAAGGAGATCTAGAGTTGGTTGTACTTGATATTTCTTTGATTCCAAAATTACTGTGCATAAAAAGACTGGATTGATATATATTTGTAAAGTTTACTTTCAATGGAAGAATATTTCTGTTCTTTACATACATAAACAGTATTGCCACTATACTCTTACATTTTTGAAAATAAAAATGTATATTTTTAGTTTTGTACTTCTGTTTCTCTAAAACAGCTATTTTAGAATACATACGATCACTGACACTACCTATATTTTATATTTGCCAGTATTTCTCAATAGACTTTTGTCAACTAAAGTTTGATTTTTTAAAAATCTCTGAAGTTTTGAGTAAGAATCTTAAAGAATCTAAGGTTTATCTTTTAGGGTCCAGAATGAATTCACTACTAGAATGTCCTAGTAGTCCAAACATATGTGTCAAATAACTCATAAAGTACTTTGCTATTATTTTTAATTTAAATAATTTAAAAACCTCTTTTACAACCCAGCATCTGAGTCTATCTTCTGACTCCCCATATTGGTTCCGACCCATAGCGACCCTGTACAGGGTTTCCGAGGCTGTAAATCTTTACGGGAGCAGAAAGCCTCATCTTTCTCCCGTGGAACAGCTGGTAG
>NW_006408706.1:1217548-1224169 GCF_000296735.1 Chrysochloris asiatica
AAAAAAAAAAAAACTCTACCCAATTTTGAGAATATGTGCCACCTACTGAGTGCCCTCTTGTCTGTTATGATTGCTTTTGTTATTTATTTTCCTGGTTTTAGGTTTGTAATAATAAAAATAATCATGATTGCGGTGTTTAATGTATTTTCTATTTTAAAAGGCACATGATAAATGTGTGTGGCACTGTGGACTAATGAGTCCGACTGCAAAGTCATTTGAACGGAGAAGTCGGTGGTTCAAGCTCACCAGCTGCTCCTTGGAGACCCTATACAGTGTCACTTTGGGTTGGAATCAACTCGACGGCACTTAACAACAACATGCAAATAAAAGCTAAGAAGAAACAATTACAAAAGGAAAACATACTCCCTGGATGTTTTGAAATGATCCTCTGAAATAAATTGGTCTTACACAACCCCTGATGGCAATTTTTCATATGAAGTGAAACATTTAATGTTGAACTTTTCGTGTGGTTTGGATTAAGTGAACTTTTGCAGGAATGTCCAGTATATGTCAACAATTGATTTTGTTGCAAGTTGAGTTCCCTAGGAATCAGCCTTTGATTAGAAGTTGGCATGCAGTAAGTTTACTCAGTTGTGTTCTAGGATCAGAACCTGTAAGCAAAGTAAAAGAGCAGGATTGGGCAGCTGGGGTGAATCAGTACAGTTAGTCTAGGTTTGAGTTGACTCTACAGTGGGACAAGGCAGCTCCCTTTAGTCAAGAATAATTCCCAGAGAAGACTGACAGTTGTGGTTGCCGTCTAGCAGTTCTACTAAAAGACTTCATTCTTTTTTCACCTCACTCCCTGTGGTTCCTGATATTTCCCAAAATCCCATTCTTCAAAATACAATGATTTATTTGGAGTCCTGTAGGATAAAGTACTGGGTCACAAGGTCTGTTTGAACTACAAGGTCCAGTGGTTCAAACCCACCAGTCACTCCTTAGAAACCCTATGAGTTTCCAAGGGTCCCTATGAGTCAGAATTGACTCGAAGGCACGTAACAACAATAATGATTAATTTAGGCCATAAGCTCATTGGTCGAGATAGATTTAAAAAATTCGAGGAGCACAGCATTTGGCCTATTATTCTGTTCTGAGATCCAGGTCTTTAAGTATGGTAAAGCTTTTATTGACTGAACAGTATGCCAAGGATCCAACAAAGACTTGAAAGTATTAGGACAGATGAACAAATGGTTGACACAAAAGCCCATTACTTAAAATCTAGGAATAGGAAATACGTGAGCTTTTGTATACATAAATTGCTTAGACCAACATTTAAGTGAATTAGTCCCTCAGACGGAACATCATAAAATAGCCCAAATCATCATTAGGATGTTTCTGGAGAGGTGGGGTGTCTCAAGCCTAGATGTATATAAGACTCTACTAAATTCTGATTTATACTGATTTCTCCCCAAATCCACAAAAGTGCTTTTAATCCCCTGACTTTTGAAGCATGTTTGAAATAAGATTTTCGATAGCAGTACAGTACTCACTTAAAAATAAAAGATATTCTCCCCTCCCTTTCTTCAGTACACTATTGCAACTGATTTATGTCTTGGAGATTTGGCCCTAACCATGATTTTCCTATTTATTTTTAGCACAAAGGATCTCAGCAGCCAGATTTGGTAATTCAGTAAGCACTTTAAAAGATCTTTCTCCAAGCTTGGCTCAAAGATTTTAGGCCCCTACGAGCAATTTTAGCTGCTATTCTTATCCCTCAAATCTTAAAAGTAGGCAAGATCAAGCAAGACTATGGCCCCAAGCCAGTTATGTACTAAAACTGTAACAGTATTGAGGCATGATTTCCCTCTGGGTCTGGAAACATATTAGAATAATATCCAAACAAAATTTCAGATAAAAAGATCTCTTTATGTCAAATTTAAATTTACATTTTGGTTCTTCCACTTACTAACTAGATAAGTTGTGCAAGCCATACTACCTCCATCTCTAAAAACTTCAATTTCCTTTATCTGCAAAATGGAATCATTGTTATAATAGAATAAATAATTAAACATCCTAATACAGTACTTTCCTAGCACATTGAAAAATTTCCATAAAAGCTAGCTGATATTGAACATTTACACATAACAAAAAAAGGACATTCTTCATTACCCATATATTTGGGGTTATAAGAGGTCTAATTATTTTATTGTTGCCAAAAGTAAGGTAAATATAATGGAATTCTATTACAGTGCTCTGTTCCCAATACTCCATGATTGAAATTTTTTTGAATTCTCTTATTATAAGCACTGGGCCGCAAGAACGATTTGAACTGCAAAGTCGGCAGTTCAAAATACCAGTAACTCCTTGGAAACTCTATAAGTCACTATGAGTCAGAACTGACTCAGCAGCACTTAACAACAACATTAGTACTTCATGAATTTAAATGCTTAAAATAATAAGGAATCAAGAATCCAAAGAGTTGATGAACAGAAACAAAATATGCTTTCTACAAACACCTTCTTACAATTGTTGGGTTGTTGTTAAGTGTCAGTGAGTCAATTCTGACTAATAATGACCCTGTATAGGATTTCTGAAGAGTTTGAATTGCTTACCTTGCAGTTAGCAGTCCAGAGCTAATCCTACAGCATTACGCCAAGACTGCATTAAATCATAGCATAATAACATGTTGCCTCTATATCTCAGTAAACTTAACAATTCACTTAAGTTTTCTCTTTCCAGACATTAGCATTGCACACACAATTACTGTATAGATTTCAGCATTCACAAAATGAAATAAATCCTGAAATACTTTTCTTAGTTTTACTCTACTACATAGACCAAAAGTATAATGTCGTATTTCTAGAATCACATACAGTATCTTGCTTTGATTTCAAAGTAAAATATCAAACTAATTATTTGGTCTAGGCTATGTAATATTTTAAATATATATATTAAGTGTTTGGTCAAGTTACATATAATCATAACCAGTAACTCTGCTGAAAACGTATAATCCACCCAAGTGTCATCGAATCAATCCTGACTCATAGTGACCCTACATTGGGTTTCTGAGCCTGTAAATCTTTACAGGAGCAGAAAACCTCAACTTTCTTCTCCAGAGGGACTGAAAGGTTTAGACAGTCAACTAGCAGCCTAGTGCCTAACCCACAGTGCACCCAAAAAACCCCAGTACATCCAAACATACATGAATATGTTCTGTATATAAGTAGGTGGTATAATCCAGAAAAATTGATTAATCTGTAGTATTTTAAAGTATTATTAATATGTTCATAAAGTCTTACCTCTTTAGTCTGCAAAAACATGCTAAAAATATGACAATTAGTCTTTATTTTAGCAAGTTTCAATTTCTTTATTCTATCCTTGGCTCCTCTTTCATGTTTTATTTTCTTTCAAATAATTCTTCCTACTGGAAAAGTGGAAGTTTCTCAAATCAGATGCTTAAAGAGGAATTTTGTATGAAAACTATGCCATATCTTTAGTGCCATCTCTTACTGTTTTCAAAATGGGTTCTCCCACATGTTCTTTAGCCATCAGTTTATGCTTGTAGATATTTTTTTATAGATGTTCAGAGTTAATGTTGGGCAAATACAATTTTCCTCAGTTGGAAAATCAAACATTTTTGTTTCAAGTTTTAAGAGGGATTCCTGGAATACCATCCCTGACAACCTGGTCTTCACAATCACCTCTCTCTCTAATGGAAATATACTGTGCTTTTCCTGACTTTACCAAATCACTGACCCACCAAACTGGCTTGCAAAAGCCTTAGGCTAACAAAGAAAACATTATTTTTACAAAGACCAGAATGATTTAGGAATTGAAAGACCTGGGCTTTCATACTTGTTTTAAATTCCAGGTTCAAACTCACCAGTCTGTTCCTCAGAAACCCTATAAAGGGTCACTATGAATCAGAAACAACTCGAAAGCACTTAACAACAACAACAAAATTACTGACACAGTTTCCTGATGCTAGGTGTTGTTGCTTCATCTCTGCCAAAGCAAGTGGGACAAACTGCTGCTAGAACTACTCTCTTTACAGATGACTCATTTCTCTTCATCAGTGATTGTCCGTAATTATCATCATGGATCATAGTGAGTCCTTAAAGAATATTCAAACTTCATATGTTATATCTGTGATTACCACTTAGTCAAAGAATAATATTACCATACCCCTGACTAATGCTTCTATATTTTCCTAATGTTTACTTCTCGTCCACTTTTATGCAAAACTTTGTTCCTAGTTGTTGTTGTTAAGTGCCATCGAGTCAGTTCCAACTCATAGTGACCCTGCATAGGCTTCCCAAGGAGCGGCTGGTAGGTTTGAACCACCAACCTTGAGATTAGCAGTCCAATGCTTATTCTACAGTGTCACACCAAAATTCCATTGTTTCTAGTTGTTGTTGTTGTTAGGTGTCATCCATTCAGTACCAACTCATAGGGACTCTATGCACAACAGAACAAAACACTGCCTAATCATCCTTTTGTTTTCAGTGCAATCTAATATTCATAGGAAGACTATATCATGGACTTACGGCAATGATTTCTTGAATAGATTTGGGACAGAGATATCATCTAGTCAACCCCATGTGTTGCAGAATAGAACTGCTCCATAGAGTTTTCTTGGCTGTAATTTGTACAACTGCAGTTCACCAGGTTTTTCTTCTGTGGAGATGATGGGTGGGTGCAAACTACCAACCTTCAGGCTGTGCCACCCAGGCCCCTATACTGTTGTTGTTAAATGTTGTGGAGTCAGTTCCAACTCATCACGATCCAATATAGGGTTTCCGAGGCAATAAATCTTTGTAGAGCAGAAAATCTCATCTTTTCCCATGGAGAGGTTAATGGGCTCCAACTGCTGACTTTGTGGTTCACAGTCCTGTATTTACAGAGCCACCACACTCCCTTTGAAAATGGTATTGTTGCTGCTGTTGTTGATAAATGCCGTAGAGTGAGTTCTGACTCATAGCAACCCTGTACAGGGGTTCCAAGGCTGTAAATCTTTGCAGGAACAGAAAGCCTCATCTTTCTCCTGTGGTGCAGCTGATGGACTCGAACCATCAACCTTGTGTTGGCCATCCTATACTTATCCCCTCAGAGCCATTGCATTCCCTATAGTAAGACTAAAATGAAACTCTTTGTGAAACACCATCTGTTGCCAACTTTTCTTTAAATTTAAAAGTGGCATCAATATGAATTCATGTTTACTTTAGTATAAATACAAATAGATAACTATAAAAAGAATTATAAATATGATGTATGCACAAGTTAGTATACACAGATGTATTTCCACCTTCTGTCTACTGAGAGGGCCTAGAAGCAACAACATTCGCTAGCAACCAACACATCTACACTCAGATCTTTGTTTCTAATACTCTTCTCCAATTTTAAAAGGAACCAAAGAGAGCCAGCAGCTAGAGAGTGAAAACCACCAAGTAACTTATGAAAAAAATGTGTGGTTTTTTTTCTTTCTTTCTTCTTCTTCCACTATTTTTCCTTCAATTCCTGTGCTCTGCCCTGTCACACCCTCTCTGCCCAGCCCAGAGAGGTGGCAGTGCACCCCAAAAAGGGTCTGGCATTGCGCACAAGGGCACAATTTTCCCACAGCGCATAGCAGCTGAAAGTCCAGAGGCTAATCCTCCGTCGGGTTCTTATGATGTCTGACTGTGGAATTTAGCCCATAAATTGGCTCTCCTACTTGGGCAGGACCTTTCATTCCTGTCTTATCTAACAAGGGACAACAAGTCTGGCCATACAGCCAGCCTGTTTTAGCACACTGTAAAACCCCAACATAAAATGCAAGAGCTGGAGTTCTGGTTTTGGTGGTAGCAGAGGCAGAGTCAGATAGGACAGGCTCCGTGGGGGAGAGACTGAAAACCCAGAGAAGCTGTTCTCATGGAACAGCATCAGAGCTCTGGATCTAGCATAAGGTGCAGGGTGTTTCTTTCCCACACACGCCAGTGTGTTTCTTTCCCACACACGCCAGTGGAAAAATCACGGTATAAAGGAAAATACTGCAATTTAGGAATCAATAGAGACACGGGACTCCATCTGTGGCCACTCCGCCCAGGCAGAGTTCAGAGGACAGGGCTATAGCCAGACCAGCACAAGGAACTGGTGCTAAAAGTGGTGCAGTGACATTTGCAAAAGGAGCTGTGGGGGATTCTACACGTTTTTTCCTCCCCTTCCCTACCGTGCCTTCTTTGCCCAGCCCAGACACCTTCAGGTAGGTGGGTGCACACATCCAAAAAAAAGTCCAGTGTTCATCCCACAGTTTTTCCCATGGCACAGAGAGAAAGAGTCCTATAGGTTCC
The DNA here is from genome assembly GCF_000296735.1 of Chrysochloris asiatica. NCBI lineage: Eukaryota > Metazoa > Chordata > Mammalia > Afrosoricida > Chrysochloridae > Chrysochloris > Chrysochloris asiatica. Next base: position 1,223,815 of record NW_006408706.1, read on the forward strand.
AAGGGCAAATTCTTTGGCAACTGCTTATGACATCAACCTCTGGGTCACAGCCGTAAAATTAACTCGTGTGGGACCGTTTACTCTCGCATATCCAGCAAGAAAAAAAGCAGGCCTGTCAGGCCTGACAGACAAACCATATGAACAATCTGTAAAACCCCAACATAAAAGGATGCAACTATCTAGAGAATTACGCTATTCACACACAGATACTTAACTGATCTTCAGAGACAAAAAAGTAGACAATCTTCCTCCCATTAACTTTTCAATATCTATCTATACACCTCTACAGTGGTGACTAGAGGAGGGGTCTGAGTGACCGGACATCCCCACCCACTGCTGGAGGCTTCCAAGGTGC
>NW_006408706.1:1251411-1253119 GCF_000296735.1 Chrysochloris asiatica
TGGTGAGTTTGAACCACTGATGTTGCAGTTCAAACCAACCTTTCAATCCAGTGCTTCTCATACAGTGCCACACCAGGACTCACTATAAGAGTCAATATGAATCCAAATCAATTCCTTGACACTGGATATCTGTGCAGGAAGAAGTATCTGGTAGTTGATACATTTGGCTGCTAACTAAAAGGTTGGGTGTACAAGTCTACCAAGAGGCACCTCAGAGGAAAACCTAGTGATCAGCTTCCAAAAACTCAATCTTTAAACCCTATGGCACACAGTTCTACTCTGACACTCATGGGATTGGTATGAGTTGAGATCAACTTGGTGGCATCTGGTTTGATCATCTGTGCAGGCATTGTGTTGTTGCTTTCAAGTGTTCTCAAGTCAGTTCTGACTCATAGGAATCCTACATAGGGCTTCTAAGGAGTGCCTGGTGTATGTGAACCACAGACCTTGTAGTCAGCAGTTCAGTGCTTACCCTACAGTGCTACATCAATACTCCAAAATGATAATGCCAACAGTTAAAAATAAAAGTGCATTATAAAGTCCATTCTGTAGTTTAGAACAAAAATTTAGAATATTTAGGTATTAAATGATAATATTTGAACATCTGGTGATATAGAATGATAATATTTGAGCATCAAGTGATATAAAATTATGTATTATAGTCGTCTGGTGTGATACTGTGGGTTAATGCACCATAATGCAAAGTCATTTGAATTGCAAAATCAGCAGTTCAAGATCATCAGTGATTCCTTGGAAACCCTATACAGGGTCGCTATGGGTCGGACCCAACCCTACAGCACTTAACTACAACAATAACAATTACAGTAGTCTGATTTTAATGCATGGTTTTATCTACCTGTGATCACACTGTTTCTTTATATATAAATAAACAATACATCTTGAGAACCTCCAAGATGTGATTCATACCACTCTATATGGTGTCCCTGTTTCCACTCCTCTAAAACAGCCTACAGACTTCCTCTCAGCTACTGGTACTTCCCTTGAGAGCACACATAAGAGAGCCACAAGAAAGTCATTGAGAGATATTTCAGGTCATTTCCACTCCTGGCACAGCCTTTTCTTGCCATCATTGTAACAAGAGAACCACTTATGAAGATGGCACCTCCCAGAATTCAAACCAGAAAGTGGAACACTTCAAACTTTAGGCCTATACTTTATTTGGGGTAGAAGAGGGTCTTATAAATTTTGTGCAGGAAACTACAAGGGAAGGACTTGTTGTTAGGTGCCATCAAGTCAGTACCGACTCATAGCGACCTATGAACAGCAGAACGAGACACTGCCCAATCCTGGTCAACCTCACCATTGTTGTCATGCTTGAGCCCATTGATGCTGCCACTTGGCCAATCCATCTCATTGGGGGTCTTCCTCTTTTTCTCTGGCCTTCCACCGTACCAAACATGATATCCTACTCCAGCAACTGGTCCCTCCTGACAATATGTCCGGAGGCCATCCTAGCCTCCAAGGAGCATCCTAGCCTCCAAGGAGCACTCTGGCTGCACTTCTTTCAACACAGATATGTTGGTTCTATTGGCACCCCATGACACTTACAGTAGTCTCCTCCAACACCAGAACTCAAATGCATCAATTCTTCTACAGTCTTCATTATTCACTGTCCAGCTTTGGCATTCATATGACGTTATTAAAAATACTATGGCTTGGGTCAGGAGCACCTTAGTCCTCAAGCTGA
>NW_006408706.1:1254264-1276995 GCF_000296735.1 Chrysochloris asiatica
TTCAGTAATTTGCCCAATAATTCTTCAATAACAAAAGTTGAGGCTTGAATTTTTTCTTCAGTTCCTTCAGCTTGACAAAGTCTGAGCATGCTCTTCCTTTTTGATTTTCTTACTCCAGATCTTTGCACATTTTGTTGTAATACTTGGCTTTATCTTCTCGAGCTGATTTTCAAAACTTTCTGCTCAGCTCTTGTACCTCCTCATTTCTTCCATTTGCATAGCATCTCCCCAAAATAAATCAACGCTTCCCAAAGGAGCATTTACTTCTCATCTGTTGTACATTGAATTGTATTGTTATTCCTAACATCTATACCTGGAGGAATGGGTTATCTTTGTTATGTTCATGAGGCAGAATTAGTGTAAGGTATGTCTTGAGTCAACCTGTTTTGAGATGTTGTTGTTGTTAGGTCCCATCAAGTTGATTCTGGCTCATATTTGTTTGTACAACAGAATGAAACACTGCCTTGTCCCGAGATACAAAAGAGATTAACAAGAAGTTGAGAGTTTCAGAGGTGGGAGAAGAGAGATGTCAAGACACATGAAGGTTATACAGGAGGAGAAGTTCAAAAAAGAATAGGAACTTCCTCTAAAGTCAACATAGAGAGAAAGCCAGCATCCTGAATTTAGACCTCTAGCCTTTTAAACTGTAAGAAAGTGAATTTCTGTTTGTTAAAGCCACCCACTTGGGGAATTTCTGTTACAACAGCACTTGATAACTGAGACAGATATTGGTATCAGAAGAGTGGGCTGTGACTCTCAGAGATACCTAAAATGTGGAAGTGGTTTTGGAATTAGGTAATGAGTGGAGGCCAGAAGACTTTTAAGTGCCTAATAATAAAAACCTAGATTGCCTTGAAAAGACTTTTGCAAGAGTTATAGAAATCAAAACCATTCTGGTGAGGGCTCAAAAGAAAGTGAGGAGTCCCCTGGCCAGCAGCGCCAAGGCTGCACCATGCCTGGAATTACTGTAAATGACGTGGACCAGCAGGAGTTCATCAGAGCCCTGGCAGCCTTCCTCAAAAAGTCTGGGAAGCTAAAAGTCCCTGAATGGGTAGACACTGTTAAGCTGGCCAAGCACAAAGAACTTGCTCCCTGTAATGAGAAATGCTTCTACACATGAGCTGCTTCCACAGCACAGCACCTGTACCTTCAGGGTGGAGCTGGGGTCGGCTCCATCACCAAGATCTACGGGGGTGGGTTGCAGAGAAACGGCGTCATGCTCAGCCACTTCAGCCGAGGTTCCAAGAGTGTGGCCCAGCGGGTGCTCCAACTCTGTTGTTGTTGTTAAGGGTCGTTGAGTCGGTTCCAACACATAGCGAACCTATACAGGGTTTCCAAGGCTATAAATATTTACAGGAGCAGAAAGCCTCATCTTTCTCCTGCGGATCAGCTGGTAGTTTCGAACTGCTGACCTTAAGGTTTTCAGCCCGATTCGTAACTACTATGCTACCAGAGCTCCTTAGCTCCAAGCCCTAGAGGGGCTCAAAATGGTGGAGAAGGACCAAGATGGCAGCCACAAACTGACACCTCAGGGACGGAGAGATCTGGACGGAATCGCTGGACAGGTGGAAGCTGCAAACAAGAAACATTAGAACAAATGATGCTGGGTTAATAAATTGCCTCGTTCGTAAAAAAAAAAAAAAAGAAGAAGAAGAAGAAGTGAGGAGAGCTAAAGAGAAAGACTATCATCTTACAGAATATATATGGCTTCATCAACAAAATGTTGGGACCAATGTGGACATTTAATGTGCTTCTGCAAGTCTTTAAAAAATGATGATAAACATGTCATTGGATAATGGAATAAGGGCAATGCTTCTTATGCAATGGCAAGGACTTACCTGATTTATATTCAAATGTTTAGTGGAAAGTAGAACTTGTAAGTGATAAAGTTGGATATCTGGCTGAGGAGATTTCCAAAGAAGACCTTAAAGGGGACATGAGGTTTCCCCTTGGCACACTTATAGTAAAGTGTAATAGTAAAGAGATTCACTTAGCAAGGAACTATGCAAAATGAAAACAAAACAAATATTTGTAAAATTCTGTTGTACAAACTGAGGTCACATTTCCTAGAATTTTCAGCAAGAGCATGGCTTCACAATGTTTGTTAAAGAGGTTAAGTCTATGATTAATAGATTTAACCAACTAACACAGCAGAAGACCCATCAACTTAGAATTATGGAGGCCAAGAAAGAATGAAAGAAGACAACTGTATTTGCCTTTTGGAATTCTATAGGCAGAAAACAGGCCACAGGAGTGATGTCTTTTGTCCTCCAAGACAAGAAAAGCACCATCCTTGGAGCAGCTTTCAGATCAGCACAGCTGTTGGAAGTAGAATGGGAAGCGTGGCCTTCTCTGTTTCTAAGGGTGGGGCCACAGCCTCCTAGGTTTCAGAGTTAAAGCTTGACAACTGGGTTCCCAATTATGAGATTGCAATTAATTTGTGCCAGGGGGATAGGGCCGCCACCCAAAGCCAAGGGAGAGGCTGCCATGCCGAAGGATCAGTAGAACAGGGCCTGCCAGGGACAAGGAAATGGGACTGCTGTTCAGATAGACTAGGAAAATGGGGCAGTCCAAAGTTGAGGGGGCAGAGTTGCCTCCCAGTGGCCCTGGAAAGTGAAGCTTCATTAAGCCCAGGGCTGAGTGGCCTTCACCTAGCATCCAGAGGGCCTGGCCAGCTTTCAGATGCTGGAAGGTTGAACCATTGCTCAGATGATCTCAGAAAAGAGTGGATTCTTCTCAAACCTTGAAAGCTAATGTAAATTGTTATGCTGGGCTTTGGATTTGCTTGGTGCTTGCTTGGTAATCATTTTTTCCCCTCCAATTTCTTCCATTTTTAATGGAAACATCTGCCTTGTTTTCAGTCTACCAATTACTTTGGAAACAGGTAATTTATAATCTAGACTTCACAGGTTCACAGATGAAGATGAATTTTGACTCAAGATAGAATACACCTAAAGTCTCACTTAAAAATTAAATGTATGTTGTAATTCTCAAAACTCTATGTTGTAATTCCTAACCTTGATGCCTGTGGTTGAATTCCATTTAGGAACTGGGATAAATGCAATAAATTACATTAATGAGGCAGGATTAGTGTAGGGTGTGTTGTGAGTCAACTTCTTTGGATACATTTAAAAAAAAAAAAAAAAAGATTATAAACAAGCAAGCAAGAGAAGATGAGATGGGGGATAAGAGATGCCAAGCCACATGAAGATCATCCAGGAGCAGACACTCAAAAGAAACAAGGACCTTCCTTCCTCTAGAATTTACGGAGAGAAATGTCTGCCTCCAGACTCCCCAGCACCTGAATGTGGACTTCTAGCTCCACAAACAGTGAGAAAATAAAATTCTATTTATTAATGCCACCAACTTTTGTACTCCTGCTATTAGCATCACTTGATAACTAAAACACCATCTAAGTGCTAGTATGCTTATGAGAAAGCAGCAAACAAATCTCTCCAGAACTTATCCCTGGCCATAGTAGCACAGGCAGAGCAATAAAGGGTTTTATATGTTAGGCTATTCAAAGACAATTCGAGGCTTTGGAACTAGATAAACTTCTGGGATACCTCTGCTAGGAATTGCAATTTACCCTTCTTGGAGGCACTAATCTTCATCTCTTACACTACTATTGGAAGTCATTTTTGCTCTTCTCTCAGAGCTTTCTGGAACTAAGAACTTAGGGACAGAAGGAGAGGATTCTATCACTCTCCTCACTTGAACTGGAGGCCAAGGGTACAGAGTATCTGAGATTGGTTATTATGTGAATCCTGAGCCGCTCATAGTCAGAGATCTGCATAAGTCATGGTAGAGGCAGAGCATAGACACTAGAGCAAAATCGATCCAGGTTTCAATCTTAGACTCTCTGATTCTTAATGTATGACTTCTTAGCTTTCTCAATTATAATACCATAGTAAAACATTGAAACCCTATACAGGGTCACTACGGGTCGGAATCTACTCAATGGTACTTAACAACAACAACATTCATCTGTCTGTCGTACTGTGGTAGCTTGCTGGTTGCTGTGATTCTGGAAGCTATGCTACAGGTATTTTAAATATCAGCAGGAACACCCATGGTGGACAGGTTTTAGCTGAGTTTCCAGACAAAGACAGAGTAGGAAAAAGGAGAGATGGACTACTTCTCAATATATAGTCACTGAAAACCTTATGATTAGCAGTGGAACACTGTCAGCACCAGAATATTGACTATTGAAACATGAAGAAGAGCACCAGAATATTGTCACATATAGTGCCGGAAGATGAGCCCTTCAGGTTGGAAGGCACTCAAATAGAAGAATTGCATCCTCAAAGTAGAGTTGACCATGATGATGGGAATGGAGTAAAGCCTTCGGAACCTTTATTTGCTGATGGGGCAAAACTCAAATATAAGTGAAACACCTGTAAACATCCATTAATAATCAGAACATAAAATGTATGAAGTATGAATCTAGGAAATTTTGGAATTGTCAAAAATGAAATGGAATGAAGAAACATTGATATCCTAGGCATTGATTAGCTGAAATGGACTGGTATTGGCCATTTTGAATCTCGCAATTACATAGTAAACTATGCCGAGAATGACAAATTGAGGAGTCGCATTCATCATCAAAAAGAACACATCAAGATCTGTCTTGAAGTCCAACACTGTCTATGATAGAGTAATATCCATACACCTACAAGGAAGACCAGTTAATACCACTATTATTCAAATTTATACACCAACCACTAAAGGAGTGATGATGAAATTGAAGAATTCTACCAACTTCTTTCATCTGAAATTGATCAAACATGCAATCAATATGTATTATAATTACTGGCAATTGGAATGCAAAGATTGGAAACAAAGAGGCAGTATCAGTGTTCAGAAAATATGGCCTTGGTGATAGAAATGATGTTAGAGATTGTATGATAGAATTTTGCAAGATCAACAACTTCTTCATTGTAATAACATTTTTTAAACAACGTAAAAGAGGATAATACACATGAACCTCACTAGATGGAATACACAAAAATCAAATTGACTACATCTGTGGAATGAGACAGTAGAAAAGCACCATATTATCAGCCGAAACAAAGCCAAGGACAGATTATGGAAGAGATTATCAATTGCTCATGTGTAAATTCAGGCTGAAGCTGAAGAAAATTGAAACAAGTACAGGAAAGCTAAACTATTACCTTGAACATTATTGTTGTTGTTAAGAGTGTCGAGTCAGTTCTGACCCATAGGGACCTTGTATTAGGTTTCCAAGGAGCAGCTGGTGAGCTTGAGCCACCCCCTTGGGTTTCAAACTGACTCTGCAGTCCAGTGCATTAACCACAGTGCCACAACACGACTCCTTGAACATATCCTACCTGAACATATAGAAACCTGAATTTAAAGACCATCTCAAGAACAGATTTGATGCATTAGCCACTAAAGACCAAAGACCAGAAGAGTTATGGGATGACATCAAGAATATCATACAGGAAGAAAGCAAAAGGTCATTAAAAAGACAAGAAAGAAGGAAGAGACCAAAGTGGATGTCAGAAGAGAATGTGAAACTAGCTCTCCAGTGTAGAGATGCAAAAGCAAATGAAAGAAATGAGGAAGTCAGAGAGCAAAACCAAAAGTTTCAAAGTCAGCTCGAGAAGACAAAGTCAGATATTATAACATAATGTGCAAAGACTTGGAGTCAGAAAACCAAAAGGGAAAACACGCTCATCATTTCTCATACTGAAAGTACTAAAGGAAAAATTCTTGCCTTGATTTGTAACATTGAACTATTCTATTGGCAAAATGGAGTCCTAGTGTGGCACTGTGGACTAATGCGCCAGACTGCAAAGCCATTTGACCTGCAAAGTCGGCGGTTCAAGCTCACCAACTGCTCCTCAGAAACCCTATACAGTGTTGCTATGGGTCGGAACCGACTTGATGGCACATAACAGCAACAACAACATGGGGAAAATATTGAATGATGAAGAAAGCATTAAACGAAGATGAAAGGAATATACAGAGTCACTGTAACAAAAAGAAAGGGTCAATGTTCAACCACTTCAAGAGGCAGCATTTGATCAAAAGTCAAGTCAATGATACTGAAAGAAGAAGTCCAAGGTGCTTGAAGGCATTGGCAAAGAATTGCCAATGAATTGATGAAGTACAAATTAAAATCTTTCAATAAAATGATGGGGTACTGGAGGCACTCACTCATCTATGCCAAGAATTTGGAAGATAACTACCAGGCCAACTGACAGGAAGAGATCCATATTTGTGCCCATTCCAAAGAGAGGTGACCTAACAGAATGCAGAAATCAACGGACAATGTTATTAATATCACATGCAAGTAAAATCTTCTAAAGATCATTTAAAACCAGCTGCAACCATACACTGACACAGAACTTTCAGAGGTTTAAACCAGATTCAGAAGAGGACGTGAAGGAGGAATCTCATTGCTGACATCAGATAGATCTTGGTTGAAAGCAGAGAATATCAGAAAGAGTTTACCTGTGTTTTATTAACTACGCAAAGACTTTCGATTGTCTGCATCATGACAAGCTATGGACAACACTGTGGAGAATAAGTGTTCCAGAACACTTACTTGTGCTTATGAGGAACCTATACATAGACCAAGAGGCAGTTGTTCAAACAGAAAAAGGGAACACCAAATGGTTTAAAATTAGGAATGATGTACTACAGGATTGTATTCTTTCACCATACTTATTCAAATTGTATGCTGAGCAAATAATTGTAGAAGGTGTATTATGTGAGTAAAACATGGCATCAGGATTGGAAGAAGACTCATTAACAACCTGCAATATGCAGATGATACAATCTTGCTTGCTGAAAGTGAAGAGGACTTAAAATACTTACTGATGAAGATCAAAGATATGGGTTGCATCTCAATGTAAAGAAACCAGAAATCCTTACCACTGGACCATAAAAACATCCATATAAATGGAGAAAAAATTGAGGTTGTCAAAGATTTTATTTTGCTCCAATCAACACTTATGGAAGCAGGTGAAGAAATCAAATGGTGTATTCCATTTGGCAAACGTGCTGTACAAGACTTCTTTAAAGTGTTCAAAGGCAAAGTTGTTAGTTTGATGAGTAAGGTGCACCCGACCCAAGACATGGTATTTTCAGCAACGTCATATGCATGTGAAAGTTGGACAGTGAATAAGGAAGACTGTAGAAGAATTGGTGCATTTGAGTTATGGTGTTGGAGGAGAATATTAAAAGTACCATGGACTACCAAAAGAGCAAACCAATATATGTTGGAAGAAGTACAGCCAGAATGCTCCTTGAAAGCCAGGATGGCCAGACCTTGTCTCTCATACTTCAGACATACCATTAGGTGAGACCAGTCCCTGGAGAAGGATATTATGTTTGGTAAAGTATATAGTCAGAGAAAAAGAGGAAGACCCCCAACAAGATGGGTTAGCACAGTGGTGGCTACAATGGGCCTAACAATGATTGTGATGTTGGTGCGGAACCAGGCAATATTTCATTATGTTGTGCATAGGGTCGCCATTATTCAATGCTGACTCAACAGCACCTAACATCAACATCAATTGAAATATTCTGAGGATGAGGGGTAATGTGATTTTTTATAAATACCCAATAAGTCACTATTATGAATATTTGGTTATATCTTTATGTTTAGATTTGATGTTTTCTAACTCCTTCCAGCTCAGTAGGATGGGGCTTGACGCTTACCAATCTGCCCTAACTTAACTCTGTCAGGGAAGAAAATTAAGAGCAGATTCTTCTACTACAGAGTCACAGATAGATAGAAGTTCAGTGGAGTGCTATTGTGTACTTCATGCTACTGAGCTAACCAAGATAGGCAAAGAAGCATGGTGAGCTAGACTTTGTCTGCAGTGCTTTTCTGCCAGTCCCCATTTTTTGTTTCCTTCGCATTAATCATCATGTCTCTCTGAAAGAGTTTCCTTTCTCATTGTATCAGTCTTTCTGAAATCATGGCCTTACAAGTTAAAAGGGGGCCTTGCAGACTATCAAATCCAGCTGTATTGTTTTAAAGGTTAGAAAAATTTAAGGCTCAGATTATTGAAATAACTTGTCCAAGTGAACCCAGCTCCTTCAAGTCACACTTGTGATTAGCACCAACTCTCAAGGCTCCTGGTCACATGCTTTTTTTCATGCCTCCCTGCTGCTTCTATATTACAACTGAAGTAAAATCATCAAAGACAAATGTCTACAATTCTGTGGTGTACTTTGGGAGTTTTTGTTTTTTTTGTATAATCCCTTTTTTACTTGATTTGATTTGATTCTGTTTTTTGAAGATAGTTTGTCTTAATTTTTGCACTTTAAATATTTGTAATAATGATTATAGATATACTAAGTATTATTTTTAAAAGGCATTTTTATTACAATTGCATTAAATCTGTAGGTTAATTTGGGGAGAATTGCCATTTTTACTGTGTTAAGTCCTTTAACCATAAATATAGTGTCTCTCCCCATTTAATTTCCCTCATGATAATTTGTCAGTTTCAGCATTTGAATCCTATAATATATGTTTTGCTGGATGCAAAACATATATGAATTTTAATTATGTAATATTAGTTCTTTATGCATAATATTTTGTTAATATACTATCAATAAAAATTGCAATGAAGAACTTCTGATTTGGGGCAGGAGAAGCAGAGACAGGTAAGGGAGGCTACTCAGCGGAGACATGAAAAAAACAGAGAAGGCATTTTCCTGGAGCAGCTCCAAAACTTTGGATCTAATACAAGGTGTGGGGCATCAGTTTCTCCACACTCACCAGTGGAGAAATCTGACGGTGGAGGGAAAGCATGGCAATTTCTGAATCCATTGGGATGCTGCCTGTGGGCCTCTGGGCCTGGGCTGAGATCAGAGGGCAGGGCTACAGCCAGGCTGATACAGTGATGTTGTTGCTGTTGTTGTTAAGTACCGTGGAGTCGGTTCTGACTCATAGTGACCCTACAAAGGGTTTCTGAGGCTGTAAATCTTTACGGGAGCATACCGCCTCATCTTTCTCCCATGGAACCACTGGTAGTTTTGAACTGCCAACCTCGAGGTTAACAGCAGTGCTAAAAAAAACCACAGAGCAGCATCTGTAAAAAGAGGTGTGATGGATTTTTCATTTTTTACTTTTCTTTCTTCCTCTCCCCTGTCGCACCCTCTCTGCCCAGAACTGACACCTTCAGGGGGGTGGGAGTGCACCCCCAAAAGGGTCCAGTGTTGTGCCCACAGTTTTCCCCTGGCACAGGGAGGAGGTCTCTGGGAACTCCAGCAGTTTCACAAGCTTATCCTTTGGCTGCTTCTTATGATGTGTGACTCTGAGACAGCCCTAAAGTTAATCTGGGTGGGAGCCTTTATTCCTGCCTTACCTAGCAAGAAACAGCAGGTCTGGCCATACAGCCAAATTGTATGTGCACCTTGTAAAACCCCAACATAAAAAGCAAAAGCCAACACCAACTATTATATACAAGGATGCAGCTATTTTGAGAATTACGCTGTTCATATGCAGATACCTAACTGACCTTCAGAGATAAAAATAGGGGACAATCTTTCTTCCATTCATTTTTCAACATCTATCTCTGCATCTCCATGGTGGACACCCCACCCACTGCTGGAGGCTTCTGCTGTGCATGAATACTGATCCACACAGCAAAGGCTACAAGACACTAGGTTATGGTTTTATTTTTGTTTTTGAGTGGTGGATTTTGTCTCTTCTTTTATATTGTTTCTGGTTTTGGTCCTTTTGGTCTCACTTTTTTCCTGAGGGTGGGACCTTTCTCTTCCTACGTTACCCAAGAAGAGACAGCAATCGTGACCATATAGACAAGCTACAAGCACACCCCATAATATCCCACCATCTGGACAGGAGCCAATACCAGATGCGAGGCATTCACCATGAAAAGGGAAACCTATCTCCAGATCTCATCCACCAGGAGACAGTCAGTAAGCTTAACAACACAGTAACATAATTCACTTAATCACTGAAAATACATCTAACTTATTGAAAATGTCCAAGGAAAAAAACAACAAAATAGCTCAGCACATGACCAAAAACAGAAAAGAGTAACTGAGACAAATGAGCTGGAGGCAGACATAGACTTCACACTAGAAGAAAAGCAGGCCTTACAAGTTTCTGTATATGGACATGCTCGGATTATCTGCCATGTATCTAGCTTACTCTATATGGACATGTTGCACTTATCTGCCTGAAAAGGCATTCAGAAAAATGATATGGAGACAATCCAAATGCTCCACAGAGGGGTGGAGGAAAATAAGGAAGAAGTCAGGACAGTGCTACAAGAGCAATCAAACAAGATAAATATAGCATTGGAAACAATAAAAACCTACAAAAAGAGGTCCAGATGATTAATAATAAAATATCAGAAATGAACAATGCACTGAAAATGCAAAGGAGTAGAATTGAAGAGATGGAAGCCAGAACCAGCGAGCTGGATGACAAATATCTCAATATTGCTAAGATAGAAGAGCAAGCAGAAAAAAGGATTTAAAGAAAATTGAAGAGCATCTAAGATTCATGCTGGATAACATGAAGAGGAATAACTTAAGAATTATTGCATTCTGAAACAGGAAGAATCACAGAGGAGATAGTTGAGGATCTTCTAGAAGAAAATTTCCCTAACTTCTTAAAGGATGAGAAGATAAGCATTCAAGAAGATGAACGAAACCCAGGAAAGATAGACCACAAAAGGAAATCACCAAGACATACCATAATCAAGCTCTCCAAAATCAAAGAAAAAGAGAGAATCTGAAAAGCAGCCAGGGAAAAGAGAAGTGCTACCTACAAAGGCAAGCAAATCAGATTAATCTCTGGCTTCTCAGCAGAAACCATGCAGGCAAGAAAGCAATGGGGAGATGTATTCATAATGCAGGCTCTGGTCTTTGATCTTCATCAGTAAGTATTTTAAGTCCTCTTCACTTTCAGCAAATAAGGTTGTATCATCTGCATATTTCTAGTTATCAATGACACTTCTTCCAATTCTGATGCCACATTTTTCTTCATATAACCCAGATTCTCGGATTATTTGCTCAGTATGCAGGTTGAATAATTATGGTAAAAGAATACAACCCTGTAGCACACCTTTCCTAATTTTAAACCATTTATTGTTCCCACATTCTGTTTGAACAACTGCCTCTTGGTCCATGTACAGGTTCCTCTTGAACACAATTAAGTGTTCCAGAATACTCATTCTCCACAACATTGTCCATAGCTTGTCATGATCCACACAATCAGAAGCCTCTGTTTTTGATTGCATAGTTAATAAAGCATAGGTAAACATCTTTCTGGTATTCTCTGCTTTCAGACAAGATCCATCTGACATCAGCAACAATATCTTTCATTCCAAGTCCTCTTCTGAACATCTGAAAGTTCTCTGTCAATGCATGGTTGCAACTGTTTCTGTATTACCTTTTGTAAAACTTTGCTCAAAAGTGATATCAAAGATATTGTCCCATGATTTCTGCATTCCTCTCTTTGGAATGGGCACAAATACAGATCTCTTCCAATCAGTTGGCCAGATAGTTGTTAATCAAATTTCTTGGCATAAATGAGTGAGTGCCTCCAGTGCCACTTCACTTGGTTGAGAGATTTCAATTTGTATTCTTTCAAATGCCGGCGCATTTTTCTTTGCCAATTGCTTCAATGCACCTTATAATCATTGGCTCTTGATCACATGCTCCCTCTTGAAATGGTTGAACATCAACCATTTTCTTTTTGTACAATAACTCTATATTCCTTTTATCTTCTTTTGATGCTGTCTGCATCATTCAATAAATTTCACAGAGAATCCTTCAATAACGCAAGTTGAGGCTTGAATTTTTTCCTCAGTTCTCTCAGCTTGAGAAATGCTGAGCATAGTCTTCCCTTTTGGTTATCTAACTCCAGGTTTTTGAACATTTCATTATAATATTTGACTTTGACTTCTCAATCTGACCTTTCAAATTTTCCATTCAGCTCTTGTACCTCCTCATTTCTTCCATTTGCTTTAGCATCTCTATGCTGGAGAGCAAGTTTCAGAATCTCTTCTGATGTCCATTTTGATCTTTTCCTTCTTTCTTGTCTTCTTAATGACCTTTTGCTTTCTTCCCATATGATGTTCTTGCTGTCATCCCACAACTCTTCTGGTCTTCAGTCTTTAGCATATAATGTATCAAATCTTCTTCAGAAGATCTCTAAATTCAGATGGGATATATTCAAGGTCATATTTTGGCTTTCGTGGACTTGTCTTCATTTTCTTCAGCTTCATTCTGAATTTGCAAATAAACAGTTAATGATATGTTCCACAATCTGCCCCTGGCCTTGTTTTGACTGATAATATGGAGGTTTTCCATTGTCTCTTTGAACAGATGTAGTCAATTTGATTTCTATGTATTCCATCTGGTGAGGTCCATGGGTATAGTCATTTTTTATGCTATCTAAAAAAGGTATTTGAAATTAACAAATAATTGGTTTTGCAGAATTCTATCATGTGATCTCCAGCATCATTTCTATCACCAAGGCCATATTTTCAAACTACTGATCGTTCCACTTTGTTCCCAGTCTTTGCATTCCAATCACTAGTGATTATCAATATATCTTAGTTGCATGTTTGATCAATTTCAGACTGGAGAAGTTGGTAGAATTCTTTAATTTCATTATCACTGGCTTTAGTAGTTGGCTCATAAATTCAAATAATAGTAGTATTACCTGGTTTTCCCTGTAGGCACATAGATATTATACAACCACAGGCAGAATTGTACCTCATGACAGATCTTAATATGCTCTTTTTGACAATGAATGTGATGCCATTTCTCTTAAATTTATCATTCCCGGCATAATAAACCATGTGATTTTCAGATTCAAAATGGCCAATACCAGATCATTTCAGCTCACTAATGCTTAGGATATCAATGTTTATATCATTTCATTTTTGACAATTTCCAATTTTCCTAGATTCATACTTCGTACATCCATGTTCCAATGATTAATGGATGTTTACAACTGCTTCTCTTCATTTTGAGTTGTGCCTCATCAACAAATTATTCCATTCATGTCATCGTGGTCAACTCTAGTCTGAGGAGACAGCTTTTCCCCAGTCCTACTTGAGCCTTACAACCTGAGGGGCTCATTTTTTGTCATTATATCTGAAAGTGTTTCTCTTCCATTCATAGGATATAGAGTGTTGAAATAGTGAAATAGTCAAAGTTTACCCCACTCAGAAAATATTAACAGTATTTTACAGGGAGGATAATAATGTTCCTCTATTTTCAGCTAAGGGCCAAGGAAATTGGTTTTTCTGCTAAAAGAGACCGAGTTTAAAATATGTTCTCCGATTCCTACAAAAGTCCAAAATAGAGCACTCAGAACCAAGTTTAAGGGAACTTTGAAAGTTAAGACATTCCTTTGTGGAAAGTACTAGAGACATTGCACAAATCATATTATTGAGGTGAAATTTCTTAGGAACTTCATTTTATGGAAACTCAATACTTAAGTCAATTTAGAATATATGCAAATAGACTGATAATTCTACAAAATACTTGAAAAAGAATAGGATCAACAGAAGCTTAACTACAGCAAAATAAAATTATATTGGGCTAGAAAAAGGAACCATTGTCTCAAACCATTCGTGATTTAAGATTTTGCTATTGCCTTTGTTGTTATTGTTGTAGTGTGCCATCGATTAGTATTCAACTCATAGCAACCTTGTATAGGGTTTCTGAGGAGAGACTGGTGGGTTTGAATCACCAACCTTGAGGTTAGCAGCCCAGTACTTGTCAACCACAGCACCATTACCTTAAAGAGAAAGAACTTAAAGTCAACATCAATATGTGTGTATGTTTGTGTGCAGTGTGTCTTAAAGATTATACCAGAAGTTATTAATAGAGATTGCTGCTGGGTAAGAAAACTGG
Organism: Chrysochloris asiatica; assembly: GCF_000296735.1. Classification (NCBI taxonomy): domain Eukaryota; kingdom Metazoa; phylum Chordata; class Mammalia; order Afrosoricida; family Chrysochloridae; genus Chrysochloris; species Chrysochloris asiatica. The sequence continues at coordinate 1,268,152 of NW_006408706.1, forward strand.
GAGACACGGGAAAAAGTAAGACTTGCATCTTGCTGTATATCTTTTTTTATGTTTTGATTTTGTTCCATGCATTTATGCTATGTTGTTTTAAAAAAAAAAAAAAAAAAAAAAAAGTAAATCTTTTGAAAAGTATTTAAATGCATCTAGTCAATGCCAACTCATAGCAATCCTCTATAGGGTTCCCAAGCCTGTCGGTTTTTATAAGAGCAGACAGACTCATCTTTCTCCCTTGGAGTGACTGGTGGGTTTGAACCACTGACCTTTCAGTTAGTAACCCAACACCTAACCCACTTGGGATCCTTAAAATGCATATACTAACACCTTGAATACCAAAATGGTAAAAGTAGTTCTCTCTGAAAAATAAGAGCATTGCTGGGATTTTTTTTTTCACTTTTGCATTTTTTGCATTTTATGATTTCTTTACCACAAATGTTTATTATATAAACAGAAGAAATAAATTTAATTTTCTGCAAAAACAAAAAAATCAATGAACCATAACAGTACAGTTTTAGTACTGGAAAGAAGGACTTTGAAAATGAAATTAGTTAAGGATCACAAGAAATTAGTTAAGGATCGCAAGAATCATGCAGAAATTTAGGTGCACCCTAATCTAATGACTGATATCCTTATAAGAAGAGAAGAGACACTGAGATGTGCACAGACACAGAGGAGACAGAGTCACAAGGAATAAGGCCATGTGAAGAGAGATTGGGATGGCAACATCCAAGGGTTACCAACAACCACCAAAAGCTAGGAGAGAGAAATGGAATACTCTCTCTGAATCTCCAAGTGGAAACAACTCTGCTAATACCATCCTTGTGTGGTGCTGTGGGATAAGCGCTGGACCTAAAATTCTATTTGAACAGCAAGGTCAGCAGTTCAAACCCACAAGCTGCTCCTTGGAAACCCTATATAAGAAGAGCTCTGGTAGCGTAGTGGTTATGAATCGGGCTGTGAACCGCAAGATCAGCCGCTCCACAGGAGAAAGATGAGACGTTCTGCTCCCTTAAAGATTAACAGTCTCGGAAACTCTGTGCAGGGTCGCTATGAGCCGGAACCGACTCCACGGCACATAATAACAACAACATGAGTCAGAACGGATGTGATGACACTTAACAATCCTCCATAACTATGAGACATTAGATTTCTGTTGTTTTCAAACACTTAGTGTGTGGTACTTCCTTACAACAGGCTATCTATTGTTAAGTGTTATCAAGTCAGTTTGGATTCACAGTGACCCCTCCTGTGCCATCCTTACAATCGTTACATTTGAACACATTGTTGCAACCACTGTGACAGTGCATCTATTTGAGGGCCTCCCCATTTTTCTTTGACTTTCTACCAAGCATGATGTCCTTCTCCAGGCACTGGTCACTCCTGATAGCATGTCCAAAGTAGGAGAGATGAAGTCTCACCATCGTCTCTTCTAAGGAGCAATCTGGCCACACTACTTCCAAAACAGATTTGTTTGTTCTTTTCTCAGTCTATGATATATTCAATAGTCTTCATCAACATCATAATTCAAATGCAACTTTTCTTCTCCAGTCTTCCTTATTCACTGTCCAACTTTCACACACATATGCTGTTGTTGAGTGCTGTGAAGTCAGTTCCTACTCATAGTGAGTCTTTCCAAAACTGTATGTAAATCTTTGCAGGAGCAGAAAGTCTCATCCTTCTCCCACACATGCATATGAGGCAATGAAAAATATTAAGGCTTGGGTCACATGCACCTTGATCCTCAAAGTGACAGCTTTGCTCTTTAACACTTTAGAGAGGCCTTTTTGCAGCAAATTTGCCCAATTCAATCTGTCATTTGATTATTTGACTGCTGCTTCCATGAATATTGATTATATTGTTGTTGTTGCTGAGTGCCATTGAGTCGGTTCTGACTTGTAGCAACCACGTATAGAGTTTCCAAGGAGCGACTGGTGAGTTTATGTTGTTGCTGTTGTTAAGTGCCGCCGAGTCGATACCAACCCATAGTGACACTGGATAGGTTTCCAAGGAGCAGCTGGTGAACTTGAACCACTGACCTTACAGTCCAAATGACTTTGCAGTCTGACACATCACCACACCAGGTGAGTTTACAGATCTTAGTAAAATGACATCTTTGATAACTTCAATTTTTTTCTCTGCTTACTATAATGTTATTTATTGGTCCAGTTGTGAGGATTTTTGTTCTCTTTATATTGAGTTGTAATCCATTCTGATGACTGTAGTATTTGATCGTCATCAGTAAATTCTTCAAGTCTCTATTCTTCCAACAAGCAAGGTTGTGTCATCTGTATATCGAAGATTGTTAATGACTCTTCCTCCAATCCTGAGGCCACATTCTTCTTCATATAATCCAACTTCTCAAATTTGCTCAACATTCAATAAATATGGTGAAAGGATACAACCTAACACACATTTCCTTATTTTAAATCATTCAGTGTCCACTTGTTTTGTTTAAGTGAATTTTTCTTGATCTTTGTACAGGTGGCTAATGAGCACAATTAAGTGCTCTGGAATTCTCATTCTTCATAAAGTAATCCACAGATTGTTATGACCCATAGAGTTGGATACCTATGTATAGTTAATAAAACACAAGTAAACATCTTTCTACTATTCTCTGCTTTCAGCCAAGATCCATCTAACATCAGCAATGATATCCCTCATTCTACATCCTCTACTGAATCTAGCTTGAATTTCTGTCAACTCCCTGTCAATGTAATGCTGCAACTATTTTTTAATTATCCTCAGCAAAATTTTACTGGCATGTGACATTAATGATATTGTTTGATGATTTTCACAATCTGTTGGGTCACCTTTCTTTGCAATGGACACAAATATGGATCTTTCCACTTGATTGACTAGGTAGCTCTCTTCTAAATTTCTTGGTATAGATGAGTGAGTTTATTGAATAGATGAGTCAGTTTGTTGAAACATTTCAATTTGCATTTCATCAATTCCTGGGACCCTGTTTTTCACCAATGTTTTCAGTGTAGCTTGGACTTCTTCCTTCCATACCACTGATTCTTGATCACATGCTACCTCTTGAAATGTTTGAGCATTGACTAATTTGTTTGGGTATAGTGACTGTGTAGTCCTTCCATCTTCATTTGATGCTGGAGTACCCACTTCTGTGATGACTCGAATACTGAGGCAATAGGCCACAATTCCTCACTGTATATAGAGTTGCTTGATGTGTCCTTAAAACATGTTGCTGTCTTTCCCCAGAGTCAGTAATCCAAGAGAGAGTGAGAGCACAGTGAATTTTATGACACAGTCTTGAAAGTTACACACCATTGCTTTCACCATAGTATCATCATCATAAGTGATTCACTAAGTTTAGCCCAAACAGAGGCATTAGACCCCACCTTTAAAAGAAAGGAATATCAAAGAATTAGTGAAGGCATTTTTAAATCATCACAAAGCCTTCTGAAATTCAGTTGATTCAGGTTCATTTTAAAATAAGCCTCATGTATGTATTGTACATGGCTCCAGCTTCACCTGACTAATTTTGGAAGTTCTATAATCTCTATTGAAAGAAGTACAGCCAGAATGTATCCTGGCTTCCAGGATAGCCAGCCTTCATTTCTTATACTTTGGACATACTGCCAGAGAGGACCAGACCCTAGAGAAGGATGTCATGTTTTGCAAAATGGAAGGTCGGAGAAAAAGAGGAAGACCCAAAACTAGATGGACAGGCACAGTGGCAGCAGCAATGGGCCCAAATGTAGCAATGATTGTGAGGTTAGCACAAGAGCAGGCAATATTTCGTTCTGTTGTAAAGAGAGTATCTATGAGTCCATACCGACTTGATGGTACCTAACAACAACAACAACAATAAAATGTGGTATGGAGCTGTAGGATAAGCAAATTCACCAATCACTCCTTGAAAACCATATATAGCGTCACTATGAGTCAGAACCATCTCACCGGCACTTAACAACAACATAATGTGGTTCTACTCTTTTGTTTGGATTTTCTTTCTCCCGTTCATATATCAATTATTCTGTATTTTTAAAAAATCTCAAGGATTATCAATGAAAACAATGTGACAGAGACCGTTATCTCTCAACTCTCCATGTGTTTCTGTATATTTCACAGATTTCTCTACAGTCAGGTTGAGATAAAATATTTAGTAAACTCTAAACAACAAAATGTAATCTGAAGTGATGAATGACACAGTCATATCGAGACAGTTGCCTATTTTATCCCTCTCTTTCCTGCCCACAGAAGCTCTAAACAGCACATGTTCCATAAGGTGAAGCTTTGGGAAGCAAAAGGACACTATTCTAATTCCTATTGGTATCATGTTTGATAAGATGGAGGTTCAGAGAAAACAGGAAGACCCCCAGCAAGATGGATTGGTAAGTGGCAGCATCAATGGGCTCAAGCGTGGCAACAATTGTGAGGTTGGCCCAGGATGGAGCAGTGTTTTGTTCTGTTGTGTATAGGGTCGCTATGAGTCGGTACCAACTTGATGGCACCTAACAACAACAACAATCCTTATTGGACTGTGTTTTGAAAGAGATGTAAATGTTTACTGTGTCAAGCCACTAAAGTGTAGCAATTTATTTTTCATCCAGCATAGGACAGAGTGTCTAATTTATAGTACTATAAACCAAACCAGTTGCTCTGAAATTAATTCCAACTGATAGCAATCACATGTGCTTCAGAACAGCTATGCGCCAAAGGGTTTTCAGTGAGTATGAACTTTTGGAAGTAGATGGCCTTCCTCTCAAGATACCACTGGGTGAATTCAAACCACCAAACTTTAAGTCAACAGTCACGTGATTAACTGCCACCCAGCAGCTCCTTCTGCCACTGCCCCCCAAAACAACAAACAAGAATTGAAGAGTCGATTCTAACTCAGTAATCCTATAGGATAGGGATGAACTGCCCCCTAGAGTTTCCAAGGCTGTCTTTACAGAAGAAGACAACCTCATCTTTTCTTGCATAGCTACTGATGAGTTCCAACCCCTGACCTTTTGGTTAGCAACTAAACTACTTTAACCACTGCATCCAGGGCTCCTGCAAAAATGAAAGAAAAAAAAAAAAGCAGAGAGATTGGAAGCAAATGCTGTTGAATGATGATGCATGGAGGGGATTAAAATCTAGATTAGGATGAATGTAAAGCTGATGTTCTCCCATGTAAACTATCATTCAATTCACAATAAAAACTTATTTAAAAAAAAAAAAAAATGGAGTGGAGGCCATGTCTAGCTTTCGCCAGCTTCACAAGGGGTTAGAAGGGAAATCAAAGGCTAGTTCCTTTGAGGCAGAGGTCAGAAATGCTTCTACCCTCCAACCATCTTTATTCAATTCTGATTGGTATCAGCAGCATTTCTGACCTCTGCCTCAAAGGAACTAGCCTTTGATTTCCCTTCTAACCCCTTGTGAAGCTGGCGAAAGCTAGACATGGCCTCCACACCATTTTTTTTTTTTTAATAAGTTTTTATTGTGAATTGAATGATAGTTTACATGGGAGAACATCAGCTTTACATTCATCCTATTGTATTTTGTTTCACTGCAATGATTTTAATCCCCTCCATGCATCATCACTCCCACACTCTACTTCTCTGCTGGGTTTGATAATCTGTTGCAAAAGCCGCACACTTCCGCATCAGAAACTACTCAGGATACAGCAATTCTCCAGCCAGGAGCGCCTCTTCTCAGCCTTGCTGAAGGCACGCTTCTCTCGTTCTTGGCCTCCCAACTGCATGGCCCTTTGGCCTGTGTCCTTCTGAGGAAAGTATTACAAGCTTTATTAGTGCTACAAACTCTATCAGTGCGACAGGTTAATGTCCAGGGGGTCTATTCTGAAAGATAACATCCTGCCCAAAGGCATTCAGTTTCACTTGTTTACTGGGCCAGGAAGTCTGCTGCTTCCACTCTGTGCCATTGTCTCTGCTGCCACCTTTCCTTGCAGGGATCTTGAACATCACTCATGGCTCTTCTTTCTTGATGGTCCTGGAATCATCTGTTCCTGCTTCTGAAATGGCTCTTATTATACCTAGCAGGATGGCAAACTAGCCAATCCCCACTTTAGACTCCCTATTTGTGTGTTCCCTGGAGAGCGACAACATGTTTGGTAAAGTGGAGAGTCAGTGAAAAAGGGAAGACCCCCAAAGGGCTGGATTGGCCAGTGACAGCAACAAGGGACTCAAGTGTAACAACAATTGTGAGGATGTCGCAGGACTGGGCAGTGTTTTATTCTGTGGCACATAGGGTCACTATGAGTTAGAACCAACTCAACACCTAACAACAACAAACACAATCCCTTGGTGGGAGTTACCAATTTACTGTACCACAGCTCCTGTCACACAGCTATACTTTAGTTAAACATTTTGAGGTACAATTCTCTTAAGTCCTACACAAATGTTTTTATCCTAATTGGAAGTTAAGATATTTCCATTTAAAGATAAATCATAGCCACTGATACTGGGCTACTTTTAATTCAGTCAAAGGAACCAAATGTTGGAACCCAGGTTGTTATTGTGCACTTTCAAGTTGATTCCAATGCATGAGGAACTCTATAGAACAGAGTAAAACAGTCCCTTAGCCTTGGGTCCTCACCTGGATTTTCCTAGGCTGAAAGTTTTAGGGGAGCAGACCAATGTGAGGCCTTTTCTCCTGCCAAGGGGCTGATGAAGTGGCACTGATCTTTCAATTAGAAGTCTAGCATTTAACCATTGTGTCACCAATGCTTGGTTCCTACCCATAGCAACCCTGTATGGGGTTTCTGAAGAGCAGCTGGTGAGCTTGAACCACTGATCTGTGACTCAAATGACTTTGCAATCCAGTGCATTAACCCACAGCACCATACCAGGGCTCCAGAGCTCTGGTAGAGTGGTGTAATTGCAGAACAAACGAAGACTATCTTTAAGGATAAGGAAACCTTAAAGAAGAATTCATCATGAAACTCAACCTCTGGGGAAAAAAACAACCAGAGATTCAGAGAAATGGCAAAAGAAGTTTATAACCTTACGAGGAATTCTTTCTAGAGGGATACTTCTTAAAACTGAATTTAAGACTTGATTGATAGAAGAAATAATAATAAGAAGAAATCAGTTAAATAATGCTATTCTCAATCTTTGGAGACTCAAGTATAAGATAAATAATGTTACACATGTGACAAGACCGAGAGCTATTTATAACTAAATAACGGAAATTCCTAAATCCAATCACTATCTCTTAAATATGCATCTTCTGGCATAATAGAAAATAGACTGAATAAAGGGCATGAAGAGGATGGTGGTTATGTGCCGTGGAGTCAGTTCCGAGACTGGAAATCTTTACAGGAGCAGAAAGCCTCATCTTTCTCCCATGGAACAGCTGGTAGTTTCCAGCTGCAGACCCTGAGGTTAGTAGCCTGATTCTTAACCACTGCTACCAGGGCAAAGGAGTGCAAGGAATTACAAAAGCTAACAAAAAAGGAAGAACAAGAAAGCCTGGGAAATTAATGGGAAGAAATGGGAGTAAGTTTATTTTAAATAAAAAACAAAAACAAGTACTAACAATAAACTTGTTGTTAAGTTGAGCCAATTCCAATTCATAGTGACCTTGAATAGGGTTTCTGAGGAGCAGCTGGTGGGTTTGAACTGCTGACCCTGTGCTTCACAGTTCAGTGCCGATTCTATAGCACCATATCAGGAGTCCTATTAAAAATGAAAAAAACTTTATCCTATTAAAAAATAAATAGGCCCAATGAACTTGTTATTTCACTCTTTGCCTGTAGATGGCAGCTCCTGATAGATACATAAGTACTTAGAATGTCCCTGCTTATGTCTGCACTAACATCATGTGAGCAGTCCTAAAGCCTGAACCCAGGTTCTCACCTAACAAAAAAACAAACAATGCCAAATTCTACTTAATCTATTTTTCCATATAGTACAAATGTAGGAATTTTTCAAACTGACATTATTACAAGAAAAAGGTAAAAGAAATAGTTTCCAGGTATACAATATAAATAAAATAATATGTGGGTTTTTTTTTTCTTTCTAATACAGCAATTGTCAGTTACTTCTCGAACTTGATTGAGCATTGCCCTGTTTCGTAGTTTTGTTATTTCTGTAAGATTTTAGTTGCCAGTAGTCGTTGGTATTCGCTAGAGTAGCTCATGAAAGGCCAGTACTGGGTAGGTGGGACACAAAACCAAAAGACCAAACCCACTGCCGCTAAGTTGATTCCAGCTCAGAGTGAATCCCACAGGATTCAGTAGAGCTGCTCCCTAGGGTTTCTAAGACTGTAAATCTTTACAGAACCAGACAGTGTCATATTTATTCCATGGAGCGGCTGGTGGGTTTGAACCAAAGAGCTTGCAGTTTAGCAAGCCAATGCTTAACTCACTATACCACCAGGGCTCCTAAAAGGGACACACACAGTATTATGGAATTATATAAAAATATACACCAAAGACTACTATGTGTTTCTTCAAGGATCCATGTATTGCTAAATAAGTAGCAGAAGGGTGTATTAAGAGTGCATGTTGTTGTTGTTGTTAAGTGCGATTGAGTTGGTACCAACTCATAGCAATCAGAGTGAAACACTGCTTGATCCTGGGCCAACCTCACTACTGTTGCCGCGCTTGTGTCCATTTGTTGCAGACCGTGAAGGGCCTGGTCAGAGGTTCGAGGCCCTATAGGCCCGAGTGTAACAGATCTAGCCACCTGGCAAATAACAAATTATTTTTATTAATTGCAGACATGAAGCCCTTGATATACACAGATAAATGTAATATTTTCCTAAAAGCCAAGACTGTAAAATTCCAAACAGGCAAAGTTCTTCCCTCAGAGAATTCATTCAAGGTAAATTGGGTGGCTCCCTGGTTTGTTCCAAGGACAATAGGAATGCCCT
>NW_006408706.1:1299030-1303385 GCF_000296735.1 Chrysochloris asiatica
GTGAGGTTCAATTATATAGTCACCTTTTATGATGTTGAAAAAAAGGTATTTGCAATGAATAAGTCATTGGTTTTGTAAAATTCCATAATGCTATCCCCAGCATCATTTCTATCAGCAATGTCATATTTTCCAGCTATTGATACTTCCTCTTGTTTCCAACTTTCGCATTCCAATCACCAGTAATGATCAAATGCATCTTGATTGCATGTTTGATCAATTTCATATGGAACAAATTTGTGGAATTCCTCAATTTCATAATTACTGATGTTGGTGGTTGCTGCATAAATGTTAATACTAGTGATATTAACTGGTCTTCCTTACAGACCTATTATTCTATCAGAGACAGCATTGTACATCAAGATAGATCTTGAAATGTTCTTTTTAATGATGAATGTAACACCATTCCTCTTTAATTTGTCATTCCTAGTATAGTAAACTATATGATCGTCTGATTCAAACTGTTCAATACCACTATATTTAACTCACTAATGCATAGGATATCAATCTTTATGTGTTCCATTTCATTGTTTTTATTGTAAATTGGAAGAAGGTTTACAGAGCAGATCAATTTTGTATTCAACAAATAATATACTTTGCTTTGTTACATTGATTGCAACCCCACCCCGTGCATCATAGTTAGCAGTATTTACTTAAACTCTTGCATTCCTCCCTTTGTTTCCTGCTACCTACATCTTTCCTCTGCCAATCTCCCAATTGTTGTACATTGCCTGTACTTATCACCCAGTAATCAACATAGAATGTTTTCTTTGTTTGTTTTTTTTTTAAATCAAGAAAACCTTTTCTTAACTTTTTTACAACAGTGGTCTCATAAAATATTTGTCCTTTTGTGGTTAACTAATTTCACTCAGCACAATGTCCTCCAGGTTTATCCAGATTGTGAGATGTTTTGCAGATTCATCACTATTCTTCAACATTGTGTAGTGGTGCATTGTGTATATGTACCAAAGCTAGTTTAACCTGTTCATCAGCATTTAGGATGTCTCCATCTTTTTGATATGTCTTGTAGACAGCATTTTGAAGGGTCCTGTTTTCTTGTCTGTTCTGCTACTCTCTGTCTGTTGACTGGTGCATTTATTCCATTTACCTTCAGTGTAATTATCAATAGGTATGAATTGATTATAGTAGTTCTGATGTGGCTCTGCAGGTTAATGTGCTGGACTGAAAAGTTGGTTTGAACCACAAAGTCAGTGGCTCAAACTCACCAGCTGCCCCTTGGCAACCCTATACAGGGTCGCTATGAGTAGGAACTAACTCAAAAACTTAACAACAACAAAAATGAATGTCATTTTTGCTGTGTGTTCTTTGTTGTTGTTGTGCTGCTGGTTTCTTTGTTCCACATAATTTTGTGTGCTGAGTTCATTTTATTTGTGGGTTTTCTTTGTATTTTTCATTTCTGTGTGTTAATGATTACTAAATCTTTCTGATTTTCTTCTCTTTTTTTTGTGAAGGTGTATTAAATTTCTTTAAAATTTCCTGTAATTTATTAATTTTTTCCCTGTTTAAAACAGTATGTTTTATCTTGAAATCTTGACTTCCTTGCCATTTGGAAGTTCTATATCTATACTATTCCATTTTTGCTTTGTAGTTGATTTCACTATAAATGGGTATTTCTAGTTCCCTATTATCAGGCTTGTAGGTTTGTTTTACTTTAAATACTTCTATATCTGGATTGAGTTCTAGGTGGTATTGTCATATATGTTTATCTCAGGTTGTTGTATGCTGTTGTTGGTTCTCAGTCCAAAGAACACCATATAGTACATTTTTAAAATTGGTCTGGTTATTACAAAGTTATTTATAAATCTGGAAATGTCCTAATTTTGCTATGGTATTAGAGAGACAATTTTCCGGGTATAAGATTCTTGATTGGCAAGTTTTTTTTTTCTTTCTGAGTTCTGTATATATCATCTTATTACTGTCTCTCTTTTTTTTTAATGTTTTATTGTGAATTGAAATGAAAGACAAGATCATCAGTTTTACTTTCAACAAATCATATAGTTTGCTTCCTGTTAATGATTATAATCACCTCTATGCAACAACAGTTATCCCACTTCCTCCCTGTGTTTCCCATTTCCATTCCACCCACCTTCCCATTCCTTGTCAACTAAGACATCAGGTAAATGCTCTCCTTTTGATTTAGAATGATTGACCATTCCATGGTGAGCATACTTCATCAGTTTTGTTCTTCCCCATATACAGCTATCTACTACCTTGCTGAAAATCGGGCCACAAGGTTGAGTTAGTTTCTAGGCCTGAAGGGTAGTCAAGGGCCATAGTCTCAGATTCCTCTAATCTCTTTCTGACCAGTAAGCCCAGTCTTTTTTTATATAATCTTGGGTTTTGTTCTACATTTTCTGCTGCTCTCCCTGAGACCTTCTAATGTGATCCATTTCAGAGAAGTTGATAGTGGTAGCCAGGCACTATCTAATTCTTCTGGTTTCAGAGTCATGGAGACTGATGCTCACATGTGTTCCATTAGTCCATTGGACTAACTGACTCCAAGCATTTCCAATTCTCATCTCTCTTCTATCTTCTGTACGTGGAGAGACCAATAATTGCCCCTTAGATAGCCACCCTTGAATTTTTATGATCTAGATGCTACTCATTAAAATAAGGATGTAGAACATTGTTTTTGTAGACTATGTTATGCCAATTGAACATGGTGTCCCCTGACACTATGGTCCTGAGGCCCCAGGCCCAGAAAATCATTGCCTTAAGATGTTTGATAACATTTAAGAAGTTTTCATCACTTAACCCACAGTATGCTCCATCAAATTCTTAGGGGTGTTTGGAGCTAAGATAAATTGTTGTTGTTGTTGTTACATGCCATGGAGTCGGTTCCGACTCATAGCGACCCTGTACAGGGTTTCCGAGGCTGTAAATCTTTACGGGAGCAGAAAGCCTCCTCTTTCTCCCACGGAACAGCTGGTAGTTTCAAACTGCTGACCTTGCGGTTTGCAGCCCGATTCATAACCACTACGCTACCAGAGCTCCTTATACCCATGTACAAATATCTCCTTTCAAACACGCATATTTGTTGCAATACCCCCAATCTTATCCCCATACTCATTCAGCATGTATTTCTGTCCACTGCCTTCCTGTCTGTATGGTTTCTGTTAAAAAAATCAGAGCTTAGTTTTATTGCTTTTTCTTTGTAGGTAAATTTTCACTTTTCCTGAGCTGCTCTCAGAATGCTAAAGTCCTTGTCTTTAGTTTTGAAAAACTTGATTATGATAGTCTTTGTGATTTTCTTTTGGGTTCTATCCTGTTTGGGGTTCATTCAGCTTCTTGTATGCTGATTTTTTTTATCTTTCATGATGTTAGGGAAGTTTTCTCCCAACAATTCTTTGAGAATTTTCTCTGTGCTTTTTATTGTCTCTTTCTGTTCTGGAATCCCAAACACCTGTAAGTTATTCTTCTTCATAGTGTCCTACATAACTCTTTCACTTTCTTCAGATCTTTTCTTTCTTTATTTCATGTGTTCATCAAGCACACTGGTATGTAGAGATTTATCTTCAAGCTCACTAATTTGGGCTTCCATTGTCTTGAATTGACTCTATTGCCCTTTCAATGTATTGTCCATTTCTGAAATTTTAGTATTAATCTTCTGGATTTCTAATAACAGGTTTTGTATTGTTTAAATTTTTGCATCTGTTTTGTCTGTTCTTGCAGTATTTTCCTGAATTCTTCTAAAGTTTTTTCTATGTTTCTCTTGCTTTCCTCAATTTTTCTGTCAGTCATCTGATGGTACCTACAGATCATTCTTTTGAATTCTTTTTCAGTTTGTTCCATTACCTTTTCTTTCTCAGGAACCTTTTCTTGTTCTGCACCTTGGTCATTTATTTGAGCCATTCTTGTTTCTTCATATGAGCTAATACTGTCTGTTGTCTCCAGGGCACTGTATTTACATTTAATTGATGATTGTATGTGTTTGTTCTTAGGTCCTCAATAACTCTCTCCTGTGGGCATAGTTAGAGAATACAAACATGTACATCATTCTCTATTCATAGTTAATTCACCTCAGTGTAGAATGGATTTGGCTGGTGTTGGTTGTTTTCTATTATTGATCAGGTTAAATAGGAGCTGGTTTTTGTTCTTGGCTAGTGGGTGAGCTACAGAGGGTACAGATGTGACTGGCCTGTTTGGGCACAGTTACTGTCTCCTGCCAAGTGGGAAAGAGCAGAGCCTCCATCCCCCCCCTCCCCCAACACACACACACGAAAGCAAAATAGAATAAACAAAGAAGAAACCAACAATGTATGCATAAAAAAGGTGAAAGATTGTGACTCTCATTACCCAACATGTCACATTTAGGACAATAGTAAAATATAAATAAA
>NW_006408706.1:1303485-1320612 GCF_000296735.1 Chrysochloris asiatica
ATATATATACCATCTGACTATTTTGTGCATAAACAACATACTTCTGGCAGTACCAAGTGCCATGGTATGAGACAGGAGTAATGTTGGGTGTGAATAAAGAAGATCATAGAAAAATTGATGCATTTGAGTTATGGTGTTGAAGAAGAATATTAAAAGTACCATGGACTGCTAGAAGAACAAATATTTGTGTTGGAAGAAATACAGTCAGAATGCTCCTCAGAAACCAGGATGGTGAGACTGTCTCTCATACTTCAGATCTATTTTCAGGAGGAACCAGTCCCAGGAGAAGGGCATTATGCTAGGTAAAGTGGAGGGTCAGCTAAAAAGAGGGGAAAAAAACAAACCAATGAGATGGACTGGCACAGTGGCAGCAGCAAAGTGTAGCAACAATTGTAAGAAGAGCGCAGGACTGAGCAGTGTTTCATTCTGTTGTGCATAAGATCACTATGAATCGGAACCAACTCAATGGCACAACAGTAACAGGAGTAATCTTAAAACTGCATATTTCCATTCAACCTCTCCCTTTCTTTGTGCTATTCTTAGCATAAATGAGGAAGCTTTAACGAATCTGTGGAAATTAGCTTTAAATTTTACTTCTGTATGCTACAACTCCCATAATACATTGACATAATGTAACTTTATAAGATTAATTATCCTTTTAAAAACTAAATAACATAGTGCTTTTTATTCCTCTAAATTGCTAGTGCTTTTCATATATTCTTATAAATCTAAATGTTCATCTGGTATTTGTTTTCAGCCCCATGAGCTTCCTTTTACATACTGTGTAGTAAAAGTTTATTTCATTGAATTACTCAGCTTGTGTTTATCTGAAAAAGTCCTTATTTTGCCTTCATTTGTGATAGATCATATAAATAAAGAATTGTTGGTAATGGGTTGGGTTTTTTTCAGCTTTTTTAAGTTGGTGTTCCATTGTGGCTTACACTCTTCCTTAAGAGAATTTCTTACTCTCTTGAGATAATGCAATAAAAGAACTTCTTACTGTTTTACCCCCAAACTGCTTTTAAGATTTTCTCTTTATTTTTGGTTTTCATCAATTTCCCTATGGCTGTACAGGGTCGTTATAAGTTGGAACCGACTCCATGGCACATAACAACTACAACAATATGCCAAAATATGAATGAGTCTGGTGGTGCAGTTGGTTAATTATTGGGCTGCTAACTAAAAGATCTGGTTGCATAGTGGTTACGAATCAGACTGCTAATCTCAAGGTTGGTAGTTCAAAACTACCAGCTGTTCCACTGGAGAAAGATGAGACTTTCTGATCCCGTAAAGATTTACAGCCTCAGAAACCCTGTGCAGGGTCACTATGAGTCAGAACCGACTCCACGGTACTTAACAACAACTAAAAGATCAGCCATTCAAACCCATCAGCCACCCAAAGGGAGAAAGGTGAAGCAGTCTGCTTCCATAAAACTATAGTATCTAGAATCCTACAGAGTTCTATTCTGCCCAATAGGCTCACTATGAGTCAGAATCAACTCAATGCAGTGGCTTTTTTTGTTTTATGTCAAGGTGTGAATTTTTTATATATATCCAGGTAAGGGTTTGTTGAGGTTTTTGATCTGTGGTTTGATGTTTTTCATCAAATATAAATCATTTTTTGTCATTATTTCTTCTTCAGAAATGTGTTTTCTATCCCATTCTCTCATTCCCTCCCTTCTGAAAGTTAAGAAGTATGTAAGATCATTTGATACTATCTCCTAGATTGCTGATACTCTGATTTTTTCTCTCAGTATTTCTGTCTGCATATTAGTTTCTATTGAACTGTTTTCAAGATCATTAACTTCCTTCTACATTATCCAATGTGCTGCTAAACCCATGTGTTTAATTTATATTTTTCAATATAATTGTTCAGTTCTAGAGTTTCTATTTACTTCTTTTTGGTATTTTCCATTTCACTCAAAATATCC
The DNA here is from genome assembly GCF_000296735.1 of Chrysochloris asiatica. Taxonomy (NCBI): domain Eukaryota; kingdom Metazoa; phylum Chordata; class Mammalia; order Afrosoricida; family Chrysochloridae; genus Chrysochloris; species Chrysochloris asiatica. Next base: position 1,305,417 of record NW_006408706.1, read on the forward strand.
ACTATCTTATCTTCACACATTAGATCATGTTTTCTTGTATATATTTTCACATTTTAATTATAATTTGTTAAAGTTCCAGTTTATAATAAATTACAATAACTGGCTTATTACTTTTTGTTGTTGTTATGTGGCATCGAGTCAGTACCAACTCATAGCGACCTTATGTACAACATAACGAAACACTGCCTGGTCCTGGGCCGACCGCACTACTGTTGCCATGCTTGAGCCCACTGATGCTGCCACTTTGCAAATCCATCTCCCTGGGGGTCTTCCTCTTTTTCTCTGACCCTCCACCTTACCAAACATGATATCCTTCTCCAGAGACTGGTTCCTCTGACAATATGTCCAAAGTACGAGAGACGAATTTGGCCATCCTGGCCTGCAAGGAGCACTTTGGTTGCTCTTCTTCCAACACAGATCTGTTGGTTCTATGGGCAGCCCATAGTACTTTCAATATTCTCCTCCAACACCATAATTTAAAAGCTTCAATTCTTCTACTTTTATTGACTGGTTTTTGATTATGTGTTGCATTTTCCTACTTATTTTCATGCCCATCTAAAAATGAATTCAGATATTATACATAACAATACCAGATGACTAAAGTGTAAATTCTGTTTTGTTTTATTCAGATTATTCCCAGAGAACACAAGTCTTTTCTTCAACTAAGATTTTTGTTTGTTTCCAATTGTTACCAAGTTGTCTCCAACTCACAGTTCTGTTGTTGTTAGTGCCATCCAGTTGGTTCTGACCCATAGAGACCCTGTATAGGGTGTCCAAGGAGCAGTTGGTGAGTTTGAACTGCTGATCTTGCAGTTCAAATTGACTTTGCAGTTCAGCACATTAACTCACAGCACTGTACCAGGACTCCCAGAAGTCCCATGCATATCAGAGTAGAACTGTGTCTGTAGGTTTTCAGTGGCTGAGCTTTCAGAAGTAGATCACCAAACGTTTCTTTTGCGATACGTCTGAGTGTGTTTGAACCTTCAGCCTTTCAGTTAGTAACTGAGTACATTAACAACTTGCACCATGCAGAAATTTCACAATTAGGGTGAGGGACAAATATTTAGATTCTTCCTAAAGTCATGTTGAACAGAGTCAAGCAACACTTAATTTAGATTGAATTTACTTGCAATAGCCTCATTTCCAATACATTCATGCTGTATCTTCATTTTTTTTTTTTTCTTTAGTATTTGAACTTTAAGGTGGTTGTGTCGAAGGTTCAGATATTTTTGACGCAACTTTAGATTCAACGCTGGTAATGGTCAGAATTCAGACACTATAGGAATGTGTAAGGATATGGGTTTTTCTGCTTTCTTGGCAATATCTAGTGGTGAATGGTGTATGGACAGGGAAGAATTGTCAATTTGAACAATTTTTTTTTTCAAATTATGAAAAATTTGGGGCTTACTCTGGTTATTTGTTGTTCTGTCACTCATTATCCCAAATTTAGCACTTTAACCAAGTGTTTTGTAATGCTCAGGGATTATGTGAATCAGACAAGATGTACCCTAATGAAACAGGGCAGGGATCTTATGGAAGTGTATTTGATAATTTGCCTGCATGTTGATGCCAGCTGTTGTCTGGTACCTTAACTAGGCATGAGCCAGAACTCCTTCTCACACCATGGCAGCCTTTGACTCCTTACGTTACAGTTTAATATTTTAAAGTCAAATGCCCCAAGAGGACCAGGTAAAAACTCTATCATTATTTATAACTTAGTTTCAAAATTCACGTATCATTATTTCCACCATTATAAAAAAACTACTTAATGTCATGTTATATGAAAGAGAACGTAAGAGTAGACATTGAAGCCTCTGCCTACTGCAGGCTTCTTCCTGATTTCAGTGCACCCTACAAAGCCACACTTCCCTCTCAATCTTGTTTGATTTTGCCTCATCTCTACCTTTGGCTGGTCAATTCTTTGCCTGTATTTACACCCCACACTCCCAAGTTGGGACTGCTAGAACTCTGTTTATAAATAAATGCCTCCTTTCTGGAAATCAGTTCATTGGGCCTTCATTTTGCCCACCACTCTTTGCTGACCCCATAGAAAAGTATGATTTTAATTTTGTCTGGGTTTTTATTGTCATTATGTGCCTTTCACATCTCTTTATATCCTAACAGGAAGAAAAAAATCCATGAAAATATTTCATTTTTATGTCTTCATTTTATATTTCTGCTAAGTTTGGGTTTGCTTATTTCTAAAATTCACTATTTCTTTGTATTTCCTTGCTACTTTTTTATGGCATTATGCTTGCCTTATAGTATGTATGTGATTTGTTATATAAAGTTCATGGATTAAGAATCACCTGGGGATCTTGTTTAAAATGTAGCTTCTGATTCAGCGTATTTGGGGTGGAAATGCAATTTCTCAGCATGGGATTGAATTTTATGAAACTCTTTCAAAGGCCTGCTTTCTCCGTGACTGGCTGATGCTATGCTACTATCTGCTACTAGAGGGTGCTGTAAGGACAGTGTTAGGCTGAAAGAGGAGACTCAGCTCATTGAGTCTGTCTTTCTGTTCTCCATAAAGTGTCAAGTAGATCACCTTGGAAAAATCGTGGTAGTGTTTTCCAGAGTGGCAACAGCCCTCCTTATTTAGAGGGGAGTACCCCAGCCCCACTCCAGCCCAAAAAGGTTGAATTATGGCTTATAAGCAGGTATCTTCTATTAAGCATCTTCATTACCACAATGGTAGGCAGCATATTTCTAAAGTACCCACAGCCTCTTCTCAGATTGCAGAGCCTTCCTCTAAACTTCTAAATTCCATCCTTGGTCACTTTTCCTCTCTATCAGGGGGGTTCGTTGTTCCCTACAGTGTTAGGAACTGTTAGGTGTTGTCGAGTCATTTCCAACTCATAGCGACCCTCTGCACAACAGAAAGAAACACTGTCCAATCCTGAGCCATCCTCACAATTGTTATATTTGAGCCCATTGCTGCTGCCATGATGTCAGTCCATCTTGTTGGAGGTCTTCCTCCATTGTGCTGACCCTCAACTTTATCAAGAGCGATGTCCTTCTCCAGGGACTGGTCCTTCCTAATAACACATCCAAGGTCTGAGGGACAAATTCTCACCACCCTGACTTCTAAGGAGTATTCTGGATGTACTTCCAACACAGATTTTTATGTTCTTCTCACATGGCACTGTGAATATTATTCTCCAACACCATAACTTAAACGTATCAATCCTTCTAGTCTTCCTTATTCACTAACTTCCACATACATAAGAAGAAGTCAAAAATGCCATGGCTTAAGTGCACCTTAGTCCTGAATCAGATCTCCTTGATATTTAACACTTTACTGAGCACTTTTGCAGCAGATTTACCTAATATAATGTAATCCATCATTTGATTTCTTGACTGCTGCTTCCATCAATGTTGATTGTGGATCTAAGCAAAATGAAGTATTTGACAACTTCAGTCTTTTCTCCATGTATCATGGTATTATATATTGGTCTAGTTGTGTGCTGTGAAGTTGGTTCCAACTCATAGTGATCCTGTATAGGGTTTTCAAGGCTCTGGATCTTTACAGAAGCAGAAAGCCTCATCTATCTCCTGTGGAGCTGCTAGTGTATTCGAATTGCTGACCCTGTGGTTAGCAGCCCAACATATAACCCACTCCACTACCAAATTTTCTTTACATTGAGGTATGATCCATACTAAAGGCTGTAGTCTTTGTTTTAAGTTCTCTTCACTTCCAGCAAATAAGATTGTACCATGCACATATCGTAGGTTGTGATTGAAGTCCCTTTTAATAGTAATCATCACTTACCTACTATTATGGATTGAACTGTTTCCCCCTAAAATATATACTGAAGTCCTACCTTTATAGGCTATGTTTCTGTTTGAGAAGTAGGGTTTTCTTTATTATGTTAATTAATTCCCAAGTAATGGGAGTTCTCAAGGGGGAAATTCATATGAAGACAAATGTCATGTGATCAGACATAGCTGTATCTACAAACCCAGGAATGTTGTTGTTAAGTGCTGTTGCATCTGTTTCAACTCACAACCACCCGGTATAGGGTTCCTAACGAATTGCTGGGGGGTTTGAACCTCCAGCCCATGGTTAGCAGTCCTGTGCTTACCCTACAGTGCCACACCAGGACTTCAAGAATATTAAGGAATACCAAAGCTTGTTACTAGATACCAGGAACTAGAAGAGAGACCCATACATGGAATCAACACAGCCAAGATTGATACTTTGGACTTTTAACCTTCAGAACTGTGAGAAAATAAATCTGTTTTTTAAAACCATCCACCCTGGGAATTTTTGTTGTTGTACAATAGTGCTATGCAACTAAGACCTATTTAGTCATTATGTGAAATTTTCCTTGTCCAAATTACTAATGCAGTTTCTGACCAGGCAAAAGAGATTCTAGATCAAACTTTGCTCAGCAGAAGCATTCTATACACTGCCCGTCTGTTAGCTTGTTGTACTGTGGTGACTTGTGTGTTGCTGGGATGATGGAAGATATGCCATGGGTATTTCAAATACCAGCAGGGTCACCCATGGTGGACAGGTTTTTGCAGATCTTGCATACTAGGCAGACTAGGAAGATTGGCCTGGCCATCTACTCCCAGTCGTTCATAGCCATTAAGGGACTTATGGAGGATAGTTCTTCACGAGGTTACCATGAGTCAGAATCAACTTGATGGCAACTGGTTTGCGTGTGTTTATATAATTATATTGTTGTTAAGTGCTGTGGAGTCAGTTCCGACTCATAGTGACCCTCTACAAGGTTTCCGAGGCTGTAAATCATTACGGGAGCAGAAAGCCTCATCTTTCTCCCACGGAACAGCTGGCCATTTCGAACTGCTGATCTTGAGGTTCACAGCCCAATTCGTAACCACTACGCTATGAGAGCTCCCCATATAATTATATTACAATACTATAAATATGAATGTTAGCTGAAGGTAATGTTCATTCTTTTCTTTGTAGCTATGGTCCTGGAATCTTGTGAACAAGGCTAGCTTTTTCAAAACTCCACTCCTCAAACACTTACCTCTATGACTTGAACTTAGACCCTAAGAAAGTATGGCTGAAATAGAGAAAATAATTCCTCAACTCTAAGGCTTTGTTTGTCCTATGATCTGCCTCTTTCCAAAATGGTTGAAAATGACTTAACGGGGACACCTTGTCCTCTACCAACTAGATATGCCTTGTTCTGGAAACCTAAATAGAATCATCTCATCATAACACAATGACGCAGTATAAATTTTTATGCTTTTTTTTTTTTTTTCAAATTATTATACTTTCAATGAGATGAATTGACACAGTGGCAGCAACAGTGAGCTCAAACTAACAATTGTGAGGATGATGCGAAGCCAGGCAGTGTTTTGTTTTGTTCTGCATACAGTAGTGATGAGTAGGAACTGATTCAATGGCACCTAACAGCAATACGATTCCTAAAATCTTATTTATTCAGTTTTAAATAATACCATCCAGGCTTAAGTTAACCTATCACTGTCTAGTCCTTTTTACATATTTACTTCTATTATGAAGTGAAAATGTCTGTGCAATAAGTCTAATTTCAACTTTATTTCTCAACAATAGATTGAACAAGAGCACATTTCCACAAAAAATAACACCTTGAAGACACAACACAGCTTAAATTCATCCCTATAAAATAAAAATTTCTCCAACAAAAGTATTCTGCTTATAACATCATTTTATAACATTTTACAGGGGCTTAGCTCCTTAAAACCATGGCTTATTAGCTGCCTTATTTCCTATAAAAGTCTTATTTTATTTTTATATAATGCTGTAAATATAATGGCTCATTTAAAGGATTTTCCAAGAACAAAGTCTCACAAAGATATGGTTAAAGATAGAGAAGGAAATTACTTAACTCATGGCTCAATTGTCAGTACCCCATTTTTCTAACTTTTGGGCATGTGACAGATCAATGCCATTGACGTGACTCTGACTCATAGAGGCCTTATATACAAAAGAGAGGACTTTTGCCCTCTCCTGAGTCACCCTCAAGTCACGTTAAGTCCATTGTTGTAGCTATTCTGTTGTGACTAGTCTCCCTCACGCTCATCCTTGTTGGCCCTCTACTTCAACAAACATGATGTCTGCCTTTAGTGAGTGATTCCCCTTGATGTGCCCAAATAAAGCAAGTCAGATAATCATCTGTCATGTTCCACGGTTTTTCATTGGTTTAATTTTGGAAAGAGATCTCCAGGCCAATGCTCCTAGTCTACCTCAGGTATGGAAGCCCTGCTAAAACCCTATCCACCACTAGTCCTTGTTGCTGTTGCTGTTTAGTGCTGTCTGTTCATTCTGACTCACAGTGACTCCATTTAGCATTTCCAAGAAGCAGTTGGTGGGTCTGAACCACCAACTTTGCAGTTAGCAATCCAGTGCTTATCCTATAGCACCACAGCAGAACTCAAAACAACAGTGAGATAGCACCTAATGCCTGCTAAAATGGCAATAATTAAAATCAAGTAGACAGAAAACTGTGCTTGTGGTAATGTAAAATGGTAAAACCACTGTGAAACACAAAATTGTGATTCCTGAAAATATTGAAAACAGAATTAGTATATGATCCAACGATTCCACCCCTAGGTATATACCCTAGGGACCTAAAAGCTCCAGGGTCACTATTGTATATGCATACGTTGTTAAGGAGTTCTGGTAGCATAGTTGTTACTAACCAGGCTGCTAACCTCAAAGTCAGCAGTTTGAAACTACCAGCTGTTCCACAGGAGAAAGATGAGGCTTTCTGCTCCCGTAAAGATTTGCAGCCTCGGACATCCTGTGCAGGGTCACTATGAGTAGGAACCAACTTCATGGTACTTAACAACAGCATTGTTGCTCAGTGCCATTGAGTCTATTCTGACTCATAGCAACACTGTATAGAGTTTCCAAGGAGTAGTTGGTGGGTTTGAACTGCTGACCTTGTCATTTACAGTTCAGCGCTGATCCTATAGCATCATACCAAGATACATATAGTGTAATATACAGTATATTAAGGATGACAAGCTATGGACAACATTGCAAAGTATGACTATTCTGGAACACTTAATTGTGCTCATGAAGAATCTGTACCTGGACCAGGAAGCAGTTGTTTGAAAGGAATGTGGGAACACAAAATGGTTTAAAATTGAAAAGGTGTGTGACAAGATTGTATTCTTTCATCATATTTATTCAACCTGTATGTTGAGCAAATAATCTGAGAAGCTGGGTTCTATGAAGAAAAATGTGGCATCAGGATTGGAGGAAGACTCATTAACAACCTGCGATATGCAGATGATACAACCTTGCTTGCTAAAAGTGAAGAGGACTTAAAACATTTACTGATGAAAATCAAAGAGCACAGCCTTCCCTATGGATTACATCTCAATGTAAAGAAAACAAAAATCCTCACCACTGGACCAATAAATAACATTCTTATCAACGGAGAAAAGATTTAAGTTGTCAAGGACTTCATTTTTCTTGGATCAACTATCAACACTCATGGAAGCAGCAGTCAAGAAACCAAACGACGTATTGCATTACGTAAATCTGCTGCACAAGACCTTTTTAAAGTGTTGAAGAGCAAAGATGTCAGCTTGAGGAGTAAGGTGCGCCTGTCCCAAGCCATGGCATTTTCAAGAACCTCATATGCGTTCGAAAGCTGGACAGTGAATAAGGAAGACCATAGAAGAATTGATGCTTTTTTTGAGTTATGGTGTTGGAGGAGAAAATTGAAAGTGTCATGTTCTGCTAAAAGAACCAATAGGTCTGTTTTGGAAGAAGTGCAGCCAGAGTCCTCCTTGGAGGCCAAGATGGCCAAACTTCGTCTCTCATACTGCGGACATATTGTCAGGAGGGACCAGTCACTGGAGAAGGATATCATGTTTGGTAAGGTAGAGAGTCAGAGAAAAAGAAAAAGACCCCTAACGAGATGGATTGGCTAAGTGGCAGCATCGATGGACTCAAGCAAGGCAACAGTAGTGAGGTTGGCCCAGGATTGGGCAGTGTTTCTTTCTGCTGTGCATAAGGCCGCTATGGGTCAGTGCTGACTTGATGGAACCTAACAACAACTAGTGTGGCACTGTAAGATAAGCACTGGGCTGTTAACTGCAAGATCAGTAGTTCAAACTCACCTGCTGCTCCTGGTAAACCCTATACTCTAATAAGGAGCCCTGGTAGCACTGTGAGTCGTGAGTTGGGCTGACAACTGCAGTTGGAATCTGTAAGACGCTTCACAAGAGAAAGATGAGGCTTTCTGCCCTGCAAAGATTCATTGCCTCAGAAATCCTATAGAGGGTCACTACTATAGTGTATACATATGGTATAATGCATAGTACATTACGGGGCGCTGGTGAGGCACTGTAGGGTAAGCATTGGACTGTTAATAGCAAGATCAGTGGTTCAAACCCAGCAGCTGTTTCCAGGAAACCCTATACAGGATCGCTCTGAGTTGAAACCAACTCAATAGCACTCTAACAACAAAGGATTCTTGGTAGCATAATGGATTACATATTGGGCTGTTAACCATAAGGTCAGCAGTTCTAATCTAACAGCTGTTCTTCAGGTGAAGGATGAGCTTTCTGCTCCCATAAAGACTTGTGTTAATTTTGTAACCTCAGCTAGGTTCCAGTGAATTAAAAGGAAAATTTTGTGACCATGTTTGGGCTACTATGGAAATGGAGAACACAGAATTCTGTCTCTTTCAGGAGCCACCTAATCCCGAGAACAACATGATAATAGTAACTGATCTCAATATTATAAAATGTGGTAACTGATAGAGGTGATGGCTGCACATTATGATCAATATAATCAATGTTACCAAATTATACATCTAAAATTGTTGCATTGGCAAATGTTGGGTTATATATTTTTTTAACACAATTAAAAACAAAGAACCTTTGAAAGTTATTAATGCCCAGTTGAGAAGTAGTTTTAACAAAGAGAAGAGACCCAAATTTGAAAGCACCCAATTCAGAAGACAGTTGGAGATACACACTGCTTCCCGGCTGACTCCAAAATATCTATGAGGGAAAAACCTCTCCCCTCAAGTTACAATAAAATACTAGAGCCAGAGGATTTTGAGAGTTCAAGAGGGAGAGTTCCTTTTACATGAAAAGTGGGGTCTCTCTAGAAAGCTGATATCTCATGTCCATCACTGTAGGTAATCTATCTTCATAATGAATTGATTATCAATTGCCATAAAAATTAACTTTCTTGCTGTAATGAATTAAACAAGTAAATCTTATGAAAGCATAATTGACTATGATTTTTACTGGTTTCACACCCATGCCCAAATATGAGCGTTCAGAAAGCAGGATGATGCCTCAATAGGAGCACCAGTCTTATTGTCAGAAAACCCGGGTTTTTTGTTGTTGTTTTATTTTTTTTTAAAGCTTTTATTGTGAATTGAATTATCGTTTACATGGGAAAGCATCAATTTTGCACTCATCCAACCATATTTTGTTTCATTGCAATGATTAGATGTCCCTTCATGCATCATAATTTAACAATATTTGCTTCTATTCCCTAGGGATTGGGGGTGGGTCTGATGTACACAAACACTCTTAGGAATATATAATCATTTGAACAATGAAAAGACTCATTTTGCTAGTCAGCCTCATGACAGCCAGCACACGGCCTTTCTCTTTACATGAGTCTAGAGTCCTCAGCTGTTCTGTCTCTCCATGCCATCACCTCTGCCTCCATTTCTGGTATGGCTACTTCTTTGGTTAGGGTTCCACGTTCCACTAATACTCTTCAAGAGATTGATGGTCCTTTGTTCCTGGAATATTAAGCTTAACTACTCCCCTCTTTATTTTACAAAACTGCTACCTTTACAGTTCTGGCAATTGCTATTAGTGAAGATAATGATTTCTCACTGTTAAATCAAAGAATCCTATCCTTATCTCCTTTTATAAGACCTAGCTAAACAAGATGAAAACTATTCAATGGGGATTCAACTTTCCCACACACACTCTGAAACTAACCTTCCTCTTGAAAACTTGTAAGCCAGCCACTTCATGCCTTTATAGTCCCCCCACCCCACCCCCACCACCTTTTTAGGTAGTCAATGTCTAAGTTGATCATCCCTATCAATCCTGTATACCAAGGGTATAGGCTTGATCCTTGATGTGAAGACTCCTTCCCTCTCAGTTGGTATTTTGAGCTACTACATCCATAACTATAGATCAAGTTCATCAAATTGAAGCAACTCACATTTGCTTCCTTTATTGTATTTCTTTATCATCCTCTAGATGAGCTCTGGTCATCAAGCTATCAAAGGTAGGTCAAATGGGTACTTTCTGAAAATTTGGGCATTCTTGTGCATCTCTCCCCACTTCATATCAGCTGGATGCTTCACTCTTAGCTCTAGCCCTCTGTGGCTAGGTCAATGTCCATGGGCTCAGGAGTTCCCAACTCTCCCCAAACTTTGGACCAACTAACCCTTCCTCTTCTCTGTCTCATCTCAAGGTCAACAGGAGTCTATGGAACATGTGAAGACCTGGGTTTTTAAAGAACAAAGTCAACATACAAAAATCAGTTGAGTTTTTATATACCCACAATGAGCAATTTGAAAAATAAATTAAGAAAATGATTCAATTTACAATAGTCTCTGCAAACAAAATAGACATGACACCAACCAACCCTCCCATAACACTCTACTCCTCAACTGGGTTGATCATTCACTGCAATGGCCACACAGAACTCAGACACCATACACACAGTTATGGGGTTTATTAGAGACGTTAACAGGTTACAATTCAGGACCAGAAGTGCCCAGGGCACAGTTCTAATCGGACAACCTCTCCTCAGTCATGTCCACAGACACGGGCAATGTGACAAAGCTTTGTTAGGGCTGCTAATAAAGTTTCACAGGTCACACCATTGCACTGAACCTGAAGGCACCTGGCTCTATGGGTCAACAAACCTAGCTCCCCCAATTAAATACTTCTCGCCAATGTCACGCAATTTTATTTCCTCTGTGGGCTGGGAAGCCCACTGCTCTGGTAGTCTGGTGCTCTGGTTCTTGGTTCTGCTGCTGCTGCTTCTCTGCCACTCTGCTGGTGTAACGGCTTTCTGTTTCTGAGTTGAGGAGATTCAGTGTGCAGGGATCTCAGCATCCAAATGACATGCTCCACTCCTGGTTCTTTATTCTTTGATGGCAGTGAAATAGCCTCTCCTGCTTTTGAGATGGCTCATTTCATGACCATGTTAGTGTTCTAAGTTTTTACAATCACAGTTAACTGTGAACAATCATTCACAACTGATTCATATCCTATCAGTAGCTCTTCCCACCTTCTTTCACTCAGACCCATCAGGAAAAAGAGTAATTTGGTGGGAATTACTAAGGCTAGAAGTTGTTGTTAAGTGGGTTCTGAGGAGCAGCTGGAGGGTTTGAATCATTGACTTTGGGGTTCATAGTCCAATGCTTATCCTATAGCACCACACCAGGAGTTCCGAGACTAGAAGAGATATAATAATTCACTACAAGACAGCATCTACAATATTGAAATACCTAGGAATATATTTAACCAGGGAAGTGAGAGACTTAAACAATAAATATTATAAAACACTGTTAAAAGAGATGAAGATTTAAATGAATTGAAAGGCATTAAATGTTCCTGAATTCGAAGATTAAACATTGTTAATATGTTAATATTACCTATAGTGATCTATATATATTTGACTCATTACGAATCAGGCTGCTAACCTCAGGGTCAGCAAGTCGAAACTATCAGCTGTTCCGTGGGAGAAAGATGAGGCTTTCTGCTCCCGTAAAGATTTACAGCCTCAGAAACCCTACACGGAGTCACTATGAGTTGAAACGGACTCTACTGGACAACATCACCACCACCATTGATGCGGAAAGGTCCAGTAAAGTTGCACCAAGGAATTTTTTTACCCATTACAGTGCTCTGATAGCATAGTGGTTATGAATTGGCTGCTAATCTCATGGTCAGCAGTTCGTAACTACCAGCTGTTCTGCAGGAGAAAGATAAGGCTTACTGCTCTAGTAAAGATTTATAGCCTCAGAAACCCTGTACAGGGTCACTATGAGTTGGAACCAACTCTAGGGCACACCAACAACAACAACTAAAATTCCCAGTATTTTTTTTTTTAGGAGAAATAGAAAAGCCAAAATAGATCTACTCCTCACTTACAGATTATGTTATTATCTGACATTTCACATTTACAATAATAAAAAAATCTATGATCTGACTATATTGCCCAATAATGAGATGGTGGGCATGGCAGCAACAGCTGTGAAACATTCCCTTCTCTGGAAGTGAGCATCCAGCCACCCTTTGGAAAGCTGGACTGTGATACGCCGCACCCTCTGCTCCCTCCAGCCCTTGGGAGCATTTCATACCACTGCAAACATGACCCACCTCCTCTGAGTCCACAGCCTCTGGGCAGATGCTCAGGCAACACTAAACCAGCAGGTGCCAGCTGGGTCCTGATGTGGTGCTTTGGGTTAATGTGCTGGACTGCACAGTCAGTTTGAACTGCAAGGTTGGCGTTTCAAGCTTACCAGATGCTCCTTGGAAACCCTATATAGGGTCACTAAGGAACACTTAACAACAGCAACAGCATCTCCTACATGACCTGAGGCCCGGCAGCTCAAAATTGCTGAGAGGTAGGAAGGAGTAAGGAAAGAGGCACTGAAAACATTATTCAGAAGAACTACATTTGAGTTTAAAGACATTCCAAAGTCAGCCCAACTGGGCCTAAAGCCTCTGCCACAGAATGGCCTAGTGCATGGCCAGGCTTCCAGTGCCCTTCCACTGACATCCCAATGATATGATCCAATGCCATGGAGTAATTGAGTCCACAAAAGCACCACCACTCATCTGTCAGTTTGTCAAACTGTGGTAGCTTGTTTGATGCTGTGATTTTGGAAGTTATGCCATGAGTATTTTAAATATCAACAGGGTCGGTCACCCATGGTGGACAGGTTTCAGATGAGCTTCCAGATAAAGACAGACTAGGAAGAAGGAGTGATAAACTACTTCCAAATATTTAGTCACTAAAATCCTTATGAATATCAGAGAAACACTGTCTGATATAGTACTGTAAAATACACCCCTCAGTTTGGAAGGCACTCAAAACACGACTGGGGAAGAGCTACCTCCTCAAAGTAGAGTTGACCCTGATGATGTGATTGGAGTAAAGCCCTCAGGACCTTCAAATGCTGATGGGACACAACTCAAAATGAAAAGAAATATCTGTAAACATCTATTAATAATCAGAACATGGAATGTAAGAAGTATGAATATAGGAAAATTGGAAGTTGTCAAAATGAAATGGAACACACAAACATTGATATCTTAGGTATTAGAGAGCTGAAATGGACTGGTATTGGCCATTTTTAATCTAATAATCACATGGTTTACTATGCAAGTTGAAGAGGAATGGTGTTGCATTCATTATCAAAAAGTATATATCAAGATTTATCATGAAATACAACACTGTCTGTGATAGGATAATATCCATGAGCCTATAGGGAAGACTAGTTAATGCCACTGTTATTCAAATTTATGCACCAAGCACTAAAGCCAGTGAGGATGAAACAGAAGAATTCTACCAACTTCTTCAATCTGAAATTGATCAAACATGCAATTAAGATATATTGATAATCACTGGTAATTGGAATGTAAAGGATCAGTAATTGGGAAATATGACATTCATAGAAATGATACTGGAAATCAAATGATATAATTCTGCATAACCAATGATTTATTCAATGATTTGTTCATTGCAAATACCTTCTTTAAACAGTATAAAAGATGACGATACCTATGGACCTGACCAGATGTAACACACAGAAATCAAATTGACTACATCTGCAGAAAGAGATGGTGGAAAAGCTCCATTTCATCAGCCAAAACAAGGCTAGGGGCAGACTGTGGAACAGACCATCAATTACTCATATGCAAATTCAGACTGAAGCTGAAGAAAATGAAAACAAGTCCATGAAAGCCAAAATAGGACCTTGAATATATCCCATCCAAGTTTAGAGATCATCTGAAGAACAGATTTGATGCATTAAACACTATAAAGACCGAAGACCAGAAGAGTTGTGGGATGACATCAAGAACATCATACAGGAAGAAAACAAAAATCATTAAGAAGACAAGAAGGAAGGAAAAGATCAAAATAGATGTCAGAAGAGACTCTGAAACTTGCTCTTCAGTGTGGAGATGCAAAAGCAAATGGAAGAAATGAGGAGGTATAAGAGCTGAACAGAAAATTTCAAAGGTCAGCTTAAGAAGACAAAGTGAACTATTACAACAAAATGTGCAAAGATCTGGAATCAGAACACTAAAAGTGAAGAACACGCTCAGCATTTCTCAAGCTGGGGGAAATAAAGAAAAAATTCAAGACTTGAGTTTCATTATTGAAGGATTCTCTGAGCAAATTATTGAACAAAGCAGAAACCATCAAAAGAAGATGGAAGGAATACACAGAGTCACTGTACCAAAAGAAAATGGTCGATGTTCAAACATTTCAAGAAGTAGCATATGATCGAGAGCCAATGATACTGAAGGAAGAAGTCCAAGGTACATTGAAGGAATTGGCAAAGAACAAGGCACCAGGAATTGATGGAATAAAAATTGAAATATTTCAAGAAAGTGAAGCTGCACTGCAGGCATTCACTCATCTATGTCAACTATCTGGCTGACTGATTGGAAGAGATTCGTATTTGTGCCCATTCCAATAAGAGGTAACCCAACAGAATGCAGAAATCATCATACAATATCTTTGATATCCCATGCAAGTAAAGATTTACTAAAAGTTATACAGAAACAGCTGCAACCATATATTGACAGAGAACTTCCAGAGGTTCAAGCCAGATTCAAAAGAGGATGTGGAAAGAGAGATATTATTGTTGACATCAGATGGATCTTGACTGAAAGCATATAATACCAGAAAGATGTTTACTTGTGCTTTATTGACTATGCAAAGGACTTTGGTTGTGTGACTCATGACAAGCAATGAACAACATTGCAAAGTATGAGTATTCCAGAACTTAATTGTGCTGATGAGGAAGAGGCAGTTGTTCGAACAGAACATGGGAACACTGAATGGCTTAAAATTAAGAAAGGTGTGCGACAAGGTTGTATTCTTTCAACATACTTATTCAACCTGTATGCTGAGCAAATAATCAAAGAATCTGAGTTATATGAAGAAAAATGTGGCATCAGGATTGGAGGAAGACTCATTAACAAC
>NW_006408706.1:1325029-1325665 GCF_000296735.1 Chrysochloris asiatica
TTTTTTTACTGAGTCTTTGGGTGTTTTATACTACTTCTTGATACAGCTAGTCACATACTACATGCAAGGGGGCTATAATCCTGACATTCACACTAAATCACAATAGAGATTTTAAAGAAGGGCATGATTAACAAACAAGCTCTACCTGTTTGTCCAGATGGGGACTCCTTATTAGAACAGGGCGGAGACTCCAGGCAGAATCAGGCAATTATAATATTCCAAATTAACATAGTTAGAACATACATTTAAGAAACAAAGATGAGTTGGGGTTTGTATATAAGATGCTTACGAGCAGTGCTTGATTAGATCTACTTTTAACCTAGCAAAATAGTTGTAGGCTCAGAGAGCTGCACTTATGCAAGCTGGAGTCTTGGTGACTCACAAGGCCTGCAGGGCAGGGCAGGCTCCTAGATATCCAACACAGGGCTTGCAGGGGTGAGAGTGGAGCTAAGAGGTGGCCCTGAGAAGCAAGGTCTAATCCAGCACAGAAGAAAGGCAGTAGATAAGACCTGGGCCTGTTTTTCTCTTACTTTGCCTCCTCTTTCTCCACAAAGGATTAATCCATAACTGTACTCCTTATAGTGAGGAGAACATCATTAAGATCATGAAGTCTTCACTGCTTTTTTTCTTTTTTTC
>NW_006408706.1:1325765-1332420 GCF_000296735.1 Chrysochloris asiatica
TTTTTTTTTTTTTTTTTCTTTTTCTTTTCCTAATTTATTTACTTTTATTGTACTTTGGGTGACACTTTGAGCTGCTATTTCTACAGGTGTATTAGGTGTATTTATTAAATAACCAGACAAATGGGCTGTCTGAAAACAGAAAAAAAAAAAAAAAAACCAACCCTGCATTTCACATAATGCTGATTTTCTTGTAATAGCCTGGTTTTTGGAACTTAATCATGTCAATTGGTGAAGAGTAAGTGTAATTAAATTTACACAGATTTCCAAGAGGTCTTCTGTAGCCAAAAGTAATCATGAGGATGAACAACAAAGCAGGAGGATTCATACTCCTGATTTCAAAACATATTATAAAGTTGTGATTCTTGTTTGGCAATATTGAGTCAGTTCTGACTCATTGCAACCCTATGTACTACAAAAGGAAATATGGCTTGGTCCTTCACAATCCTCACAATTGCTCCTATGTTTAAGTCCATTGTTGTAGCCACTGTGTCAGTCCATCTCCTTGAGGTTCTTCTTCTTTTTTGCTGGCCTTGTATTTTAACAAGCATGATGTCCTTCTCCAGGGACGAGTCTCTCCTGACAACATGTCCAAAGTATGTGAGATGAAATCTTGCTACCCTCAATTTTAAGGAGAATTCTGACAGTACTTCTTCCAAAAAAGATTCATTTGTTCTCATTTTTGTTGTTGTTAAGTGCTGTTCAGTCAGTTCTGACTCATAAAGACTCTGTATAAGGTTTTAGAGGAGCAGCTTGTGTGTTTGAGCCATCAACCTTGAAGTTCACAGTGATCTTGCAGTTGAGTGCTAATCCTACAGCACCACACCAGGACTTGCAGCCACAGCATTTTTAATATTTTTCGCCAACACCAATCAAATCCATCAATTCTTCTTCCATCTTTCTTAGTCATTATTCAGCTTTCACATGCATATGAGGCAATTGAAAATACCAAAGCTTGGGTCAGGCAGACCATAGTCTTCAAATGATAGCTTTACTTTTATACTTTAATGAGATCTTGCAGCAGATTTTCCCTATACAATAGGTCATTTGATTTCCTAACCGTTGCTTTCATTAGCACTGATTATGGATCCAAGCAAAATGAAACCCTTGGCAATTTCATTTTTTATCTCCATTTATCATGATGTTCCTTAGTGGCCTAGTTGTGAGGATGTTTGTTTTCTTTACCTTGACATGTAATCCATACTAGAGGTTATATTTTTTTATCTTCATATACTGTTGCAACTGTTTTTAAATTATCTTCAGCAAAATTTTACTTGCATATGATGCTAATGATATTTTTGATAATTTCTGCACTCTGTTGGATCACATTTCTTTGGAATGGGCAAAATCTCTTCCAGTTGGTTGGCACAGAGGAGTGAGGGCTTCGAGTCAATATGAAACATTTCGATCTGTTTTCTATCTATTCCAGAAGCCTTGTGTTTTGCCAATACCTCAGTGCTGCTTGGACTTCCTTCTTCACTAACATATATTCTTGGTCATGTGCTATCTCCTAAAATGGTTGAACATCAACGAATTTTTTTTTTTTTTTTTAAATCCATTTAAACCCCAAACCAAACTCACTGTCACTGAGTTGATTCTGATTCATAACAGCCCTATACAGAGCTTCTGAAATAGTAAATCTTTACAAGAGCATCCAGCCTCATATTTCTCCCTCAAGGTGGCTGGCATTTTTGAACTACCAGCCTTGCACTGATAATTGCCAGTGATTGAAATGCAAAATTGGAAACAAAGAGGAAGGATCTGTGTTGACTTGTGCCCTGTCAGCAAATGTTAACTCCCTAGGGCTTAACTCCATTCATGTTATCACAGTCAAGTCTACTTTGAAGAGATCCTCTTCCAATCTAAGGGGCTCATCATCCGGCATTATATCTGACAGTGTTCCATTAGTATTCACAAGGTTTTCAGTCCCTAAATTTTCGGATGTAGTCTGTCTCTCTTTCTTGTAGTCTGTCTTTGTCTGGAAGCTCATCTGAAACCAGTCCACCATGGGTGACCTTGATGATATTTAAAATACCCAGTGGCAGTGGCCACCAGGGGTGTGTTAGTGGCGTGTGTGAGTGGACGGGGTTCTGGCTCAACTCATCTCAAAATTGGCCTGAGGCAGGAGGCATGGGGAGCTACCCTGCTGTAGGATAGGGGGCTGGGTACTAGCTTCACCGATGGAGGACACTGAGACCCAGCTGCTGGAGGCAGCGTGCTGTTCACAAAAAATCTCCCACTTTGCCTGTCTTCTTGGAAAATTCCTCAAGTCTTCAAGTCTTCCCAGTCAGAAGCATTACTTAACATCGCTGCAGACCTTCACGGAGGAGGAGCTGATGATCAGAAACACAGTTAAAAAGTTTGCCCAGCAACAAACTGCTTCTTTGCTTTCAACAATGGATGAAAATTCAAAAATGGATAAATCAATAATACAAGGACCATTTCAACAAGGGTTGATGGGGATTGAAGTTAACACAAAATATGGAGGGATGGGAGCTTCCTTTTTCTCCTCTATCCTGGTGATAGAGGAGCTTGCCAAAGTTGATGCATATGTGGCTGTGTTGTGTGACGTCCAGAACACAGTCATTAACACGCTGATTAAAAACATGGAACAGAAGCACAAAAGGCTACCTATTTGACCCAGCTGACTTTGGGAAAAGTTGAAAATTTCTGTCTTTCTGAGACTGGAGCAGGTAGTGACTCATTTGCTTTGAAGACCAGAGTTGATAAGAAGGGAGATTATTACATCATCAATGGGTCAAATATGTGGATTACCAATGCTGAGTATACAAGACTTTTCCTGGTGATGGCTAATGCAGACCCTGGCATCAGGTATAAAGGGATCACCTGTTTCATGGCAGATCGCGATACCGAAGGCGTTCATATAGGACGAGCAGAAAACAAAATGAGTATACAAGCTTTTTCTACCTGCCCATTAACATTTGAAAATGTGAAGGTTCCAGAAGCCAATATCCTGGGCCAGGTTGGGCCAGGTACGCAGTCGGGCGTCTCAATGAAGGTCGAATAGGCATCTGGCATAGATGTTGGGCCTGGAACGAGGATGTTTTGACTACACTATCTCCTATATTAAAGAAAGGGTACAATTTGGCAAGAGAATATTTGATTTTCAGGGTCTCCAACACCAAGTGGCTCACGTGGCCACCCAGCTGGAAGCTGCCAGATTGCTGACGTACTACACGGCCTGGCTTGTAGAAGCTGGAAGGTCCTTCATAAAAGAAGCATCTATGGCCAAATTCTATGCGTCTGAGGTGGCCGGACTAACAACTAGTAAAATGTATTGAGTGGATGGGAGGAATTGGCTACACCAAAGATTATCTTGTGGAGTAATTCTTTCAAGATGCCAAGATTGGTACAATATATGAAGGAACGTCAAACATCTAGCTGAGTACCATTGCCGAGCGTATCGATGCGGAATACTGACATCCAGGGGCAGGGCACCTCCGCTATGTCACTGGCATCAACGCTGAGAAGACTGTGCTTTGTTGGGAGAATAAAGCTCCTCAGCATGGAAGTAGTCCATTTCAGCCCTTCGCGATGGTCCTTGGAGTAGGGGTTTTCTGTTGTATCTCTGTCTCTTAGACTTAGGAAATCACTTTCTAATATAAGAAGAAAGGCATCCATGGTTCCTCTAAAATGGTTTTAAAAGTTCAGTCATGTTCATATGATCAGTCTAGTTCTGGAGTACCTAGCAGTTTCCCTTTGTCAGCATCAGGAGACATGAAGACATTTGAAGTCTTTTTTATAGAAATGGCTATTTTATACTCCTATGAAATCTCTCTTTTGTGACATTAGTCAGAAAAATGTTTATTATGGAAGGTAATATTTATTGAATATTTTATAAGGTTCACTTCTAAGTTGCTACTCTAAATAGAAATTGATAAAAATTAATTTAGAAAAATTTAAATCTGGGTTCAAGACACCTGAGAAGATGTAGGGCAAGAGTACAATGGAAGAAAAACAATAGAACTGAGAAAAACTTTGTAATTGAACTGTGCCAAAGGTGTCCTTCATAATCGTTCCAGGAGATGACTCTAAAAACAAGTCTCTGTGATGCTTTTTAAGAGTAAAGCTTCAATAACTTGGTCACATAATCAGAAAGTATTCAGTATTGTATTCATCCTATATGCACTATTTGTTTGAGATTTCTTTCTGTATTTAAATTGAATCTGGGGTTCTGAAAATTAGCTACTGAACTCTGTAATGAATTGTAATTCACAAGTCAAGTTTTGATTCTGAGGGGAGTGTATTTGAATCTCAGAAGAAATGAAGGACAGGAGACGGTTGTATCGAGTTTGAAAAAGCGTATTCAGTTTTATGAAAAGCATACTCAATTGTTGTTAAGTGCCATCGAGTCAGTCCTGACCCATAGTGACTCTGTAGGGTTTCCGAGGAGCATCTGGTGAGCTTGAACCACCGATGTTACAGTTCAAACGGCTTTGCAGTCTAGAGCATTAACCCACTGCGCCACACCAGGACTCTATAATAAAAGGCAAAAAAATAAATCAGTTATCTTAGAATGCAAATTACAGAGAGGTAAGCTCCAGAGTATCTAGTGGACAATGCCATTTTCGTCAGTATCTGGGCTTCTCCATGTGGAGAGCAGAGCTGACTGGGTAAACATCAGGAGCCCCTCGGGATGGAGCAGGCAGTGGAAGAGCATGAGAGCTACTTGTTCTCTAAGAAGAGGACTCGAGAGGTGGGAAGAAGTTCCCAGGTCCATGTGGTTGCTTAAAATAATCACTGCTGCTTAAATGGGAAGAAATTTAGTAGCTTAATGAAAGGGTAATGTTTCTTAAGAAAACTTGACATTTTCCAAATAATTTTGCTTTGCACTTTCATGTTTATTGATATAGCTAATTGCTATAATGCAAATCATAGTTGTGTAAATATAATGAGATGGGAATACCATTAAAATATTAGGAGGAAATAAAGACAAATTTAGACCTTGGATCAAAAGAGATAAAGGCTACTTGACTTTCAAAGAGGAAGCCTAACGGTTCAGTTTTCTAGAGCAAAAAGATGAAGTCATCTGATAAAGGAGGGTTGTTGTAGTTGTTGTTAGTGCCGTGGAGTCAGTTCCAACTCACAGTGACCCTGTACAGGTTTCCAAGGCTGTACATTTTTACAGGAGCAGAAAGCCTCATCTTTCCCCTTTAGAACAGCTGGCAGTTTTGAATTGCTATGGAACCCGAGCTCCTATAAAGGAGAGTACGAGATAGATAAAATGCCTTAAGGGGGGTGGACAGCTTTCACTTCTACTCTGTGAAAGAGGGTGATGGCACAGGTTATGGGGTAGAAACCAGCATCAGTCAAAACAATCTCAACTTCTCCCTCTAGGATCGTGTTGTTGTCACGAAGTGCCATCAAGTTGGTTCCGACTCATAGCAACTCTGTATAGGGTTTCCCAGTCTCTAAATCTTTACGGGAACAGAAAGCCTCATCTTTTCTCCTTCGGAGTGGCCACAGACTGGAACCATTGACCTTGTCATTCTCAGTCCAGTGCTTATCCTGTGAAGATGTGTAAAATTAATCTCCAAGTTGACAACATTAGAGAACCTCCTGTTGGCATGTGGACCTTGAATTAGTCTTTAGTAATAATTTGAGGTATATGTCAGAGTTCTAATTTTGTTTGTTTTGCACATAACCATCAAGAACAGTGAAACTTCTCCTTGTTTTGCCTAAATTATTTAGGTATTGTAGTTAATATATGCTCTGACCTTCTTCTGTTAGAGAATCAGGATGTTTTACTTTTTTCTATCAAAGAGGATTTAGTAAATTTTCCCTACAGTTCTTTCAGGGTAGTTTTTCTTATTATTATAACCATTACTCTGGGGTCTTTAAGATGGTCTATTGTGTGTTTATGACTGGTGGAAAACTGAGCCGCTCAGCTCCTGAAGCCTGTCTTTACTGTTTGTTAATTTGAGGATTTGGCAGTCCTGAGCCTCAGGAGGCAGAAATCTGCACACGGCACTCACCAAAGATCCCCTTGACCATATTTGTGTGAGCAGAACTGGACTCCACCTGACCACCCAGACAGTATTGTAAGTGATTTGATTGTACAACATCGAGAGTAAATCAGTCCTAATGATTTTGCAGTCATGGGAAGTTAAACCCAGAAAGACCGCAGGGAACCATCCAGCCACTGCTTTTGTTCCCTTAGTTTGAGATTCAGAGCCCAATATATATGCCCAAGGTCACCCATCCAGGGACAGAGACAAGAATCCAAATATGCTGGCTCCTCGTTCAGTGCCTTTTCTCCTCGGTAACGTCATATCAGTTCTGCGAATGTTGGGTTTCTTCCTTGTATTTGAGAACTTGCTGATACTTCAGTGATAAAGAATCAACATCAGAAGGGCTGTGACTGATCAGTCTTACTGCTTACAGATGTGAACCCTGACCTTTGGAGCTGTTCCCAAGGACAGCTGGCATGTCTAGTGTGAAGACTGCTGGAGTGGCATCATTTAACTCTAGGATTAGGATGCAGTTTAATAAATGCACAAAGTATGTCCTTGCCGATGTATTTTTACTGCTCTTTTATGAAGTGAAAGTTGTGTGTTGGTATATATCAGACTGTATTCAGCATTGCAAAAATCTATAGTCTATGGAAAAAGCCCAAATAAAGTGCTAAGTTAGCCTG
>NW_006408706.1:1333024-1334151 GCF_000296735.1 Chrysochloris asiatica
AGACTTATCTTCAAATTCACTATTTTGGGCTTCTATTACTTCAAATCTACTCCTTTGCCCTTTTAATTAATTGTGTATTTTGAAATCTTAGTATTAATCTTCTGGATTTCTAATTGTAGGTTTTATATTGTTTCAAAATTTGCACTTAGTGTGTCTGTTTGCTCTTGTAGTTATTTTCCTGAATTCTTCTAAAGTTTTTATTGTGTTCTCCTTGCTTTCCTCAACTTTTTGTCAATTCTTTGAAGTTACCTAAATATCATTTTTTTAAAAAAAGTTCTTTTTCATTTAGTTCCATTACCTTTTTTCCCTCAGAAATGTTTTCTGGCTCTGCATCTTGGTCATTTATTTGAACTATTCTCTCTTGTTTCTTCCTGTGAGCTAAATTGTCTGCTGTCTCTGGGACATTGTGGTGTTAACATATTTGCATTTCATTGATGATTGTATGTATTCTTAGGCTCTCACTAATCATGACCTATTAGTGCAGTTAGAGAATGGAAGGGTGTACAATATACTCTATTAGACATTTATGTACTGCAGTTTAGGGTGGATTTGGCTGGTGTTGGCTGTTATTGTTGATCAGGTGGTATAGGATCTGGTCTTGGCTCTTGCCCAGTGGATAGATGGAAGAGGACGAAGTTGTGACTGGGCTGGATGCTCACAGTTGTTGTCTCCTCTCAGGTAGGAAAGAGGAACCCCCCCCCCCACACACACAGGAAAACAGAACAGAATAAACAAATAAGGAATCAACAATAAAAAGAAGAAAATAGTGAAGAAAAAGTAAAATGAAAACAGGCAGCAGCCAGAAAAAAATACAACTGAAAAGAGAAAAGAGGGACAGGGAAATACAGCTATAGAAGACAAAATGAAGAAATTAAAATAACAACAACAACAACAAACTTAGAAAAGCCAGGATGAAGGAAGATGAAAAGAGAAAGAGAGTAGAAAGTAGTAAAGAAAGATCAAAAGAAAGAAGAAGAAAAAATGAGGAGGGGGAATGAGAAACAAAAAAGGAGGAAAAACAAAAGTAGAGATATTGTTGTTGTTGTTGTCAGGTGCCATCAAGTCGGAACCAACTCATAGCGACCCCATGCACAGCAGAACAAAACAATATCTGATCCTGGGCCAAC
>NW_006408706.1:1335576-1349902 GCF_000296735.1 Chrysochloris asiatica
TGCACAGGGTTGCTATCAGTTGGAAAGGACTCCAGAGCACATCTCCACCACCACCACTACAGTTTGGGGAAACATACTTCAACTGGCAAGGCTGGTGTCTCCAAAAAATCCAAGCCTTTCTACCAATTTCCTCTGTAACGCAACTGTCCCATC
The DNA here is from genome assembly GCF_000296735.1 of Chrysochloris asiatica. Lineage (NCBI taxonomy): Eukaryota > Metazoa > Chordata > Mammalia > Afrosoricida > Chrysochloridae > Chrysochloris > Chrysochloris asiatica. The sequence goes on from NW_006408706.1 coordinate 1,335,730, forward strand.
TAAATTTAATATTTTATGTAGAACAAAACAAAATGAGGGCAGTAGGGCATAATTAAAAAGTTTCACTTCAATGTTAACAGTAAGAAAATTGCTATGCAAACCAATAATGGTGAGGGGGGAAAAATCTTGGTACGTTCAAAGTAGATTCAAACAGTTTCCTGATCCCAATTATGGAGCTATATTAACGAAAAGTTAAGTATACACTGAATAGAAAACTGCTTCCTCACGCTCAATGACTCCTGACCTGGGTAAGCAGCTCACAAGGCTTTGGTACAAAGTTCAAATGCAGAGCCTACACCTTGCACACCACCAGTACACTCCGAACTGACAGACACGCCGTGTACTAAAGAGCATTGGTTGGTTGGTTGGCTGGTTATGTGCCGTGGAGTCGATTCCGACTCATAGTGATGCTGTACAGGATTTCCGAGGCTGTAAATCTTCACGAGAGCAGAAAGCCTCCTCTTTCTCCCGCGGAACAGCTGGTAGTTTCGAACTGCACTTCGCAGCCCGATTCTTAACCACTATGCTACCAGAGCTCCACTAAGGAGAATAGAAGATTTTTTAGTCCGGTCAGGGTTCAACTAAACAAACATCCCAAGCAGCCAATTGGGAAGGATCCTCTGTGTTGGCTGCAAAAATCCAGGAGCTGGCGGAAATGATGTCAGAACAGGTCGCTTGTGGAGGCGGGGCCACTGAGGGAACTCACCTATCAGGCTGGGGTGAGGCTGGGGGTGTGGCTGGAGGAGGTGGTGGGCAGGCGTGGGGCAGGGCACGCTGAGGGCGGGGTCTCGTACACGGCTCTCAGGGACTGGCCTTCTTCGCCGGCGGGAGGCGGCCACTCCTGGTGGTTGGGTCGCAGGGGCACTCTAGGGGCCATGCGGACGGCAAGGGTGTCCAGATCCCACAACCTGGTGCTTCTCCCTGGCGCAGAGGCGACCATTCAGCGGTTGCAAGAGTAACCGCTGCCTTTGTTTCCAAGCGCCTAGCAGCTCCTGCTGGTTTGCTCTCTGGCCTTGGATCCCCGTTCGGCTCCTGCGGTGCGGATGCGGCTGCGAGCCCCGGTGGTGGGCTTTGAGAGGGAGGAGAAGAGAAGCAGCGGCTCCTGGGAGGCATGCGATGGGGAACTGCTGCTGGACGCAGTGCTTTGGGCTCCTCCGCAAGGAAGCGGGGCGGCTGCAACGTGTAGGAGGCGGTGGAGGGTAAGTCTTCGGGGGAGGGACCTGGGCCCTCTGGCGCCTAGTCAGTTTACCTGGGGAAGCCCCTTCTGCCTGTGACCACTTGGAGGGGCCCGGGAGCCTGTGGTGGTGAAGGCCTTGTTCTGTATAGGTCGACACGGGTTCACTGGGAAAAAGCTAGAGGAAAGCGCAGTTGTCACTCTGCTGCTTCCTGTCTGTCTCCCTGGGGGTGCACTTCTTTTCGGAGAAAGTCACGGGGGGCATCATCTCGAGGACACATGGGGGCGCCCTCATTCAAATGTCCAACCTGACAGGTTTCGCAGCAATCCGGACACACCCTACGTTGACTGTGTGTTTAAATCTAAGGTAGTAGTACCGCTGTTTGGTCATCATTGGCCTTTTCAGAGAAGCTGAGGATCTGGCACCAAAGTTGATGCCTTAGATCGATTTTTAGTAGACATATTTTGGAGCTTATTAATATTTTGATAGGTACAAAAACATGCTGAATTGCTAGATTTCCAATGAGCATTCAGATCGTTATCGGTGATAACAGTGTGTTGTACTTTTTTTTACATTTATTTGCATTTTCAAGAGACGTCTCATACCCTGAGTGCTACCTCCAAGCTCTAAAACATTGGGTAATAAACAGTCCTTCTCTACTCATGAGTAAAACAGATATGCTTAAGTTTTTCTACTCACACTGTCTGCAAAATAATAGAGTTTCAAAATTATTCCACTTTGTGCTTTTTATTTCAAAGGGTTGAAAAAAATTCAAACAAATTCCTTTGGAGTTAGCTTTGTTGTCTTTACATATTTCCCAGAAATTCAAAACCTAGGATTGAAATAAAATCTAAGCCGAATTGTATAAGACTATGTTGTACTTTTTGGAAAAGATGGTTAACTTTCAGGCTCTGTCCCATTTATCCAACATTCTTAGGTAATAAAGGTATTCAGCATAAGGCATCTGAAGCCAAATGATTGATAATTTGGTAATAAAACCAAAACTGGATTAGCGCTGTGGGTTAATGCACTGGAATGCAAAGTCAGTTTGAACTGCAAGGTTGGTGGTTCAAGCTCACCAGTTACTCCTTGGAAACCCTATACAGGGTTGCTATGAGTCAGAACCAAGTCAGCTGCACTTCACAACAACTGCGATCTAGTTGATTTTGACTTATAGTGACCCTATATGGTAATGATGACCTCATAAGTTATGATTTCCTCATTCATCAGTCAGTCATTGAGTGCTACCCCTGTGTTAGTACTTCGTAGTACAAAGTTGCTAAGGTTTTATGATAAATGCCCCCAGAATAAAAGAGGCAAGACTTTTAACTCATGTTTAGTATTTTGGATTCCTTTACTTTGGGGCTATTACTGTTACAGAGGGATTTGGCAGATGATTTTCTTGTCAATCTGAATTGTTTAAATGTACAGTTCCTGATTTTTTGTATGTGATGGCACCATATAGTCAAGCTGTTTAAATAGACTTGCCTAAGGAATAAATAAATTTTAAAAAATACCACTGTCATCAAGTAAATTTCAACTCATAAACTAAAATCCACATCCGCTACCACTGAATCAATTCCAACTCACAGTGACCTTGTATATAGGGTTTCCAAGACTAAATCTTTACTGAGCAGACAACCACATCGCTGTCCCGTGGAACAACTGGTGAGTTTGAACCTCTGATTTTTCAATTAGCAGTCCAATGCTAATCACACGGCACCACCAGAACTCCTCATTAAATTTTAAAAACATTGTCTAAGGAATTGCTATTGTTAAGTGCTGTTGAGTCAGTTCTAACTCATGTTGTTGTTAGGTGCCATTGAATTGCACAACAGAGCAAAATACCACTCAGTCCAGCGCTATCCTTACAATTGTTGCTATGTTTGAGCCCATTGATGTTGCCAGAGTGCCAATCCATCTTGTTAGGGGCCTTCCTCTTTTTCTCTGACCCTCTACTTTACCAAACATGATATCCTTCTCCAGGGACTGGTCCCTCCTGGCTTTTAAGGAGCATTCTGACTGTACTTCTTCCAACACAGATTGGTTGATCTTTTGACAGCCCATGGTACTTTTAAAAGTATTCTCTTCCAAAACTATAACTCAAATGCATCAATTCTTCTACAGTCTTCCTTATTCACTGTCCAACTTTCACATGCATTTGAGGTTATTGAAAATACCATGGTTTGGGTCAGGCACACATACCTTGGTCCTCAAACTGACATCTTTGTTTTTCAACACTTTCAAGAGGTCTTATGCAGTAGATTTGCCTAATACAATGCATCTTTTGATTTCTTGACTGCTGCTTCCATGAGTATGATTGCCTAATGCAATACATCATTTGATTTCTTGACTGCTGCTTCCATGAGTGTTGATGATTGATCTGAACAAAATGAAGTCCTTGACAGCTTCAATCTTTTCACCATTTATCATGATGTTATTTAATGCTCCAGTGGTGAGGATTTTTGTTTTCTTTACATTGAGGTACAATCATACTGAAATCTATGGTCTTTGATCTTCATCAGTTAAGTATTTTAAGTCCTCTTCGCTTTCAGCAAGCAAGGTTGCATCATTTACATATCGCAGGTTGTTAATGAGTCTTCCTCCAATTCTGATGCCACAGTTTTCTTCATATAATCCAGTTTCTCAGATTATTTGCTCATCATATAGATTGAATAAATATGGCGAAAGAACACAACCCTGGCACAAACCTTCCCTACCTTTAAACCACTCAGTGTTCCTTATTAGTTGTGTTCAAACAACTGCTTCTTGGTCTATGTGTAGGATAGGATCCTCATGAACACAGTTGTTTTCTAAAATACTCATTCTCCGCAATGTTATTCATGCCGTGTCATGATCTTCACAGCTGAAAGCATTTGCATAATCAATAAAGCACAGGTAAACATCTTTCTGATATTCTCTACTTTTAGTCAAGATCTATCTGACGACAGCAATGATATTCCTCTTTTCATGTCGTCTTCTGAATCTGACTTGAACTTGACTCATAGCAACCCTGTGTAAGGTCTCCAAGGTGTTGCTGGTGGGTTTGAACCACGACTTTGTGATGAACTGTCTAGTGCTTATTCTGTAGCGTCACACCAGGAATAGATGTAAAAAAATCTTTGGCTTTATTACTATTTTATTTGTAGTTACATTGTCATTGTTATTATTAAATACCATTGAGTTAGCGCTGACACATAGCGACCCTGTCTAGGGTTTCCAGGGAGCGGCTGGTAAGTTTGAACTGCCGACCTTGTGGTTCAATTACATTATTTGTTGTTGTTGTTGTTAAGTGCGCTTGAACCACCGACCTTGCAGTACAAAAATTACATTATAGGGTATTGTAATTGCCAGAAATTCTAACTTATATTCTAAATAAGGACCTCTGGTGGCATAGTGGGTTACTCACTATGCTGCTAAATGCAAGGTCAGCAGTTCGAATCTACCAGTTGCTCTCTGGAAGAAAGATGAAGCTTTCAGCTCCCTTAAAGAATCCTGGTGTGGCGCTGAAGGATAACCACTGTACCGTGAACCAGAAGGTTGGCCGTTCAAACCCATCAGCTGTTCCTTGGAAACCCTATATAGGGTCTCTATGAGTTCGAACCAACTCAACAGCACTTTACAACAATAACAAAGATTTGCAGCATCAGAAATCCTATACAGGGTCACTGTGAGTGAGAACTCAATAGCATACAGCCATCACCACCACACTCTAAATGCAAGAGAAAGATGAGACTTTCTACTTCCGTACAGATGTAACAGCCTCAGAAACCCTATTCAGGGGCATTGTGTGTTGCAGTCAACCCAGTGGCCATGGGTTAAACTCTAAATGATAAGTAAAAATCATTTATATAGGACTCAGACCATAGTATGTCGTGTTTGAGAGTTTTGTTTTGTTTTGTCCTTTCATGGTGATTTGACAAACTATGTTTTTCTTAAGTAATAAAAAGGAGCTCTGGTAGTTTAGTGGTTATGAGTTGGGCTGCTAGCCTCAAGGTCAGCAGTTTGAAACAACCAGCCTTTCCGTGGGAGAAATTTCTGCTCCCATAAAGACGTACAACCTCAGAAACCCTATGTAGGGTCGTCGTGAGTCAGGACTGACTCCACAGTTCAAGACTATGGGGCTTATTAGGAAAGTTAATAGGTTACGTACAGTTCAGGATCAGAAGTACCTCAGGGCGCAGTTCTATGGATTGTTGTTAAGTGCCGTCGAGTCATTTCCAACTCCGAGGCTGTAAATCTTTACGGGAGCAGAACGCCTCAGCTTTCTCCCGCGGAACAGCTAGTAGTTTCGAACTGCTGGCCTTAAGGTTCGCAGCCCGATTCGTAACCGGATAGAACAGCATTTTCTCAGCCTTGCCCACGAGCAGGCCTGTCTTCGCCCCTCGACCCACTGGCCTAGCTTTCTGCCCTACTTGAATAATGTTCCAGTGTTTTATCACTGCTGATAAATGCCTTAAAGGCACTCAACTCTTCTGTAAACCTCAGCTCAAATGCGTTCAAGTCTAGTTCCAGGACTCAGCAAACACGGCCCCACAAGTGCACCCCTCAGCCCCCTGCAGTGGAGCTTCCTGCCCAAAGGCACCCAGCTTTACTTACTCCGTAGGCCAGGCAGCCTGCCACTCTGTCTCCTGCTCTGCTTCTTGGTTCTGCTGCTGCCACTCCTCCGCTGCTTCTCTAGCATCATAGATCTTATCTTCTTGGACCAAGAAGCTCAAGTCGAAGGGATCTAGGGGTCCAAAGGACATACTGTACTCTTGGTTCTTCCTTGATGGTAGTGAGAATCCCCCCCATCCTGCTTTTAAGATGGCTCATTTTATATCCAACAGGATGGCAAAATTGACCAATCTCCACATTAGAATTCCACGTTTTTATAATAACTAACCCTGTTAATAATTACTAACAACTGAATGTTATCATCCTGTCAGCATCATCTCCCACCTTCTCTTACCCAGACGCATCAGGAAAAGAGGAACTATACCCAATTTGCATATTCCCAGCCAGTTGTTTGGTGGGAATTAAAAAGACTATGACTAGAAGGGTCATATTAAATCATTGGCCACACTGCAACTGCTCACCAAAGTATGAGAGACAGGTGTCTATAGTTAATTGGTTGATCTTCTCATTTTAGTTGCTGTTTTTTATCACCTGGTACTTTTGATTTTTCTCTCAGGTATGGGTTTAGATAGTTGACTGGTAGTTCATCTAAGAGTGAAAACAATATAGAGTAATCACAAAAACTTGATTTGGTTTATATTTGTTATTGTAGTGTGGTGCTATGGAATAACACACTGACCACAAGGTCCGTTTGAATGGCAAGGTTGTCAGTTCAAACTCACCAGCCTCTTCTCCAAAACCCTCTACAGGGTCTCTGTGAGTCAGAATCGACTCGTCAACACTTATCAACAAGAAATGATCATAAAGGAGCCCTGGTGGTACAGAGGGTTAAGCATTGGGATTTGAACTACAGCTTGGCCATTCAAACCAACCAATAGGGAAAAGTGAGGCTGTCTGCCCCCATAATGATGTATAGTCTCTGAAAGTCTAGGGAGCAGTTCTTTTCTGTCCTATAGGGCTACCATGGTGATGGTGGCTGTGTGCCGTGGAGTCGGTTCCGACTCATAGCGACCCTGTACAGGGTTTCCGAGGCTTTAAATCTTTATGGGAGTAGAACGCCTTATCTTTCTCCCATGGAACAGCTGGTAGTTTCGAACTGTTGACCTTGCGAATCGCAGCCCGATTCATAACCACTACACTACCAGAGCTCCTTAGGGCTGCCATGAGTCAGAATCAATTCTTTGGAAGTGGGTTTAGTTTTGTTTAGTGACCATAGGTAGAATTGGGTATCCTGGCTCGGTCAGGCAGAACATTGCAGAGGTGCTTTATGATCTAGGCCCTGTTTTTGTTTCTTTTCTTTGTTTTAAACATTTTATTGTGAATTGAGTGAAGGATTACAGAGCAGATCATCAGTTTGACATTCAACAATCATACACTTTGCTTCATTACATGGTTGCAATCCCCTCCATGCACCACCAGTTAACAGCATTTACCTCTATTCACTTTATCTATTGCATTCCTCCCTGTGCCTCCCAACACCCCCATCTTTCCTGTGCCGACCTCCCTCTGGTTGTATATTGCCTACATCTACCTTCTAGCGCATGTATCACTTCCTCCTCCCCACCAAACCATCACAAATTGTTTCTTTTATCAAGAGAAAAAAAAAATCCTTTTTTTTTTTTGATGTACAAAAACCTCACAGGGTTATAGAATCCTTTAAACAATTAAAGGGCACATTTTGGAAGCCAGCCTCTTAGCCACCAGCACTGTGTTTCCTTGAGTCTAGAGTCCTCAGTTGCTCTGTCTATCCATGCTATCACCTCTGCCTCCATTTCTGGTGTCTCTGTTTCACTAGTCCGGTTCCCACATTTCGCTCATGCTCTTCTCCTCTGATGGTCCTAGGGTCCTCTATTCCAGGATTGTGAGATTAACTGCTCCCCTCTTTATATTATATAATTGCTACCTTTACAGATGTGACAATCACGATTAGTCATGATAACATTTACTCATTGTTGAATCAAAAGGATCCTATCCCCATCGCCTTTCACCAGACCCATCTAGACAAGATGAAAACTATTCAGTGGGGATTCTACCTTGCCCCGCACACTCTGAAACTAAACTCTCTCTTGAAAACTTGTAAGCCCATCACTTCGTACCTTTATGACCCTTCATTTTAGTTAGTCAATGTCTAAGTTTCCCATCACTATCAACCCTGTATACAGAGGGAATAGGATTGATACTTGATGTGAAAACTTCTTCCCTCTCGGTTGGTATTTTGAGCTACTACATCAGTAAGTATAGGTCAAGTTCATCAAATTGTAGCAGTTTACACTCATTTCCTTTATCCAAAAAAAAATTTATTTTATTTTCTCCAGTCAAGTTTGATCATAAAGCCATAGAAGCTAGGTCAAATGGGTACTAGCTGCAAGTTTGGTTGTTTCTTGTGTGTCTCCCCTCACTTCATATTAACTGGTCGCTTCACGTCCAGCTCTAGCTCTCTGTGATTAGGTCAGTGCCTGTGGGGTCAGGAGTCCCCAAGCCTTACCACACTTCGGACCAACCAGCCCTTCCTCTTCTGTCTTTCATCTCAAGGTTGATGGGAGTCTATGGAATATGGTTGAACTCAGCCCATATCTTCATTGCTGCCTTACCCCTACATCCACTCACAAGGAGACCAACACAGTCACCAGCAAGCTTACATGCCTGCTTACTCGTGTGTTCCCTGTGAGTTTCAGTTTTGGAGGGAGATTTCTCCTGAAGGGACTTTGGTTGCCTTGATGGCTCCCTGGTGAACAACTTGCCTGTTCTTGTAGTAACCAATTAGACTGTCGTTCTTGCTTTTGCTTTTTCCTGCTGGTCTTTCTTTCAACAAGTATTTTCTGTCCCTCTAGTCACTCTGGGCTGGTCTGCATGTCTTTTCAAGTAGGAATGTCCCACCTCAGAAGGTTCTGAATGTGGCTCAGAATTCCACGTAAGGTTCAATACACTACAAAGGCTCCGTAAGAATGGGCCCTGTTTTCTTAGCAGATTTCACAGGCATGTGTCAAAGTCACAGCACTCAATTTTTACTATTTAGTCTCAAAATCAGAATAGTTTCATGTATAAGACACTAGAGAATCTTAGATTTTATTTTCTTTCTGTAATGTCTTACCAGTCAGAATATCAATCTCAGTGTTGAAGTCTGTTGGCAACCTTACTACTAATAAAGCTATTTGGTGATGAAAGCAGAGGGAGCATATGTAACCTTAAGGAATAAAATGTAGGCATCCTAATGAATCATCCTTAGCTATAGAGATTTGCCTGACAGCACATTCTGGAGTGCTCCATCTGCACCTCTTTTTCTTGGTAGTACTAGAAATCTTGTGTGTAGACTTTTATGGTTTCCTTTTTTTTTTTGTTTCTCATACTAGAGATCTAATTGTGTTGTGTTGTATTTTAATTTCTTGATATAGTTTATATAATTCCACACTGTTCCAGTTAAGAAGTACTATTGTGTTCTATAAAGCTCTGGTTTTTGTTTTGTATCCTTCTTGGTATTTTTATTTATCATTTGTTGGCATTTCTTACTTTAAAAGCTAAGTTGCCTTTAGGCAATAATTTACAATGACTCTGTTTCCTTTACTAATAATACTGATTTTAATAATCATCATCAACATTTGATCACTTCCTATAAGGTAGGCACTGTTTTGAGCACGTTGTTGTTCTTAGGTTTCATCAAGTTGGTCTCTATCCATAGTGACCTCATGAACAACAGAATGAAATTCTACCTGATCCTGCACCATCCTCACAAACGTTGCTATGTTTAAGCCCATTGCTGCTCCCAATGTGTCAAACCATCTCATTGGGAGTCTTCCTTTTTTTCACTCACCTTCCACTTTACCAAGCATGATGTCCTTCTCCAGGGACTCAACCCTCCTCATAACATGTATGAAATGTGAGAGATGAAGTCTGGTCATCCTGGCTTCTAATGAGCATTTAGGCTGTTCTTCTTTCAACACAGATTTGTTTGTTTTTCTGGCCATCCGTGGTATTTTTAATATTCTCCAACACCATAACTCAAATGTATCAATTCTTCTACAGTCTTCCTTATTCACTGCCCAACTTTCACATGGGTATGAGACTATTGAAAATATCATGTCTTGAGTCAGGCGCACCTTAATCCTCAAACGGACATCTATCCTCTTGAATACTTTAAAAATAAAGACAGTTTGTGCAGCAGATTTTTCTAATTCAGTCTGTCATTTGAGTTCTTGACTGCTGTTTACATGAATGCTGATGGTGTATTGCTTACCTGGATTTCCATACCCCATGTTAAAATAGCACTCTTCTTAATTCACCATTCTCTAAAATTACTTTATTTTTTAATACTTTCTTTGTTGATAATGGAAATTAATTTGTTTATTGTCTGTCCCCCTCTTTATATAGAATAAAATTCATGAGGTCAGGAGTTTTGGTTTATTTCTTCTGATATCTCCAGTACACCAACAGTAGTTGGTGTTCTCAAGTGCCGGCGAGCCGGTTCCAACTCATAGCAACCCTTTGTAGGGTTTCGGAGGAGCGGCTGGTGAATTTGAACTGCCATCTTTGTGATTCAAACCGACCTTTTGGTGCATTGATTTATCTGAAGCACTCAAAAAATATTTGTAGAAGGAGTCCTGCTGTGGTGCTGGAATGCTAACCACAAGGTTAGTAGTTCAAACCCACCTACACAAAGTTGCTATGCTCACTTGACAACACATAACAGCAAACAGCAACCAGCTGGAATACCTGTATTTATTCCTTTTTTTTTTAATTTGGCATGTGTCCTGGAGTGTCAGTGTCATCTTTTTATTTCATTTCATTTTTTCAGTGTAATCTTAAATGAAAGTCAATGGCACAAACACAGCTTAAAATTCTTCAGTGGCTTGCCGTTGCTTTTAAGATAAAAACTAAATAATTTCATGTAGCTTGTTGTTGTTGTTATGTGCCGCGGAGTCAATTTCGCCTCATAGCGACCCTGTATAGGGCTTCCGAGGCTGTAAATCTTTACAGGAGCAGAAAGCCTCATCTTTCTCCCACAGAACAGCTAGTAGTTTTGAACTGCTGACCGTGAGATTAGCAGCCAAATTATATATTCTTTGACTGTCTTACATGCTGCTTCATCTTGGATTACAAACTTCACAGAATCATTTTTCCGACTTTTACTTAAATAACTTCTACTCAGTTTTTAAATGACTGTCCTCTGATCATTTCCCACTGAAAGCCTTCCCAAACCACCTCTTGCCCTCCAGGAGATAAGTCCTCACACCATCATGGAACCATCTTTTCTTCTGGATACTTCCTCTAATAGTGTGAATATCTGATTAATGTCTGTTTTTCACTTTCAGTACAAAGGAGAAGTCCATGTATGCTGTTGCTTATCACTGAATGCCTGTTGTTAAGTGCCATCGAGTCGGTTCCGACCCATAGCGTCCCTGTACAGGGTTTCCGAGGGTTCTGATTAAATTCCTGGTACCTACCTACTCCCTAGTAAGCTCTGGTAGCGTAGTGGTTACAAATCAGGCTGCTAACTTCAGGGTCAGCAGTTAAAAAGGAGAAAGATGAGGCTTTCTGCTCCCATAAAGATTTACAGCCTTGGAAACCCAGTACAGGGTCGCTATGAGTTGGCGTCAACTCCACAGCACATTACCACCACCAGTAGATAGTCAGTAGATACTTAGTGACGGAATTAGTGAATGCAGTTTCTTAACATACCACACGCTTTTCATTCCCATTCCTTTAGTACCTGCATCTCCCTTTGCTACACCTCTTTTCCCTGTTTGGAGGTTTGGCTAATTTCTTCTCAGTTTAATTTCAGTGCCCCTTATCTGAATACACCCCTCTCACAGCATAATGATTGTTGTTAGTTGATCTCTTAGTCCATTCTGTTAGATTTCTCTTCTCTGTATGCGGGTCGTATTTGATTCACCTTTGTATTTTAAATACTTTGATATCCTGACTATAGTATACATACCTGTTATTCAGTAACTCCAGTGTTGTTGTAATTAAGCATTGTCGAGTCAATTCTAACACATAGTGGCGCTGTATAGGGTTTCTGAGAAGCAATTGGTGGGTTAGGACTGTTGATTTTTAGGTTAGCAGTCCTATGCTTATCTTCTAACACCACAAGTATACAGGGATCAGGTAAGTAATAATCTGTATCTGTTCAATGTCATAGATACTCAAGCATACCTGGCAAGAGTTTCCAGGAGGGTGGTCAACCACATCAAATGCTGCACACCGAGATTACAAAAGATATGTGAGAGCGGACTAAGACCTTTAGGGTCTCTTCCAGTTATAGAAAAACTAGTTGCTGTTGAGTCAATTCCAACTCATGGTGACCCCATGTGTATCAGAGTAGAACTGCATTCCATAGGTTTTCAGTAGCTGGTTTTTAGGTGTAGATTGCCAGAGCTTCCTTTTGGTTAGACTCAAGCTTCCAGCTTTTGATTAGCCGCTGAGTACTTTAACTGTTACACCACCCAGGGACTGAATTCGGGTATTAGTTTCCTCTAAATCGGTCTCGGTTAAAGGGCACTGGCTGGTTTGTAAGCCCCTGTTTTCTCTCTTCAACATGTTTAGCAGATTTATCTCTTCTTCCAAGGCATAATATTCATTTTCTGAACACCTATCCTTCCTAAATTTGCCTTCATTAGGAAGAAACTTATTAACAGTAAATGTTATTACCTTACAGTTGCCGTCTCAGGAACTCTGCTGGCACAGTGGGTTAAGCATTTGGCCTCTAACCTATAGGTCAGTGTTTTGGACCCACCAGCCACTTTGCCGGATAAAGATGAGTCAGTCTGCTTCTGTAGAGTTCTACAGCTTTGGAAACTTTAAAGGGGCAGTTCTACTTTATTCTTGGAGAGTCGTTGTGAGTTGTAATTGTCTTGATGGTGGTGGGTTTTGGGTTTTTTGGTATTACCATCTCTGTTGATAGATATTATTTTTTACTGTATCCCTACCTGGGAAATCTATTGATGGATTGTCCCTTGAGATTAGAATGGTTAAGCCGCCATTAAAATGTTTGATTCTAATAGAAAACTACGTGTCCATCATCTTCATTATAATAGTTTGTATCTGGCATCTGATTTGTAACCTTTCCAATCTTTTGTTTAGGGAGAGGAAAAAAAAAACAAAAAAAAAAAAACCCAAGTCTTGGGGAGCTTTAATTTTTAATGGACTTTGGAACAACTTACCATAGTTTTCATCATTTATTTATAATGTCAAACTAGATATAGGCAAAGGTTCTCCTCTTATATTTTAATATATTATACAGGGAAATATGAAGAAGAGGAATAGTAATAATGGAGGATTTATGAAAAAAAAATGTTCAATGATCTTTTATTTAATTCCTTTTAGAATAAAATAATCTATATCTGCCGTACAAAATAAAACTTGTATTTTCAATTTTTATAAGACTGATGTTATTTTTAATAAAATATTATGTCTTGATATTTACCTTTATAACACTAATAAATATGTATAATGAATCATGAATCTCTGTTTTGTGCCATATTATTCTCAAATGGAATCCAGACGGAGTCTTGGAGTGTCACTGTGGGTTAATGTGCTGGACTGCACAAGGCCGGTTTGAACCACAAGGTCAGAGGTTCAAGTTCATCAACCACTCCTAGGACCCTGCACAGGGTTGCTATTAGTCAGAACTGACTTGATGGCACGTAACAACAAACAACAACTCTCAAATACTTCCAAATTCTGTGTCTATGAGTCAGTACTGCTTCGATGGCACCTACCAATAACAACAACATCCTGATGTGGCACTATAGGATAAAGCACTGGACTGCAAGCTTAGTTTGTACAGCAAGGTCTGTGGCTCAGATTCACCAGCTGCTCCTTGGAAACCCTATACAGGGTCACTATGAGTCAGAACTGACTTGGCAGCACTTAACAACATCATTCAATGGGTGGGCTTCAAGAACCTTCCACAGTCTCTCTTTCTGCCTGCCCAATATCCTTCTCATGTCTATTTACCCTTTCACATCTTTTGTTGTAATAGACTGGATAGATAGAAATCTGCTTTACTCTTCTTAGAAACTACTCTCAGGAACATAAACACTAAGTATAAATAAATAATGCTTCATGAGGCAAAGCAAATTTTTAAAGTATAGTTTTGTTTTGTTTTTTTCTTTAATTTTTTATTGTGGATTGAATGAAAGTTAACAGGGCAGATCATCAGTTTTACATTCAACAAATCATATAGCTTGTTTCATCACAATGTTTACTTTCCCCTCCATGTACCATCAGTTAACAGTATTTCTCTCTCTTTACTTTAGCTCTTTTAAAAAAAAAAAAAATGCTCAGGCATATATAATAATTATACCTCCAAAGGGCACATTCTGCCTAATGGCCACTATCTCTTAACCCCTCTCTTCCCATGAATCTAGAGTCCTCAGCCACTC
>NW_006408706.1:1352133-1353742 GCF_000296735.1 Chrysochloris asiatica
GCCAGTGCCTTCAGTGTACCTTGAACTTCTTAATTCAGTACCACTGGTTCTTGATCATATGCTGCCTCTTGAAGTGGTTGAACATCAACCATTTTTCTTTTTGGTAGAGTGACTCTGTGTAGTCCTTCCATTTTCTTTTGATGCTTTCTGCATCATTCACTAGTTTGTGCATAGAATCATTAAATATTCTTAAGTTGAGGCTTTTCTTCCCTTCTTCCAACTTGAGACCTCCTGTGCATGTTCTTCCCTTTTTGTTTTCTAACTCCTGGTCTTTGCACATTTCATTACAATATTTAACTTTGTCTTCTCAAGCTGTACTTTGAAATTTGCTGTTTAGTTTTTTTTATCTCCTATTTCTTCCATATGCTTTGGCATCTCTACACTGGAGAGCAAGTTTCAGAGTCTCTTCTGGCTTCCATTCTGGTCGTTTCCTCCTTTTTTTTAAAATAATTCAGAATAAGTTATTCATTTAACAAATTGATATCCTAGGCAACTACTACATGACCAAGTGTTTGATAGGTGCTGAAGATACAGAAATGAAAACATTATTCACTCTTTTGTTATTCACAATTAAATATAAGAAATATGTTGAAAACTATTATTACTAATTTTCTTTTTTTAATATATAACACTCTCATTTTCTTCCCTTTTGTTTCCCCCATTTTTACTTTCTTTTCTTTGTTCTTTCTCTTGTACTACTAGGTTTTGATACTTTAAAATAACAAACCAATCCAAAGTTTGACACTGACGCACGATACCTTGTATCTGTTGGCTTGGTACAGTAATTGAGGCCAAATATTAAAATCCTGTCTTTTAAAAATAACCTGTGCTTATTTGATTGTTATATATAATTTTCCTATACTGAAAGTGAATGTTTATGTTCAAAAGACTTGTTTCTAATACTAAGCTAAAACCTACTATTGATACTTGAATTAATCAGTCCTTTGAGAAATGGGACCTTTCAGGAAATTATCTTAGAGGGTTATTAGACTGTCATTGATATTCTAAAGAACAAAAATTATAACATAGAAAATGAATCTCAGAAACTAGCATACTTGGGAAACTGGTACATTTTGTCTACCCTTCTAAAAGTGATTTGTTTGTTCTGACAGTCCATAGAACTTCCAGTAATATTTGCATATACTATAATTCAAATGCACCAATTCTTCTATGGTCTTCCATATTCATTTTCCATGTGCATATAAGTCAACTGAAAAGACCATGACTTGGATCAGGCATGCCTTAGTCCTTAACTAACAGTTGTACTTTTTAACACTTTTAAGTGGTCTCTTTTAAGTTGTTTTTTCCTTTTTCATGATCTTTTGCTTTCTTCCTGTATGATGTTCTTAATGCCATCTCACAGCTCTTCTGGTCTTCAGTCATTAAGTGTCTAATGAATCAAATGTGTTCTTGAGATGATCTCTGAATTCAGGTGGGATATGTTCAAGGTCATATTTAGGCTATTGTGGACTTGTTTTAATTTTCTTCAGCTTCAGCCTGAACTTGGATATAAACAGTTGATGGTCTGTTCCCCAGTGTGCTACTGATCTTGTTTTGGCTGATGATACCAAGCCAAAAAAATACACAATTTGATTTTTATGTATTCCAT
>NW_006408706.1:1354624-1359234 GCF_000296735.1 Chrysochloris asiatica
TGACAGTCGGAAATGTTCTTTTTGATGATGAATGCAATGCCATTCCTCTTCAATTGTCATTCCTGGCATAGTAAACTCTGTGATTGTCAGATTCAAAATGGCAAATAACCATCCATTTCAGCTCACTAATGCCTAGAATATCAATGTTTATGCATTCCATTTTATTTTTGACAACTTCCAATTTTCTAGATTCATACTTTTGTACATTCCTTGTTCTAATTATTAATGGATGTTTTCATCTGTGTTTCTTCATTTTGAATTTTGCCCCATTAGCAAATGAAGGTCTTGAAAGCTTTAGTCCATTTATGTCATCATGGTCAACTCTGCTTTGAGTTGGAAGCTCGTCCTCATTTGTATTTTGAGTGCTGTCCAATCTGAGGGGTTCATCTTCCAGCACTGGATCTGGCAGTATTGTGGTGTTCTTCATCATGTTTCAGTATTCAAAAATCTGGTGGCATCTTACTGTGTTCCACTGCTATTCATAAAGTTTCAGTGAATACATATTTGGAAGTAGTCAGTTCCCCTTTCTTCCTAATCTGTCTTAGTCTGGAAGCTCAGCTGAAACCTGTCCAGCAGGATCACGTGAGTCACAGCAACATGCAAGCCACTACAGTACAACAGACTGACAGACAAGTGGTGGCTTATCAGATACAAACTCTAATTATTCAAACAGTGTTGTATAGGCAAAAGGATAAGCAGATAGGTGAGCAGAACAGAAAATGGTACTCAGGCTGTAAATTAGGACCTAAGAATGGAGCCCAGTAATCTTCCTTTTAAATAAGATGATTTTTTCCAATTTGCTTTACCAAAACCCTTATTTACATTAAATAACTTTGAAGTTATGGTTTTATGTATTGTGTCTAGTTAGAGAGTCATACCCTTTTTTGTTTTCCTGCTACCTCAACTACCAGATGTATGTAGCATCAATAGAAACTTACTATTATACTGATTTTTGCCCAAGGGTGGGGAGCAGATGTCTCCTTAGATTCACTGTTGCCATGTTCTCATGTTGTATTTCCTATGACACCTCCAACATTCTTCTAAGAACCTCTGGTCTGTGTGTTTTCTCATGGCATTGTTGTGTTATCATTATAAGTGAAATTAATTTGAAATTCAGTAGCTTCAGTCTCATTTTGTAAATACGAGAGCAGAAAATAATAGGAAAACCTTAAATTGTTCTGTACTGAGTTACTTGATAACTTTTCAAAACAGTGAATTTAGGCAGCTTTGTACAATATGACCCACTTATATGCTAACAATAGTCTAGAAAACTAGGATGGCTATCTATTCCTCTTTATTTTTTAGGTTACTAAGCATTTTAATGAGAATATTAGACCAAATTTTATTTTAATTCAAAATATCAAATTTATTCACCATGGTTTGGCTTAGTACTAGACTGCTAACACCAAGGTTCAAACCCATCAGCTGCTCCTTGGGAATCCTATACAGTATCACTCTTAAGTTGGAACCAACTCTATGGCACTTAACAACAGTATTTAGGGAAAACTTTTTATGAGTAATATCACTCCTGGAATAACAAAGTAATAAACATTATGAGTATATTAAAAGCATATACTATAAACATTATATATAAAATTAGCATGTTTTCAGGATCCAAGCTATAGCATAGTGGGTTATAAGTTGGACTGCTAACCGAAAGGCCAGCAGTTCCAATCTACCAGCCACTCTGTAGGAGAAATAAGAGGTTTTCTGCTCCTGTAAAGATATATAGCTTCAGAATCTCCATACAGGGTTGCTTTGAGTTGGAACTGAATCCACGGCACATAACCACCACCACCAAGGTAGACATAATAGTATTGGAACATGTATAGCAGTGCTTTCAGACTGCAGACCTGTGATAATTTAAAAGAAGAGGAAGAAGGAATTGAAGAAAATCTAAAAGATACTTATCAATATTTGACCATTGGTGGTGGTGGGTATATGCTGTGCAGTCAGTTCCAACTCACAACGACCCTGCATAGAGTTTCTGAGGCTGAAACTTATGGAGCAGAAAGCCTCATTTTTCTCCTGTGGTTTCAGACTGCTCCTTGGGAAACTGGTAGTTTCAAACTGCTGAGCTTGGCGTTAGCAGCCTAACTCGTAACCACTATGCTACTAGAGCTCTTTTTACTGTTGGCATATGTTGAAAAGAGCTGGGTTACTGGAGTTACAATCTTCAGAATCCATTCTGTGTTTGATAGTTAACGGCTTTCTCAGTTCTGATTAGCCATATTTCCAGTGTTTCAATAACCACATTTGTGTAATAGCGTATGGTGAGGGTGAGTTTGAGGATTTCAGGGTTGAGCAAGAAAAAGAGAGGACCATACGATTGCAGTGTTGCAAGTGAATGGCACTTGGCCAAGGTTGTAAGAGAGGGAAAGTCCCTCCTAACCAGAGACTAAGAGAGACAGAGTGGGGGCCACATCCTCAAGGGTAAGGGAGAGGGATAGTTGAGAGGGTACTTCCATATCTAATTGATGTCATTCAATAGTGAGGTGAAGAGATATGGGTTAGAGGCCCAAAGGGCAGCAGTAGTTAGGGGTCTTTGTACAGCTACAGTGTTTGTATTCTCTGGTTACCATACGTTAATTGTAGTTTCATGGGGCTATAGAAAACAGGCAAGTTCTATGTGGTTAGCAATTTGCTTATTTGGGCCATTTAAAGTTAATTGGATGTGTTCGAATTTGAGTTTGGTCCTGGTAGGCTTTTGACTAATGGTTCTAGTCTACTGCAAAAGAAATAAACAACACAGGGATCATCTTCAGTTCATTTACATAATATGGATATCATATTGGATAGTACAGATTTACACAATGGGATAACAGTACCTCTGTCCTCTTTATTCTGGAAAGGAAATAGATAAGTTTGTATTCTATAGAGAAATAAAACCAGTAAAATATGAATTTATTGAGAAAGAAAGATTGATTTATTTTGAGGAATTAGTTCATGCAATTTGGGGCTGGTAGGTCCAAAATCCATAGCTTAGATAGCATGCTTAAGTCCCAAGATCCATGGGTCAGATTATGAGACGTGTACAGAGTTCTAAAAGAGAGAGTGAGCTCTATCAGAGTGTCTTTCTATATGCTGGAGGAAGACTACATCCCTAAGAAAACTCTCCTTTCAACGGATTGGTTGATTACATCAGATCACATCATGGAAAGTCATTTACATTACATTTACATTATATTATGGAGCAGCAACCAATGCAACATCTTCCTAAACCACCAAGCACCATAACCTAGCCAAGTTGACCATCATGAAATTAAACACCACTGGAAACTTATATGAAATACACTTAAAATTAAGCTCAGTTCTTGACCTGCTGTTGTTAAGTGCCATTGAGTCAGTTCCAACCCATTGTTGTTGTTGTCAGGTGCCATCGAGTCAGAACCGAACATAGCGACCCATGCACAGCAGAACGAAACAATGTCCGATCCTGGGCCAACCTCACTACCGCTGCCACACTTGAGTCCATCAATGATGCCACCTGGCCAGTCCATCTCGTTAGGGGTCTTCCTCTTTTTCTCTGACCCTTCACCTCACCCAGCATGACATCCTTCTTCAGCGACTGTTCTCTCCGGACAATATGTCCAAAGTATGAGAGACGAAGCTTAGCCATCCTGGCCTCCAAGGAGCACTCTGGCTGCACTTCTTCCAAGACAGATCTATTGGTTCTTTTGGCAGTCCATGGCACTTTCAGTATTCTCCTCCAACACCACAACTCAAAGGCATCAATTCTTCTATGATCTTCCTTATTCACTGTCCAGCTTTCGCATCCATATGAGGTTATTGAAAATACTATGGCTTGGGTCAGGCGCACCTTAGTCCTCAAGCTGACATCTCTGCTCTTCAATACTTCAAAAAGTTCCTGTGCAGCAGATTTGCCCGATGCAATACGTCGTCCGATTGCTTGACTGCTGCTTCCACAAGTGTTGATAGTTGATCCAAGAAGAATGAAGTCCTTGACAACTTCAATCTTTTCTCCATTGATAAGAATGTTGTTTATTGGTCCAGTGGTGAGGATTTTTGTTTTCTTGACATTGAAATGCAATCATACCGAAGGCTGTGCTCTTTGATCTTTATAAGTAAATGTTTCAAGTCCTCTTCACTTTCAGCAAGCAAGGTTGTATCATAGTGACCCTATATAGGGTTTCCGAGTAGCAACTGGTAAGCTTGAACCACCGACCTTGCAGTTCAAACTGACTTTACAGCACCACACCAGGACTCCTGGTCTGTTGTAAGTACTCAGTAAACCTAAGTCTCTCTCTTTGCTCTCCATTTTATTAATAGCTGGAGTCCGGGTGTGGTGCTGTAGGCTAATTGCTAAACTGAAATGTTGGTTTGAACCACAAGGTTAGTGGTTCAAGCTTACCAATCGCTTCTTGGGAACCCTATACCATTTTGCTATGAGTTGGAGCTGACTTGATGGCCCTTAACAACAAACAACATGTCTGCTAAAATGTGTTTGTTTTCTCTTCTTCCATTTCCTCTGTATAACACATTTTATTCTTTTCAGTTCAGTCTCTTTCCTTTAAGTCTTTAAGCTTAGGATAGTTTACCTACAGTAACTATAACTATAATCATTGATGTCACATGCGAGTAAAATTTTG
>NW_006408706.1:1359754-1364501 GCF_000296735.1 Chrysochloris asiatica
CAAAGGGCACATTCTGCAAGTCTGCTCCTGGCCACCAGCTCTTAGTCCTTCTCTTCTTAGTTGATGAATCTAGAGTCCTCAGCCGCTCCCCCTCTTCATGCCCTCATCTCTGACTCCATCTCTGGCGCTGTTTCTTATATGCATTTTTCTTATGTGTACTTATCAGAGGTTTTTTTTTCTGTGTGGCTTCCTTTCATGTGTGTGTTTTTCCTAGAAACCATGTGGATTATAGCAAACTGTGAATAACAGTGAAGAATAATATTCCAAAACACTTATTTGTGCTCACGTGGAACCTGTACATAGACCAGCCATTCAGACAGAACAAGAGAATAATGAATGGTTTAAAATCAAGAAAGGTTTACTTCAGGGTTGTATCCTTTTTCCATAATTATTCAACCTGTATGCGGAGCAAATAATCCAAAAAACTGGACTATATGAAGAAGAATGTAGCATCAGGATTGGAGGAAGGCTCATTACAACCTGTGATATGAATATGGCACAACCTTGCTTGCTAAAAGCAAAGGGAACTTGAAGCACTTGCTGATGAAGATCAAAGACTACAGCCTTCAGTATGGATTATTATTCAATATAAAGAAAAATTAAAATCCTCACAACTGGATCAAATATACATCATGATAAATGAGAAAAGATTGAAATTCTTAAGGGATCTGTTTTACATGGATCTACACCAACACTCATGGAAACAACGGTTAAGAAATCAAACATCCTGTTACATTAGGCAAATTTGCTGCAAAAGACCTCTTAAAAGTGTTAAAGAGCAAAGATGCCAGCTGTTTTGATCAGTGTCACAATAGATGGATCCTGATAGAACAGGAGAAAAATGTGGAACTGAACTCAAATTCTGTAAAAATACAGAACAATTGGAGCAGTTGAGACTGGAAGACTCCCCAAGACAATCACTCTGAAATACTCTTTAAACTTTAAAGAGAAATGATCTCATGAGGTCACCTTTCAACTACATAACAGATTGACTCAGAAAGTAAAGGATATCACCCATGAGTAATGAACTCCTTTTTAAAAAAAATCCATCATCTCCATTTATCATGATTTATTTATTGCTATAGTGGTAAGGATTTTTGTATTCTTTACATTGAGGTGCAACCCACACTGAAGGCTGTGGTCTTTGTCTTCGCCAGTAAATATTTTAAGTCCTCTTTTCTTTCAGCAAGCAAAGTTGTATCCTCTGCATATTGCAGGTTAATGAGTCTTTCTCCAATCCTGATGCCACGTTCTTCTTCATATAATCCAGATTCTAAGATTATGTGTTCAGCATACAAATTGAATAACTATGGTGAAAGACTACAACCCTATCACAAACCTTTCCTGATTTTAAACCATTCAGTGTCCCCTTGTTCTGTTGGTACACAGCCTCTTGGTCTATGGACAGGTTCCTCATGAGCATAATTAAGTATTCCAGAATACTCCTACTTTGTAATGTTGTCTACAGTTTATCATGATCCACACAGTTGAAAGCTTTTGTGTAGAAATAAAGCATATGTAGACATCTATCTGGAATTTTCTGCTTGTAGCCAAGATCCATCATTTATCTGTCTGTCACACTGTGGTGGCTTGCATGATGCCTAGATGCTGGAAGCTATGTCACCATTATTTTGAATGTCAGCAGGGTCACACATAGTGAACACATTTCAGCTGAGTTTCCAAATGAAGACACGCTTGCAGCCATATGCCCTCTTGGCCAGAATGTGCCAGACATAATGTTGGCGCTGCATTTTCTTCTATTTTTCTTAGAATATTTTTCCTCCAGACATCTGTGGGGCTTACTTCCTCATTTCCTTGGAGTCTTAGTTCTGATTTTACTTTAACAGAAAGACCACCATAAATAAAATAACCTCCATACCCCAGTCACTGAACTCCTGGTGTGGCGCTGGAAGATAAGCACTGGATTGTGAACCCACCAGCTGCTCTTTGGAAACTCGGTACAGGCTCACTATGAGTTGAAATCAGCCTGATGGCAATTAACACCAATAAACCCCAGTCATTACCCTGGATTTACTTGTCATAGCAATCCCACCATCTGGTGTACTTATCAAGGAGCCCTGTTGGCACTGTAGGATAAGCACTGCAATGGTAACCTCAAGATCGGCAGTTCAAACCCACCAGCTGCTCCTTGGAAACCCTATACAGGGTCACTATGAATTTGAATCGACTCTATGGCACTTAACAACAACACTACTTACATAATGGAGAGCTAGCTCATCTTAAATGGTACTTTCAAGCTGCTGAATTTCTAATTACTTTAAGAATATGTATCAATATTTCTTGACCTCTTTTCCAATAAATCTCAGGCTAAAGCTCCTTCTTATGATAAATGTTTTTCCTACATTTGCCAAATTAAATATTTACTTTAATCTATCAATATAACCTTAGCGTTTATGGTAGTAGGAGCCAATATGTGCCTTTTGTGAGTAATGAGGTATCAATCTAATCTGTCTTGAAAGGAAAGCTTAAGTTTTTTCCAAACTTATTTTGCTTTTCTGTTTACCTTCCATTGTAACTCCCAGTTTTGATTTTTTTGCTATTTGTTAATATGCTTTTTTGCCATTATATAATTTGTTGTTGTTAAGTGTCATCAAGTTGGTTCCAACTCATAGTGACCCTGTTGTATAGGGTTTCTGAGGAGCATCTCGTGAGTTTTAACTGCCGACCCTGTGATTTAAACTGACCTTGAGGTCTAGAGCTTATCTTATGGTGCCATAATTTAGACTCATGTTTATTTATTAACTAAGACTGGTATGGGACAGAATCCCAAATTAAAATATCTTAGGACTAAAAGGGGAATTTATTAGAAGGATATGGAATTTCTCAATTAACACCAAGACATGGATAGAATAGGCATGAAACTAATCTTTGGGAATGATGTCAGAGCATTCTTTTTGTTGTTGCTGCTTTTTATTTGAAGAAAGTGAATGAAACCTTACAAAGCAAAACAGTTTTCCATTCAACAATTCATATATACTTTGTTTCATGTCACTGACTGCAATCCCCACACTGTGACATCACTTGTAAGTCCAATACCCATTCTACCCTGTGTCTTCTTTCCAAACCCTTCTTGTTTTCTGAACGTTGTCCTTGGGCAAATGCTGCTCTTTTGATCTTGATTTATGTTGTTGTTGTTGTTAGGTGCCATCTAATTGGTTCCAACTCACAGCAACCCTGTATAGTGTTTCTGAGGAATGGCTGGTGAATTTGAACCACCTACCTTGCAGTTCAAACTGACCTTGCTGTCCAATGCCTTATCCCACAGCGCCATACCAGGGCTCCTTGATCTTAAATATAGTTGATTGTTTTTAGAAGTGCATACCTCCGTAGTGTTAATTCTTCACTACATAGACCTTTCTGTTGTTTCGTTGAAAATTGAGCCGTGGTGAGTTCAGTTCCAAGCCTGAAGGGTTACTAAGGTCCACAGTCTATCTGACCATTAAGCATGGTCTTTTTTATGATTTTGAGTTTTGTCCCACATTTTTCTCATACTCTATCCAAGGCCTACTAATGTGATCCCTTTCAGAGTGGTTGCTAGAAGTAACCATCTAGTTCCTCTGGTCTCACGGTCTTGGAGGCTGAGTTTCATGTGGTCCAGTAGTCTATTGGATTTTCTTCTCTTTTCATTGCTCCGGACAGCGAGTGACCAATAGTTGCACTGTATTATGTGGCCATGGCAATCTTTCGATTGACTTCCTTCCTTTCATTGCAGATCATCAGGAAAGTTGCCATACCTCGTGATGCTTTACTACCAGGAGGATATTTTCTCTCTCAGCTCAGTTTCCATCTAACCCAGAAGCCATCAATGAGGTCTAGGGGATGGCTTGGTTAGATAGTCAGGGAATTAAAGTTATGCAGAAACATAATTGTCTTCACGGTAGCTGGACTGTGAATAAGGAGACAGTTCCCAGGAAAAGAGAGACGTTTGTAACAGACAATTTCTTGGGCCATAGATTTATGTATAATTGGAACAGACCACAGTGTTCTGTGGTCTAATATAAATGTAGTGCAACAATTACTCCCTTGATTTGGACATTGTGCTACTTCACTTTAGACTTTACTTCAGCAATGAAGTCATACTGATGGCTTGTATTAAGGTCCTCTACTAAGTGTTACTGAACTTTATTTCATTATTCAATTGTACCACTCTGTAGACTTGAAGAAGGAATGGATTAGTCAGAGACCGATTCTTCATTCGGGGAAAGAGTAATTGTTGCAGAGAAAGAATTATATAGCACTTTATGCTGGACTCCTAAGGCTAGAACACAGTGCTACTTCAAGGCTCGACTCATTGTTGTGTTTGTGTGAGAAATGGGAAGGAACGGAGAGTGTAGAACACTATAGATGATTATGGAATTAAGACAATTAGGTTTTTACTATAACCGCCCCATGAATTATTAGCTCTCTAGAATAGCATTGAATGCCAAATCCTCTGCATTTCATCAGTGATCGTATAATAGACAATAAAACAACTTTGTGTCTGTCAGCAAATTATGACAGTGGCCACAAAACTAGCACCTATAATTTAATTACTCTTTTTATTATTTAGTAATGCTCTGGTACCGTAGTGGTTACAAATCAGGCTGCGAACTACGAGGTCAGCAGTTCGAAACTACCAGCTGCTCCGCGGGAGAAAGATAAGGCTTTGTGCTCCTGTAAAGATTTATAGCCTCAGAAACCCTGTACAGGGTCGCTATGAGTCAGAACCGACTCCACGGCACATAAA
>NW_006408706.1:1377512-1401801 GCF_000296735.1 Chrysochloris asiatica
GCTGTGCATGGGGTCGCTATGAGTCGGTTCCGACTCGATGGCACCTGACAACAACAACAACATCCTTTAAGTAATTATATTTTTAAAATACAGATATTTTAATACTGTAACAATAGTAATATATTTCATTAGATCATTTGACATAATAGCACTCATCACATTATATTATTTGTTTACATTCCTATCTCTAGCACGACATTGTTTTTACTGTTATGTGCTGTTGAGTTGATTCCTACTCATACCCTATATGACAGAATAGAACTGCCCCATTGAGTTTCCAAGGCTGTAATCTTTATGAGAGCAGATATCCAGGTCTTTTCTCTTGGTGAGTTTGAATCTCTGACCCTTCAAATAGCAGCCGAGTGCTTAACCATTGCACTACCAGGACTCCTTATGACTGAACAGATGATAAGATAAAACATTTAGTAACTCTTATGTAGTATCTTTCTTGTCCCTAAAGAATAAATTTTCTTCTTTAGGTATTATTTTGCCCCTAGGTGGTTCAAACAGTTTGCACTCTGCTGCTAACTAAAAGGTTGGCACTCTGAACCCACTTAGAGGCTTGGTGTGGTGATGTGGGATAATGCACTGGACTGCAAGATTGGTTTGAACTGCAAGGTTGGTAGTTCAGATTCACCAGCCGCTTTTTGGAAACCCTATTACAGGGTTGCTATAAATTGAAATTGACTCGATGACACTTAACTACAACAAGAGGCACTACAGAAGAAAGATCCTGGTGGCCTGCTACTATAAAGATTCTAGCCACGAAGGTTACCCTTTACTTATGTGACATATGTTGTTGTTGTTAAGTGCCATGGAGTTGGTTCTGACCCATAGCGACCCTGTACAGGGTTTCCGAGGGTGTAAATCTTTACGGGAGTAGAAAGCCTCATCTTTCTCCCGCAGAGTGCCTGGTAGTTTCGAACCGTTGACCTTAAGGTTCGCAGACCGATTCGTAATGACTACACTACCAGAGAATACATATCACTTATGAATAATGAACTCCTTTAAAAAAAATGGTCTATGAGACTAAATGGTTCCAAATTACTCTAGAGCAAAGATGAGAAGGTTAGGGGAAGTAAAATGCTGGAAACAATACAGCCTACATTAAATGATTTGAGACTAAGACACATTGAGAAAAATGTAGCCAATATAATTGAATCATTTTTGTAGGAATTGTTAAACGGGGACCTAATTTTTAGTGTAAACTTATATCTTAAACATAATAAAAAATTTTTTTTTCTGGTATTCTTTTTTTTTTTTTTTAATTTTTTTTTTTAAGGTTTTTTAATGTGGGTTGTGTAAAACTTTAAAGGGCAGATCATCAGTTTTACATTCAACAAATCATACACCTTGTTTCATTACAATGATTATAATCCCCTCCATGTACCATCAGTTACCAGTATTTCTCTCTATTCACTTTAGCTTTTTTTCAAACACTCAGGCATATATAATAATTCACACCACCAAAGGTCATATTCTGCAAGCCTGCCTCCTGGCCACCAGATCTTAGTCCCTCACATCCCATGAGTCCAGAGTCCTCAGCCACCCCTTCTCTCCATGTCCCGATCTCTGCCTCCATCTCTGGTGTCACTGCTTCTCTGGATAAGGTCTCTCATTCTGCTTGTGCTCTTCTCCATTGATGATCCCAGAATAAAATATTATTTTAAAAGATGAGATTAGAAAAATGTACTACAGCTGAGAAAACTCTATGAAGCAGTTCATGGGCCTCCATGAGTAAGAGATGCCTCAATGGCAGATGACAACAGAACATTAAATAATCTAGAAGATTCTCACTTATTCTACTAATTAATCCCATAACCAAAAGTGTTTGATGAGTAGCACAAAAGAGTGCCAACTTATATTTCTATGGTGTCCTATCAATTATTTAAGAACCACCAAGCAACGTTAGTACTTTTTCCCTTTGTTTTAGGCACACACATATATTGGGTTTGTTTGTTTATTTTAATCTTTTAAAATCACATCTAAAATTAATAGTCTTTGGAGCAGGAGAGCACCTTTTATCTTTTATACTCTTGTTTTGACAACAATAGATAATCTGCATTTATTTTCTGGATTAATAGGATGTTTAATTAATCATTAACAATATTTGTACCTACAGCATATTTCAATACAAGCTTGTGGTTTTTCATCATTTCCATTACTTGGATTGTTGTTTAAAGGCTAAAAGATATTTTATTATAGAAGTTCATTTTGATGTTGCGAAAGTGTGTTTTTGTTATTGTAACTTTGGTTAGACACAGGCAATATAAGCACTGGACTGCTAATAACAAGGTAAGCAGTTCAAGCCGACTAAACACTCCCTGGGAGTAAGATGAGGCTTTCTGCTCCTTTTAGTATTTACAGCCTTGGAAGCCCTATACAGGATCACTATGAGTCAGAATTGACTCGATGACAGTAGGTTTGCTTTTGGTTTTAGTTCTGTCTGTCAGTGTCATGATGATACATTAAGCTCACCTGGAGAGCTTCTGAAAAAAACCTAAATCAGATGCTTGCAGGTAGTGCATCTGTATGTCTGTAAAGATCACTAGGTGAATCCAGTGTTCCGGTAAGGATGATAACCACTGATCCAGATTGAGGAGGGAGAGTGTGTACTTGTCACACTATTTGTGTAATTGTCTGGCTATTTTGGGCGTCAGTGGTGTCTTTCTTGAAGTCCAGATACAGCTTCAGAATGTGTTCTAAACAGTAGTGCAGGTGTAGGTACTGTCAAGTTGGTTCCAGCTCATACTGACTGTTGGCACAACAGAACAAAACAATGCCTAGTCTGCATCATCTTCACAGTTATTATGTTTGAGTTCATTGTTGACAGCAATATGTCAGTCCATCTCATTGCGGGTCTTTCTTTTTTTCACTGACGCTCTATTTTAGCAAGCACGGTATCCTTCTCTAGAGACTGCTTCTTCCTATAACATGATCAGAGTAACATGAGAAAATCTCACCTTGCTGATTTCTCAGGAGCATTGTGGCTGTAATTCTTCCAAAATAGATTTGTTCATTTTTCTGGCCATCCGTGGTATTTTCAGGCTTCCTGGCATGGGCTGTAGAATAAGAATGTAACTACTAACCGCAAAGTCATCAGTTCAAACCCACCAGCTGCTTCTAGAAAACCCTGTACAGGAATTCTTTGAGTCAGGACCGACTTGATAGCACTAACAACAACATGATATAGTCCGTGTTCTTCTGCTCTTCCCTGACACCGGTATTCGAGTGCACCAAGTCTTCTCTGGTCTTCCTTAATCATAGCCTAGCTTTCACGTGCATATAAGGCTACTGGAAAAACTATGGTTTGAGTCTAGTCCTCAAGGTGTGACATCTGAACTTTTTAATACTTTAAAAAGGTTTTTGAAGCAGGTTTGCCCAATTCAATATGTCCTTTGATTTCTTGACTCCCGCTTCCACAGCCATTGATTGTGGATCCAAGTAAAACGAAATCCTTGCCAACTTTAATCCTTTCTCAGTTTAGCATGATGTTGTTTATTGGTCCAGTAGTGAGGATTTTTGTGTTTTTTATGTTGAGGTGTAGTCCATACTGGACTATAGTCATACAACTTAATCAGTAAGTGCGTCAAGTCTTCTTCACTTTCAGCAAGCTAGGATGTGTCATCTGCATATCACAGGTTGTTAATGAGTCTTCCTCCGATCTGATGCTGTATTCTTTTTGAAGTCCAGCTTCTCAGATTCTTTACTCAGCATATAGATTGAATACAGGTGGCCACTATTAACAAATAAGTGGTGGTGGAGGTGGTGTGCCATGGAGTCGGTTCCAACTCATAGTGACGCTAGGGGCATAGGGTTTCTGAAACTGTAAATCTTTATGAGAGCAGAAAGATTCATCTTTATCCCATGGAACAGTTGGTAGTTTCGAACTGCTGACCCTGAGGTTAGCAACCTGACTCGTAACCACTATGCTACCAGAGTTCCTGACAAAGAAGACTTGGCCTTTAATACAGAATTAAACAACAGCAACAAAACAAATCTAGCTCTTACCCATTTGTATAACTGTTGTATAATTTGCCATGAACCCAAGTAAAGTGGAAAATTCTGATACCAAATATTCAATTCAGTTGACAAGTTTATGTCAAATTTATAAAGAAACTTGGTACAGTTCTCTTAAATTTTTCATATAAAGTAATAATAAAAATGGTATATCTTGTCTTGATGGTTTTGTGAACTGTTGAATTTATTGAACAAGCTGACATGTAAAGAAGCATTAGACAAGTCTCTAGCAAATATAAAGGTATATTGTTTTTTAGTTGTAAAAGTCACTTGTAATTAACTGTGGGATACATGCTTTTCACAAATATTCCTCCTAACAATTTATTTTCTTTTTTGTTTTTCAGTTTGAGAATCTAGTAGAAAGTGATGAAGTAAGTATTTCCATAGTAATGCAAAATTCATATTTGTTCTAATTTGGTCATTAGTTCACACCCTTTATTGTACTTTTTATATTTGTATTTTTTATTTTTTGCTTTAGAATTTAAATTTTGGGTTTTGTTTTTACTTTATATTTCTTAGCAAATAAACTCAGAATTTTCTATGATGTAATA
The DNA here is from genome assembly GCF_000296735.1 of Chrysochloris asiatica. Lineage (NCBI taxonomy): Eukaryota > Metazoa > Chordata > Mammalia > Afrosoricida > Chrysochloridae > Chrysochloris > Chrysochloris asiatica. The sequence continues at coordinate 1,382,084 of NW_006408706.1, forward strand.
CATCTAATACCCATGTTGTTGTTGTGAAGTGCCATCGAGTCGGTTCTGACCCATAGCAACCCTGTATAGGGTTTCCGAGGAGCAGCTGGTGAGCTTGAATCATCGACCTTGCAGTTCAAACGGCTTTGCAGTCTGGTGCATTAACCCATAGCGCCACACCAGGACTAATATCCATAGTTAGTATAAAATTTTATATATACTTATATATGCTCTGTCTGGTAGCAGAGTGGTTATGGGTCAGGCTGCTGATCTCAAGATAAAGCTTTCTGCTCCTGTAAAGATTTACAGCCTCAGAAACCCTATACAGGGTCACTCAGTCTGAACCGGCTCCACAGCACTCAACCATCACCACCACCACCACCACCACCACCACCATGCATGTTGTTGTTTAAGTGCTGTTGAGTCGATTTGAACCCATATCAACCATGCATAGGATTTCCAAGGAGCAGCTGGTGAGCTTGAACCACCCACTTTGCAGTTCAAATGACTTTGCAGTCTGACGCATTAGCCCACAGTGCCACACCAGGACTCTACCACCATGTATATGTATAAATAAAGTATATATAACAGATTTTTAAGTATCCGTAAAGCTTGAGGAATTTTAGAATGGAATCATTTCTGACCTCTTGCCATCTGATAGGTAAAAATGCCTCTACAATTCAAAGTAGACTCTTTTTTTTCTAATTTAACAATTTTTAAGTGTGCAATTCATTAATTACATTCACAGTATTGTATTAACCATCACCATTATCTAGTTACGAAACTTTTTCATTATGCCAGCAGAAGCTCTGTACCTATTAAGTAATAACTTCCCATCTTCCCTGGACCTAGCCTGTTGTTGTTGTTGTTGTTGTTGTTGTTAGATGCCATAGAGTTGGTACTGACTCATAGCGACTTCATGCACAGCAGAACGAAACACTCACTGCCCAATCCTTGACCAGCCTCACTATTGTTGCCACGCTTGAGTCCATCGATGCTGCCACTTGGCCAATCCATCTCATTGGGGGTCTTACTCTTTTTCAGCAAATAAAGGTCCCGCAGGCTTTTCTCCCACGGGCTTTATTTCACTTGCATCATCATGGTCAACTCTATTTTGAGGAGGCAGCTCTTCCCCAGTTGCATTTTGAGTGCCTTCCAACCTGAGGGGCTCATTTTCCGGCACTATATCTGACAGTGTTTCTCTGATATTCATTCCTTTGGTCTCTGTGTATGAATTCATGGACATATTCTGTTATCTTTTAATTCTATTTGCCCACAAACTTTCTGAAGCCCCCTCATATTTGTAGATATTTCATATACATGAGATCAAACTGTATCTGTCTTTTTGTGTCTTATTTTACTTAGCATGTTGCTTTCAAGATTCACCCATATATCAGAACTTCATTTCTCTTTGTAGTTGAGTAATCTTCCATTGTATGTATGTTGTTGTTAAGTACCATGGAGTCAATTCCAACTCAAAGTGACCCTGCACAGGGTTTCCGAGGTTGTAAATCTTTACGGGAGCAGAACACCTCATTTTTCTCCCACGGAACTGCTGACCTTGAGATTGGCAGCCCGAATCGTAACCACTACGCTACCAGTATAGACCATCTTTTTTTCTTTTTTCAATTCATTTATCTGTTGATGGATACTTTTGTGTTGTTCCATCTTTTGGCTATTCTAAGTGATATTGTAATAAATACTGATGAATGGGTGTCTGTTTTAGTACCTGTTTTCAAGTCTTTTGGATATATACATAGGTGTGAATTATTGGGTCATGTTAGTTTTACATTTAGCTTTTAAAGGAATTACCAAACTAATTTCCATATTGGCTGCACCATCTTACATTCCTTTTAGCAATGTACAAGGGTTCCAGTTTTTCCATATCCTCACCAAAACAGGTAATTATTTGTTCTTCTGATATAATAACAATCCTGGTGGTGGTGGTGTGCCATGGAGTCGGTTCCGACTCACAGCAACACTGTACAGGGTTTCCGAGGCTGTAAATCTTTACAAAACCTGAAAGCCTCATCCTTCTCCCATGGAACAGATGGTAGTTTTGAACTGCTGACCCTGACGTTAGCAGCCCAATTTGTAACCACTAACCACTACGCTACCAAAGCACCTTAATAGCCATCGTTGTTGTTGTTGTTAAGTGCCATCGAGTCGGTTCCGACCCATAGTGACCCTGTACAGGGTTTCTGAGGATGTAAATCTTTACGGGAGTAGAAAGCCTCATCTTTCTCCCGCGGAGCGGCTGGTAGTTTCGAACCGCTGATAGCCATCGTAGTAGGGGTGAAATGTTATCTCATTGTGGTTTGATTTGCATTTAATTTCCCTGATGACTAATAACATTGGACATATTTTCATATGCTTATTGGACATTTGTATATCTTTAGAAAAATGTATTCAAGTCTTTTGCCCATTTTTTTTAAGCAATCCAATCATTTTATTGAAATTCTTACAACAAATTTTCAACAAGTATTTTTAATTTATAGGAAGAGTGTCAAAAGATATTCAAAGATACTTACACTGTTTTAACATGGTACTTAATTTTGTGCCATAGTATTTTTGTGTGTGTGGAAAATTCCTTTATCTTTTTTTTTTTTAATGTTTTATTATGAATTATTTGATAGTTTACATGGGAGAACATTAGCTTTACATTCATCTTATCGTATGTCATTACATTGCCATGGTTACAATCCCCTCCATGCATCATCAACCAACCAAAGCGTACACCCCACAAGCTTGCCCCCTGGTCTTCGGCACACATCCCCTCCCCTTCTCTGGGTCTAGAGTTGCCAGCCGCTCCATCTCTCCATGTCATCATCGCTGCCTCCATCTCTTGACAACAGTTTTTCTGGGTAGGGTCTGCACTCCGCTCTTGTTCTTTGATGGTCCCAGGGGCCTCCACTGGGACTGCAAAGTCAAACACTTCCTTTTGCTGTGAAACATCTACCTTTACAATTTTTTGCCCATTTTTGATAGGGTTTTTTTGTTGTTGAGTTGTACACGTTTTTTTTTTATAAATCCTGAATATTAACCATTTTCAGATAATATGATTACCAAATATTTTCTGCAGTTCTTTAGGTTGTCCTTTCATTTTCTTGAATATGTTTTGCTGCAAAACATTCGTAATTTTGAGGAAGTCCATTTTGTCTATTTCTTTGTGTTGTTGCATATGCTTTTGATGTATCTTCTATCTAAAAGAGCCCATTGGCAAATACAAAGTCTTAAAGATGTACCCTTGTTTTTTTATTTAATGAGCCTAATGGCCATTAATCCATTTTGAATTAACGTTTGTATATGGTGTGGGATAAGAATACAATTGTATTCTTGTGCATGTAGAGACCTAATTGTCCAGCACTATTTGTTAAAGGAAAGAGGAAATGTGCCAAGCCTTTCTTTAAAGACTTAAGGTTTTCTTTAGCCCAGCTTTCTCCAGAGTATGTACAGAATACTAATATCACAGTATAAATTAGCATGTTAAAAGTTGTTAAAACTATTGTTAAAACAAGTTATTTAAACTCATCCAACTCAGCATTTCTCAGACTAGCTTAGTAATTTATAGTTTTTAAAACTAATATTGCATATTGATTATCATCTGGTAGAACACATTTGGTAAACTATCTTATCCTTTGTTCTGTTATCTAAATTTCTTGCAGATGTTTGAAGGATTTGTAAAACTTTCTTCCCAAAGGTCATTATGTTTTTTTTAAAATCAGTTTAAGCAAACATTGGACAAGATATTTTTTAAACTTCTGACAAAAGCTCAGTGAAAAGAGTTATTTCAGCTTCCAAAATAGTTTGTCCCAACATCATACACTTTTTAAAGGAACTCGTGATTCCATTTGTTCTCACAAGTTGCTGTTGTTTGGTTAGTTGAGAGAGCACTTTTCTCTTTTTCATCTTACACCATATTTAGCACTTAATTTTGTTGCGAGGCATTCTTTATTGCAGTGCTATTTTATAAATATATTTAGATCATTCAAAATTAGATCAATCAACATATCCTGGTGTTGTTCAGTTATTTATTTTAACTCTGTTGTCAGATGTGAACAGTTTAAGTGTATATAAGAAATATGTGAAAACCATTATAGTTTGCTTTAGAGGAAAAACCGTAGGTGATTTCATAAACATGGAAATAAAAACCAAATAAGTAATGAGGCATAGAGAATATGTTGTCTAGTACCATTCTGATGCAGACATTCATTTAGTATATAGTCAATATACGTTAGAAAATTTTAAGAAATGTCCCCCAAATGATTGTTACGTAATTTAGCTAAGTATCAAACAAAATGTTGCTGCTGAGAAAGTGTGGAAATGTAAAACTTTTTCTTTAGAACACTTAAATAGGAAATTTTTTACTGTGATAAAAGTAGATATTTCCACGAAGTAAAGTTTCTTTGTTTAATTTTTATACAGGGAGAAAGCCCAGGAAGCAGTCATAGGTAAGACTTTTTAAAAATAAGTAAATAACTCTTCTATGTGCACTACAAGAAACTTCAAGAGCCCTGAGACTGTCCTTTGTTTACTTTGACACACTGAACAGGTAACATATCAGAAGTTGCACTTACTGTTTATATAATAAAATGGAGGCAAATAATAAATATCTCAAAAGATTGTATTGAACATTAAAGAATTTAATATACCTGAATATTTATGTACTTACCTATTAGCCCTAAGTTGTGATTCATTTTTCAATTTTTTAAAAATTATCTAAGATTGATAAATATATTCCCTATAAATTTGTTGTTGTTTTTTAAGATGCCCCAGTGGCACAGTGAGTTAAGTATTAGGCTCCTCACTAAAAGTTTAACAGTTCTAACCTAGCAGCCACTCCATGAGAGGAAGATGAGGTAGTCTGCTTCTGTAAAGATTCGTAGCCTCAGAAATCCTGGAGAGCAGTGATCCTCTGCCCTGTGGGGTCTCTGTGAGTTGGGATTGACTCGATTGACTCAGCAGCAAAGATATCTGGTTTTTCTGGTTGAACTTTTTGAACCTTGTCTTCCTTTTCTCTCCTTATGAACATGCTAAAACTTGTTTTACTAATCAAAAGAGTTGTTGTGTTTTTTTTAACTTTCAGTACTAACTAGAACCTTGATACTATAATCTTTAAAAGTAGCCTCTTCATACTCTATTAAAATATTTTCATGTAATGTTTCATAATTTGCATGCCTGGTCTTGTGGAAAGAAGGCTGTAGTGTGAGGATTGAATGGGTAGGAACTGGAAGAGGAATCAGAAAGCAACCAAGAGATACTGAAGAACCAAGAGAGCAAAGAGATCTGTTATAAATGTGTCAACTTGGCTAAGCCAGGATTCTAAGTATTGTATGGCTAGCCTCCATTTTGTGATATGTGTTATAATCCTAACCCTATGTATTCATGAGGCAGGATTAGTGTATATCTTCTGGAATTTCCCTTCAATTCCTACTTTGTTGAGTGTTTTTATCAAGAATGGATGTTGGATTTTGTCAAATGCCTTTTTTGCATCAATCAATATGATCATGTGGTTCTTTTCCTTTTTTCCTATTTATATGATGGATTATGCTGATTGTTTTCCTGATGTTGAACCATCCTTGCATCCCTTTTATGAAACCCACTTGGTCATGATGTATTATTTTTTGAATGTGCTGTTGGATTCTATTGGCTAGTATTTTGTTGAGAATTTTTGTGTCTATGTTCATGAGGGATATTGGTCTATAGTTTTCTTTTTTAGTGATGTCCTTCCCTGATTTTGGTATGAGGGTTATGTTTGCTTCATAAAAAGTATTAGGGAGTCTTCCATCCTCTTTTATGTCCTGGAATAATTTGAGTAGAATTGGTGACAGTTCTTTTCTGAATGTTTGGTAGAACTCACCCGTGAAGCCATCTGGGCCTGGGCTTTTGTTGGTTGGGAGTTTTTTGATGACCTGGTCAATTTTTTCTTTTGTTATGGGTTTGTTCAAGTTTTCTACTTCAGTCGGAGTAAGTTAAGGTAGGTCGTGTTTTTTTAGAAATGTATCCATCTCATCTAAATTTTCGAATTTGTTGGAGTATAGCTTTTCATAGTATTCTGTTATTATCCTTTTGATTTCATTTGATTCTGTTGTGACTTCACCCATGTGGTTTCTAATGCAATTTGTTTGTGTCCTCTCCCTCTTTTCTTTAATTAGTTTTGCCAGTGGTTTGTCAATTTTATTAATCCTTTCAAAGAACCAGCTTCTTTGTCCTGTTGATTCTTTCTATAGTTTTTTGGTTTTCCATCTCGTTTATTTCTGCTGTTATCTTTATTATTTCCCTTCTTTTGGTGACTGTAGTTTCCCGCTGCTGGTCTGCTTCTAGTTGTTGAAGATGTTGTGTTAATGTGTAGTGTATATCTTGAGTCACAGCCTTATAAGAAGGTGTGACTCAGGTTCCACCATTATGCACTTCACACCCTTGCCTGAGTCCCACCTTTTATCTTTCAAGAAGCGATGAAAGAAAATAAGCCGAGAGGAAGAACCTGACAACCACCGAGAAACAAGAGTCAATAGTGAAGCACATCCTTTGGAATCAGGGTCCCAGCACCAAGAGCCTCCTAGCCCTAGGGGGAGATCGATTCTAAGATACGTGAAGGTTTCCAGGAAACACTAGGCCCACTTGTGTTGAAAGGAGACAAGAACCTTCTCTCAGAACTGACAGGAAAGCCTTCCTCTAGAGTTGGTGCCCTGAATTCAGACTTCCTGCCTCCTAAACAATAAGAGAATAAATTTCAGTTTGTTCAAACCACTCACTTGTAGCATTTTTGTTATAACAACATTCGATGACTACAGGTATTTGGTACTGGAAGAGTAAGATGCTATACTAACCGATTCCTAAAATATGGAAACAATTTTGGAATTGGGTAATGGGTGGAGGTTGGAAGACTTTTAAGGTGCCTAACAGTAAGAGTCTCTGTGAGTCGGAACCAACTTGATGGCACTTTAAGAAACTCTTGGTAGAATTATAGACATCAAAAACAATTCTGGTGAAAGTTCAGATGAAGTAAAACAAGTTACAGAGAAAGTCGCGGTCATTTTTGAGAATGTATATGGCACCAGCAACAGAATGTTGCTAAAATGTAGACATTAAATGTGCTTCTGGTAAGGCTTCCTCCATTGAGGAAGGTAGGATAATGCTTTTTATGCAGTGGCAAAGAACTTGTGAATTATGTTCACATGTTTGGTGGAATGTCGGACTTCAAAGTAATGAACTTATATATCTGGCTGAGATTTCTAAGGAATATTTTTAATGAGCCACATGGTTTTTCTCCTGGCTGCTTGTAGTAAATTTTGAGAGGAAAGAGATGAACTTAAAAATGAACATGCAAAATGAAAACAGAACTTAGAAATTTGGAAAATTATATTGCACAAAAGAAGATGGAAGAAATACATAGAATTACTATACCAAAAAGAAATGGTCAATGTTCAACCATTTCAAGAAGTAGCATATGATCAAGAGCCAATAGTACTGAAGGAAGTCCAAGGAACACTGAAGGCATTAGCAAAGAACAAGGCTCCAGGAATGGATGGAATATAAATTGAAATCTTTCAAAAAACTGATGCAGCCCTGAAGGTACTCACTCATCTATGGCAAGAAATTTGGAAGACACCTACCTGGCCTCCCCATATTTGTACCCATTCCAAAGAGAAGTGACTCAACGGAATGCAGAAATCATCAGACAGTGTCATTAATATCATATGCAAGTAAAATTTTGCTAAAGATAATTCAAAAACAGCTACAACAGTACATTGTCAGGGAACTTATAGAGGTTCAAGTGAGATTCATATGAGTATGTGAAATGAGGGATATCATTGCTTATGTCAGATGGATTGCTAAAAGCATGGTATATCAGAAAGATGTGTGCCTATGCTTCATTTTCTGTACAAAGGTTTTTGGCTGTGTGGATAATGACAAGTTATAAGCAACATTGTGAAGAATCAATATTCCAGAACACTCAGCTGTGCTCATGAGGATCCTGAACATAGACCAAGATGCGGTGGTTAGACAGAACAAGAGGACAATGAAAAGTTTAAAATCAGGAAAGCTGTATGCTAGGGTTGTGTTCTTTCACCATATTTATTCAATCTGTATCCTGAATAAATAGTCCGAGAAACTGAAATACATGTTGAAGAAAGTGGCATCAGGGTTGGAGGAAGATTCATTAACAACCTGTGATATGTAGATGATACAGCTTTGCTGCTGAAAGTGAAGAGGACTTAAAATACTTAACTGATGAAAGTCAAAGACCTTAGTCTTCAGTATGAATTGCACCTCAGTGTAAATAAAACAAAAATCCTCACCACTGGATCAATAAATAACATCATGATAAGTGGAGAAAAGATTAAAGTCAAAGACTTAATTTTGCTTGGATCTACTGTCAATGCTCATAGAAGGAGTAGTCAAGAAATCAAACGACATATTGCACTAGGCAAATCTGCTGCACAAGACCTCTTTAAAGTGTTCGAGAACAAATATGTCAGTTTGAGGACTAAAGTGTGCCTGACCTAAACCATGGAATTTTCAGTCACTTCATATGCATGTGAAAGCTGGACAATGAATAAAGAAGACCATAGAAGAATTGATGCATTTGAATTATGGTGTTGGAGAAGAATATTAAATGTACCATGGACTGCCGAAGGAACAAATAAATCTGTGTTGTAAGAACTACAGCCAGGATGTTCCTTAGAAGCCAGGATGGCCAAACTTCCTCTTTCATACTTGGGACATAATGCCAGGAGGGACCAGTCCCTGGAGAAGGACATCATGCTTGGTCAAATGTCATCAGCGAGTAAAAGGAAGTTCTCCACAAGATATACTGGCACAGTGGCAGCGGTAATGAGCTTTAGGGTTACAATGATTGTGAGGATAGAGCAGGACCAGGCAGTGTTTCCTTCTGTTATGCATAGGGTCACAGTGTCTCAGAACTGACTCGATGGCACCTAACGACAGCAATTTGATCTAAAATGGGTACACTACTCTTTCTGAGTCTAATTTCTCATATAATCACAATATCTAACTTGTTGAGTTGTTCGGATTGAATTTGGTGAATCTACAAGCACATAGGGCAGTACCTCACACATGCTTGGGCATGCTACTGATTTTATACATTCAGTTTAAGAATTTTGATTGCATGGGAAGGAGAGAAAGTGCTAGAGGTAGATGTAGGTTTAATGACTTTTCATTCTTTCTTTACTTCTTTCCCTCCTCCCTTCACATGGGAGAGATGTGAAAAAGAAGACACAAATAAGTCGATTCAAGATAAAAGAGAAGTGATGATGGAGCAGTGTCCCAGAGAAATTCTGGAGTAGGAGGTGGAGGAGACATCAGCAGAAAATTAATGAAGAATGGAGGCGTAGCCAGTGGCCTTGAACAATCAAAGGAGCACTACCCCGCTAGAGATGAGAACGAAGAAGAAGGAGGATGTTCTTAAGAAGGAATATGGCAAGACATTGAGGGAGTTCATGTCTGTTGCTTCCTGTTCCTCAAAGTGCTATAAAATTGTCTTATGAGAAAAGTTTGAATAAGAAACTTGAGTTTCTATAGATTTTTAAGGCTTCAGTGTAGAAGGAGTTGACCACATGTAAGGTAAAGGATTATTGCTTGAGATTAAGCATCCCATGAATGGTGGACTTACTTATTCTAGCAGCTCTTATATTGGTGATGGTGGTTATGAGCCATGAGGTCAGTTCTGACTCATAACCACCCTACTTAGGGTTTCCGAGGTTGTACATCTTTACGGGAGCAGAAAGCCGTATCTTTTTCCCATGGAACTTCTGGTAGTCTTGAACTACTGACCATGAAATTAGCAGTCCAACTCATAATGACTATGCTACCAGAACTCCTTAGCAGCTCTTATTTAAAAGTGCTAGTGATAGAAATAATCCTAAATCAACGTGTAAGTGAAATGAGTTGATACGCGGTAATGATGTGATTGTTGGTAACTGCCATCAAGTCAGTTCCAACCCATAGCAACCCTGAATAGGGTTTCCAAGGAGTGGCTGATGAGCTTAAACTGCTGACTTTGTGGTTCAAACCAACTTTGCAATCCAGCACATTAACCCACAGCACCACACTGTAATGATAAGAATGCTAAAAAGTTGAATATGTTGATAAGAAAGGAGTTCAGATCCACCATGGTGTCCACATGGTTGTAAGTTAAATGAATGCAGGAGATGATCAGGATAGATTGACTGGGAGAAAAATAGAAAGGACCCAGAGTCCACAGCCATTGATCAGGATGGATAGGAGGCTATGATTGGGAGTAATCTTGTAAAAGCCCCAGAATAATCTGAGGACTGAGATCAGGATGTGGAGTACTGAAGTTTATATTTTATGATGAGTATTTAGAGTAATGATAAGATCCAACATATGTGCCCGTAGTTTAAACCCACTGCCATCCAGTCGATTCTGATTCAAAGCTGTCCTACATAGAGTTTCCAGGACTGTATGTATATCTTTATGGGAGCAGAAAACCTCTTCTTTCTCCTGAGGATCGGCTGGTGAGTTTGAACTTCCGCCCTAGTGGCTAGCAATTAAGTGCTTATTGTACACCTCTTCCAGGCCCCATAGGTTAAATAGCTGAAATGGAAGGAAAGTGAAAGTAAATGGAGGTCATATTTCTTTAAAAAATGTACCCTGGTAATATATATCATCTTATTTATCATACATGTTAGAATAAAACAGGTGTTAGAGTGTATGCTTTTTACTCTAACAATTGAAATCATATCATCAAATTACTTATCCATTTTTTAAAGCAAAATTTTAGAATTTCACTGACTTTTTTAAGGAGTATTTTATATGCGCTCCTACTCATAAGATGTTTTTTTCTTTCTTTTTCCCTCCTCTCCCTTTTTTTCTCTAGGCCTCTTACTGAGGAAGAAATTGCTGATTTAAGAGAAAGGCATTATGATTCCATTGCTGATAAGCAAAAATATATTGATTTAAAAATTCAGAAAGAGGTAAATAGTCTTTATGTTGCTTAAATATAGCTATCTTAAAGTCTATATTTAGGGGAGCGTTGTTATTAAATACTGTATTATGTGTGAAGTCTTTGGACCTATATTTAAATATATACAGATAAACAAGGATTAAAAAAGTAATCAGTTATTTCAGTCAATTATACTTTTAGTTTGACTTAATTTATCAGAGTTCACTTGTTGCCAAAAAAATGAAGATAATATTTCTTTAAAATATTTTAACTCACTAATAAGAGCTCTGAAAAGAACATGAACCTTTGTGTTAAAAACCAACTTGTAGCAAGCAAAATTCCTGTTTCGCAATATTTCACAAGTATGTGTTTTGGGTTTCCGTGTTGTTGGTTTTTAATGTTTTGTTTGTCTTGGCTTTATCTCAAAAAGTGAGCCAAGTATTTTTAAAAAATCACAAGTGTTAACTTTATCTTAATGTTTTCACAGAAATGACCTATAATTACAGTTTTTGTATTTATTAAATTAAATTGAATTACCATATCTTATGTAAATAACAACTCCCTTCTCTATGCTATTTTCATAAGCAGTCTACACTAATTATTTTGCAAGTTGCACTGTGGTTTGTATAAAAATACAGTAGTTATATTCCATTATACATTTAAATATAATGACTTCAAAAACATTAACCGAAGCCACACAATAGATGCTAGTATAAGTCAGAAGGAAAATAAAATTGTTGAAATTTAATTTTAAACTTATATTTGGCATGCACTCTATTATCGATATAGTTTGCATATTATCAATCGCAAAAAACAATTTGAATGATTTTTCAATAGTTTATTAGTAATAAAATTAAGAAGACATTGCATATAGATGTCATTTAGATAGAAGATAGAATTTTGTGTAAACTTAGTTCACTGTGATAGACAATTATATGATTGGACTTAGTTTTTGCAGACCATGGACTAAAAAGAGCGAAAACCATTAAACTATCAGGATGTATGTGTTGGGAGGATTGTAAAGATTGAAAATCATTACATATTCTTTAAAAAAACAACAACAACTGCATTTATAAAAATTTGAAGAATTCTGTAATGTGTTTGTTGTTTTGTTTACTTTGTAAAACAAGAACTTGAAACATGGGCATTCACTAAAATTTCAGTTCGGTTATATATATTTTATAGAGATCAATTCTTTTTTCTTTTTTTACTAGTTTATTTTTATTTTTTAGATAGAAATATTTTCTTTTTAGAGCAGCTAGACAGGTTCTGCTTTTTCGTTAATCCTTATTGTTTTGTTCATGTACAGTTAGAGTTACAAGAAGAGAAGTTAAGACTAGAAGAAGAAGCTTTATACGCTGCACAGCGTGAAGCAGCCAGGGCAGCAAAGCAGCGAAAGCTCTTGGAGGTGAGGGGAAAAGACCCCAACATACATTAGGGCTGCTTTTCTCCTAATTTTTTCTAACAAATCTTACTTGCAACTTTTTTCCCCTTGAATCAAGGGCCTCTTGCTTTAACATTGATTGTCTAAGTATAGCATTAACCAACATGCTTCACATGGAATGATGTTTAACTTTGTTGTTGTTGTTATAGGCTGTTGAGTGGATTCCGACTCATAGCGACCCTTTATAGGGTTTTCAGGGAGCAGCTTGTGGGTTTGAATCACAGACCTTGTGGCTTGCAGTCCAGTGCTGATCCTACAGTGCCGCACCAGGAGTGTTTAACTTTAGCAGAAACTAATTCCTGTTTACCCTAAGCAATTTTAATCTAACAAAATCTTTTAGAAAAATAAATGTACTTTTAGAGGGAAAACCATATAAAACTAGTTCTTAAATACAATTCTGAAAACATTTTTTGGTCAGCTTTTTGTTTGTTTTTTTTTTCATTCTTGAACTGCTAGAGTTTCTTGTACTTTATAGACTCGGGTAAGCTGGGCAATTTTGCCCAATAGGAGCACTGTGTATTTCTTATCTTTATTCTTAGGTCATTGAGAGTTTGTGTATTAAGAAGTCTTTGGCCTATTGTCAGGAGTGGCAGGAAATACTATATTTACCTTGTCATATACTAATACGGCATTACCTAAGTATCAGAGCTAATCTCAGTAGTTTAGCTATTTTACCTTGTTTAATCTTTTCAACAATCCTGGGAGGTATGTAATGTTTTTAATCACCATTTCACAGACGCGAAAACTGAGGAACAGAGATGTTAAGTAACTTGCCCGACATCCTATAACTAATAAATGGCACAACCAGAGTTTAGATCCAGCGGTCTGACTCTAGTGGTTAGCCAGTATCCTGTAGTTAATATCTCCCTCCATATTTTGTGTATGTGGGTTTGCTATCGTAGTATAAAAGATCATGTCTGTAAGTAAATTACTATAACTTAGAGAAGCTAGAAAATTATGTCCGTCATACGATTATGTGGTTTTTATGAAAAGTGCCCTTTTTATTTCTTGTCTCACTCACTTTCTCTTTGGGAGGGAGGGTGCTTCAGCAGATTCATTAAATTATATGGGAGATAACATTTTTTTGGTAAGTAAAGTTTAAAAATTCCCACCTTCAACTAAGAAATAAAAGGCTTTGTTTTTGTTTTTTAATTAATTCCTCAACTTTTATAGACTAACAGCATCCCATAAGCAATACCTATTTGGATGTTTTCCAAGGGTCTCTGGGTTTCTGCCTTTCCTGACTGAATATTTGATATAGGAATACTTAACTGTCTAAATTACATAAACTGACACAAACACACACCAATAATGCTATAAGTTTGTTAGGAGAGTATTATGTTGTTGATAAGTGCTGTTGAGACACTTCCAACTCATAGCAACTCTGTATAGGGTTTCCGAGGAACGACTGGTAAATTTGAACTGCTGACCTTGCCATTCAAACCAATCTTGCAGTCCAGTGCTTATCCTACAGCGCCACACCAGAACTCCAGTTATTATGTTGTTGTTATTGTTGTTAAGTGCCGTAGAGTCACTTCCAACCCATAGTGACCCTGAATAGGGTTTCCAAGGAGCAGCTGGTGAGCTTGAACCGCCAACCTTGCAGTTCAAACGGCTTTGCAGTCCGGCGCATTAACCCACAGTGCCAGGACTCCAGGGCAATTATTATAGCCACGTGTAATTAACAGTTGAAGAAAAAGAAAGTAAAGGACATACCAGGAACACGTAGCCAGCTGTAGGAGCTACAACTCTGGCAGGTCTACAGAACGTTTTATTTCACTGTTGCTCATGTCACTAATGATACAATTTCTAATACTGCTTTAGCTATTCCTTTTCCACCCCACCCCAACCCCCCTTATCCTTTCAGTGATTGTGACGTTATTGGACATAGTGAGAATGCTCAAGACACTAATATATATCTGTTAAAAAACTTTTTTATAAACCTATATATTTTCTGTTTATATACTTTTATACACTCATTTATTGAGAGAAATCCTGCCCACAAGTAAAAGGATGTGGAAATATGAACAGTGATGATTTTAACGAAAAAGACTTCAACAGCATAACGTTAAGTTTTTTAGTTTTAGAGATAAAAAAAAGGACTTTTTGATATTGCATGAGTGGTTTTAAAAAAGCAGAATTGTATGACAGATTGATTTATATTGTATCTTGTTTCCAAAGCAAGAAAGGCAGAGGGCTGCACAGCGATATCGTCTTTCCCACAGTGGAGAATATCAAAGGTAAATAGTAAACCATATGTCTGTTTCCCTTTGTTTTTCAAAATCTTATTTCCAAAGGGAGCGCAGTTCACGTTTGGGTGTTTATATATTCATGCTTATGCTTACTTTCCCAGAAAATAAGAGCCCTGAGAGAATTTGCTTTCTTAGAGTTAGAAAGTAAGCATCATTTATTTTACATTGACTTTATTGCCCCTTTAAAAGAATAGTCACGTCTTCCACATAGAAAATAGCATATGGACTCTCTTTGGCTAATTAGTTGTTTGGTGGGTTTTTTTTTTAGCCCATTGCTTTCGTATAATAAAGGTAACGTATGATCCATGTTTGGAAAAGGACTTTCAGTGTCTCACAATTTCACTTACTCCTCCTACTCCTTCAAATAAACCTTCTTATGCTTCATATTGAAAATCGTCGTGTTGGGCTTATGGCTGGGCTTTGGAGATTTGATTTGAGGATTAACCAAAGTTTGATTATTTCCATGCTAGCTGTTAGAAAACTAAGACTTATTTTCATTAGGTTAAGTCTAACAGTACAGTAGTTAAAAATCTGTACGAGATAGACCTTCAAATGAAATTGTCATTATTAAGTTACACTTGCATTTATGTTATCTATGTTGCATTTATGTTATCTACTGTGAGTATATATGAAAAAAACTTCTTTCACTTTTATTACAGTTCAGGACCAGATGATGACTTTGAATCCTGTTTGAGAAATATAAAGTCACAGTATGAAGTTTTTCGAAGTAGTAGTAAGTCTTAAAAATTATTCTTGGTACATTTTCAATTGATGTCACATAGGTAATTGGAGATCTTGGCTCTGTTTCCTATAAAAGAACTTCCTGCTCTTTGTATTGCCCAAATGGGTCAATTAGCTAGTCCTTAATTACCCAGTATCATCTTTCCCTTTTAAAAGGGAGTTGGAGCAAAGCAACAGCTCAGGCTATTTCTGTAGATTATATAAGGAGCCAACTACTCCTTCTGCCATTTCTACTTCCTCCCTACATCTGCCCTCACTCCCCAACACCCCCCAACAGAAAAAAGAAAAAGAAGGTGGGAGAGAGTAATATACAAGTGTTATCTTTATTAATAAATCATTTTAATGATTACAAATTGGTCTATAAAATTAAAGTGTTTCTTTCTTCAAGTTTCAAAAATCAAAACTCCTCTTTCCCAGTAGTGAAAGCATAGGAGTATTGGTCCCTTTGGAAAATATAGTCTAGTTTTCATTTGTTTAAATATTTTAGTTTTTCATCCTCTTTTACAGTTGTTTATTTAAAATACTACGTTGAGTTCATGATATTTGAAGATTTTGTAAGTTGTTTAAATCTGCATGTTGAGTGCTTAGATAACAAAATGAACAAAAAAAACCCAACCAGCCCATATACTGTTCATAACAGAAACTTATTAATACAATAATGTCATAATAATTTCTTATAAAGTTAAAAGAAATCGCAATATTTGGAAAGAGGCAGGTGTTGGGAAATAAATGGTGGTTATGGTAAGAGTACAAATGACAACATTCAGTTGTATTTCGGTGCATATTCTAGGACTCTCATCTGATGCCACAGTTTTGACACCAAACACGGAAAGCAGTTGTGATTTAATGACCAAAACTAAGTCAACCAGTGGAAATGATGACAGCACCTCCTTAGACCTAGAGTGGGAAGATGAAGAAGGTATTTCATAATCTAAAATGGATCTAAGAAGTTTCATTTAGTCTTTGCTAAATAACTCTTCTGCCTTGGCGTTTTACTTAATGTGAACTAAAGTGCACGTATCCCTACCCACTACTATTGAGTCAAAATGAGCATGAGGTCTTAAAAAAATCAGTAAGAAATTTGTCAAAGTATGGTTTTTAATGATGAACACTTGTGGATAAATTGTTTAAAAGTTATTTGTTTCTTGAGATTTAGAGAATAAATGTTAATTTCTCATTTTGATAATTTTGTCATTATACACTGTATGAAAAATCACTGCCCTCTTGTGGACAACCTAAAGACAAACCTTAGTTAACTTTTGATTCATTGTAAAGTAGCAATTTAATTGTTAATGATTCTGGTAGAACAAAAATTATAGCACAAACATTAATTTGAATTTTAGCTTGTTTGTCTTCCTTGGTACAGTACTTCAGGTTGTTGTCTTTGTAATGAGGTGCCATCAGGTCGGTTCAGACACATAGGAACTCCATGCACAGCAGAATGAACCATGGTCCTGTCCTCCACCATTCTCACAATTGTTACATTTCAGCCCATTGCTGCTACCAACCTGTTAGTCCGTCTCCTTGGGCATTATCCTCTTTTTCATTGACCTTCCATTTTACCAAGCATGATGTCTTCCAGGAACTGATCTGTCCTAATGTTGTTCTTGTCAAGTGCCGTCGAGGCAATTCTGACCCATAGCGACCCTGGGGTTTCCGAGGAGCAGCTGGTGAGCTTGAACTGCCGAACTTGCAGGTCAGATGGCTTTGCAGTCTGGCACATTGACCCACAGAGCCACACCACGATCTGTCCTAATAACACGTCCAAATTATGAGAGAAAAAGTCTTGCCATCCTGGCTTCTAGGTAGTATTCTGGGTGTACTTCTTCCAACACAGATTTGATTTTTCTTTTTGCAGTACATGGCACTTCCAATATTCTTCTCTATCACCATAACTCAAATGCATCAATACGTTTATGGTCTTCCTTATTCATTCTCCAGCGTTCATCTGCATACGAGGCTATTGTTCTTGAAAATACCACGGCTGGGGACAGGCGTACCTCAAACTGACATCCTTGCTCTTAAACACTTTTAAGGGGTCTTGTGCAGCACATTTGCCTAATGTAGTATGTCATTTGATTCTTGACTGCTGCTTCCATAAGTGTTGATGTTGTTGTTGTTGTTAGGTGCCATTGAGTCGGAACTGACTCATAGCGACCCCATGCACAGCAGAACAAAACACTGCCCGATCCTGGGCCAACCTCACTACTGCTGACACACTTGAGTGTTGATAGTGGATCCAAAAAATGAAGTCTTTGACAGCCATATTCTTTTTTTTTTGTTAATCATGATGTTATTTATTGATCTAGTTGTGCGGCTCTTTGTTTCCTTTACATTGTAATACATATTGAAGGATATATAATCTTGACCTTCATCAGTAAGTATTTTAAGTCCTCTTCACTTTCAGCAAACAAGGTTGTATCATCTGCATATTACAGGTTTTTAAAGAGTGTTCCTCCAATCCTGAAGCCATGTTCTCAGATTATTTGCTTAGCACACAGATTGCAAGGATGCAACCCTGGCGCACACCTTTCTTAAATTTAAACCATTCAATGTCCCCTTGTTCTGTTCAATTGACTATGTTTTGGTCTCTATACAGGTTCCTCATGAGCACAGTGAAGTGTGTTCTGGAATATCCACTCATCATAATGTTATACACCATTTGTCATGGTCCACACAATTGAAAGCCTTTTCATAGCCAATAAAGCACAAGCAAACAAGCATCTTTCTGATAATCTCTGCTTTCAGCCAAACTCCATCAGATGTCAGCAGTGATATCCCTTATTACATGTCCTCTTCTGAACCCAGCTTGAATTTCCAGTGGTTCCCTGCCGATGTACTGTTGCAGTCATTTTTTATTTTCTTCAGCAAAGTTTTACTTCCATATGATAGTAAGGATATTGCTCAATGATTCCTGCATTCCATTAAGTCACCTCTCTTTGGAATGGGAACAGATATGGTTCTCTTTCAATCAGTTGGCCAGGTAGCTGCCTTCCAAATTTCTTGGCATAGATGAATGAGTGCCTCCAGTGCTGACTCAGTTTGTTGAAAGATTTCAATTTGTATTCCATCAGTTCCTGGACCCTTGTTTTTCACCAGTGCCTTCCATCCTGCTTGGACTTCTTCCTTAGTTCCACTGGTTCTTGGTCATATGCTACCTCTTTAAATGGTTGAACATCAGCCATATCTCTTTTTTTTAAGCTTTCATTGTGAATTGTGTAATAGTTTACATGGAGAAACATCAGCTTTACATTCAACCAACTGTATTTTGTTTCATTGCAATAATTACAATCTCCTCCGTACACCATCAGTTAACAGTATTTGCCTCTGTTCTCTCTCTCTCTTTTTTTTTAATGTGCACAAAACACACAGGAATATATAATCATTTAAACAACTAAAGGACACATTTTTTAAGCCAGCCTCCTGCCCTCCAGTACACGGCCTTTTTCTTTCCATGAGTCGAGAGCCCCCAACTGCTCTTTCTTTCCATGCCATCACCTCTGCCTGCATCTTTGTTGTCGCTGCTTTTCTGGTTAGGATCCTTTGCTCCACTCATGCTCTTCCCTCTTGATGGTCCTAGAATGTACGATTAACTACTTGCATCTTTTTGTTACACATCTTCTACCATTACAGTTGTGCCAGTTGGAATTAGGCATGATAACAGTTACTCATTATTGAAACAAAATAATCATGTCCCCATCTCCTTTCACCAGATCAATCTAGATAAGATGAAAACTATTCAGTGGGGATCTATGCTGCACCCCTCACTCTGAAACTAAACTTTCTCTTGAAAACTTGTAAACCAGCCACTTTGTGCCGTTATAGCCCTTCCCTGCCACCCCTCCCCCCCCATTTTAAGTAGCCAGTGTCTAAGTTGCATGTCCCTATCAACCCTATGTTCTGAAGTGATAGGTTTGATCCTTCTTGGTTGGTATTTTGAGCAGCTACATCCATAAAGCAAAGCTCAAGTCATCACATTGTAGCAGTCAATTTACACTTGCTTCCTATATCAAACTTCTTTATCTTCCTCTAGTTGAGTTCTAATCAGTAAGCCATCCAAGCTAAGTCAAATAGGTACTATCTACAAGTTTGGTCATTCTTGCACACATCTACCTCCACTTCATATCAGCTGGACGCTTCACTCTCAGCTCTAGTCTCCCGTGGCTAGGTCAGTGTCCATGGGCTCAGGAGTTCCTAAGTCTCCCCAAACTTCAGACCAACCAGCCCTTCCTCTTCTCTCTCTCATTTCATGGCCAACAGAGGTCTATGAAATATGGTCTTCTTTACTGCCTTTCCCCACTTCCACTCCACTCACAAGTAGACCAAGGCAGTTACCAGCGAGCTTACAAGCCTCATCATGTGTTCTCTTTGA
>NW_006408706.1:1403231-1417846 GCF_000296735.1 Chrysochloris asiatica
GTGAACATTTCTTCATATGTTTGTTACCTGGCCAAATGTCTTCCTTGGTGAAGTGTCTGTTCATGTCCTCTACCCGTTTTTTAATTGCGCTAT
This sequence comes from Chrysochloris asiatica, assembly GCF_000296735.1. Lineage (NCBI taxonomy): Eukaryota > Metazoa > Chordata > Mammalia > Afrosoricida > Chrysochloridae > Chrysochloris > Chrysochloris asiatica. The sequence goes on from NW_006408706.1 coordinate 1,403,325, forward strand.
TTGTCTTTTTCTTGTAGAGGTGTTACAGTTTTCTATAGATTTTAGAGATTATATGTTGTTGCAAAATTTTTTCCCCATTCCCTTTTTACTCATTTGTTAAAATCTTTTGGTGCAAATAAATTTCTAATTGTTAGTATGTTCCAATAATCTGTTTTGTCTTCTTTGTGCAATTTTTGCAATGTTTGATAGTCTGTGTGTGCCTTGTAATTTTTTTGTTGTTTTTAAGTGCTGTCGTGTCGGGTTCGACCCTTAGCAACCATGTATAAGGTTTCTGAGAAGTGGCTCGTGAGCTTGAACCACTGACCTTGCAGTTCAAACCAACTTTGCCATCCAGCACATTAACCCACAGCACCACACCCTGACTCTGTACCCTGTAGTAGAGCCCTTAAATTTGTGCCTATTTTTTCATTGATGATGTTTATAATTCTGGGCTTAACATTTGGGTCATTAATCTATGTTGTGTTGGCTTTTGTACATAGTGTATCATGGAGGTCTTCTTTCATTCTTTTGTGTATTTATTTTCAGTTTTGCCAGCACCATCTGTTGAAAAGACTATCTCCTCCTATTCATTGTACTTTGGTCTTTTGTCAAAGGTCAGTTAGCTGTATGTGGATGGGTTAATTTCTGGATTCTCAGTTCTGTTACACTGATCTATGTATCTTTCATTGTACCAGTACCACATTGTTTTGACCACTGTAGCCATGTAGTAAACTTTGAAATCAGCGAGTAAGAGACCTCCAACTTTGTTGTTCTTCTTAAGTAGTGCTTTACTCATCCTGGGTCTCTTTGCTGTCCATATAAAGTTTATAATAATTTTTTCCATCTCTTTAAAGAATGTTGTTGGAATCTGGATTGGGATTGCATTAGATGTGTAGTTTGCTTTGGGTAGTATTGACATTTTCACAATGTTAAGTCTTCCTATCCAGGAACATGGTATATTCTTCCATTTTTGTAAATTTCTTTTGTTTTCTTGTAGTAGTGTTTTGTAGTTTTTTTGTATTGGTCTTTTGTTTTTCTGGTTAGATTTATCCCTACATATTTTGTTCTCTGGGTGGCTAGTATAAATGGTATTGCTTTCCTAATTTCCTTTTCCACATTGTCATTATTAGTATAGAGGATGCCAACTGATTTTGTTTTTTGTTTTTTTAATATACAGTGAGTTTCTTTATATAAAAGTTTTTCTGATGTCATTGCAATCACATAAAAGAAAAATATTTTTTCCAGATAAAAAATTACAAAGAATAATGTAAAATTGTTGCTATATGAAACTGGTATAGTTGCAGGTTAGTATATCAGTTGAAAAATCATTAATTATAGATAATTCCACATAGTTAAAGTGATAAATTATTAATACACATGTGAAATTTTTCTTATAAGTAAGCCATTTAGGTGATAAAATAGTACTGTAAATCACAATATAACAGTAAAATAAATAGGGAAAAAATTAGCAATAAGTGTGCCAGTTGAAAATAAAACATTCAAACAATATAAAATTTGCAATATAATTAAATATCATGTGAAGTTATTGAATAGGTATACATGTCAATTGTACCTAAATTAATTTATAAATATAACGTGATGCTAATATCAAAAGTTAGGAAAGTTTGTGTTTTTGTTGTTGTTATAGAGACTCAAAAGATATTTCTTATACTGATATGGGTTAAAAAAACAAACAAACAAACAAACATAAAGAGCCAGATAAATCTAATAAAATATAACAATATGAGACACCAGATGTAAAGGATATTGTAATCATTGCTGTGGAAAAATAAACTTTTTTTTTTTAAGTTTTTATTGTGAACTCAGTGGTAGTTTACATGAGATAACATTGACTTTACATCATTGTTTCATTGCAATGATTAAAATCCCCTCCATGCGTCATCTTTCAACACTATTTGCTATATTTCCTGTTTTGTTTTGTTTGGGCGTGGGAAAGTGCACAGAAACACTCAGGCATGTATAATAATTTAAGCCACCAAAGGACCCATTCTGCAAGCCTGCCTCCTGGCTGCCCGCTCTCAGTACCTCTCTCCCCATGAATCTAGAGTCCTCAGCTACTCCATGTCCCCGTCTCAGTCTCCATCTCTTGTGTTACTGCTTCTCTGGATAGGGCTCTGCACTCTGTGCTCTTCTCTCTTGATGGCCCCCTTAGGGTCCTGTTTCTGCCAATTGTTTTGTTTTTAAGATTTTTATTGTGGACTGAGTGAAAGTTTACAGGGCAGAGCATCAGTTTTACATTCAACAAATCATACACCTTGTTTCATTACAATGATTATAATCTCCTCGTGTACCATCAGTTAACAGTATTTCTCTCGCTTCACTTTAGCTCTTTTTAAAAAAACATAAAACAAACCACTCAGGCATATATAATCATTTATACCTCCAAAGGGCACATTCTGCAAGTCTGCCTCCTGGCCACCAGCTCTTAGACCCTCTCTTCCCATGAATCTGGAGTCCTCAGCTGCTCCCCCTCTCCATGACTCCATCTCTGCCTCCATCTCTGGTGTCGCTGCTTCTCTGGATAAGGTCCCGCATTCTGCTTGCTCTTCTCCCTTGATGGTCCTAGGGTCCTGTTTCTGGACTGTAAGATTAACCAGTCCCCTGTTTTTGTTACAAAATTTCTGCCTTTACAATTCTGACAGTCGCAATTAGTTATAAAAATAATTACTCACTACTGAATCATACAATTCTTGTCCCCATCTCTTTTCACCAGACCCATCTAGACAAGATGAAAACTATTCAGTGAGGACTCTTTCTTTCCTCCCATACTCTTAAACTAAACTCCCTTTTGAAATCTTGTAAGTCAGTCACTTTGTGCCTTTATTACCCCCTCATTTTAGGTAGCCAGTGTCTAAGTTGCCCGTCCCTATCTACCCTGTGTACAGAGGGGATAGCATTGATGCTTGATGTGAAGACTCCTTTCCTCTCTGTTGGTATTTAGTTACTACCTCCATGATTATAGGTCAGGGTCATCAAATTCTAGTAATTTATCCTTGTTTCCTTTATAAAAAAAAAAAAATTTGTTTTTTTTTAAATCTTCCTCTGGTTGAGTTCTGATTATCAGTCCGTCGAGGCTAGGTCAATGGGTACTGTCTGCTAGTTTGGGTGTTCTTGTGCATCTCCCCTCACTTCATATCAGCTGGATGCTTCACTCTCAGCTCTAGCCCTCTGTGGCTATGTCCTTATCCATGGGCTCAAGTGTCCTCAGATCTCACCACACTTTGGGCCAACAACCCCTTCCTCTTCTCTCTCTCTCTTCTCCAGGTCAACGGGAGTCCATGGACTGTCACTGAACTCAGCCCATTCTTCATTTCTGCCTTAACCCCTCTCCACTCACCGGTAGGCTAATGTGGTCACCAGCAAGCTTACATGCCTGTTTGTGTGTTCCCTTTGATTTTCAGTCTTAGAGGGGAGTTTGTCCTGAAGGAACTTGATTACTTGCCTTGATGGCTTCCTGGCGAACATCTTGCTTATTCTTGTAGTAGCCAGTCATGCTGACATTTTTTTGGAGGGGAGATTTTCCTGATGATCTTTCTTTGAAGATGTATCTTCTGTCACTCTAGATGTTGCGGGCCGGTCTACTTGCCAACTGAGTTTTTTATGTTGATATTGTACACTGCCACTCTGCTGAACTTCCCAATGAGTTCCAGAAGTGTTTTTGCTGAGTCTTTGGGGTTTCCTATGTATAGGATCATATCACCTGCAAATAGAGAGAGTTTTACTTCTTTGCCAATTTGAATGCCTATAATACTCCTATCTTGCCATATAGCTCTGGCTAAAACTTCCAGCACAGTATTGATAAGGAGTTGTGATAAAGGGCATCCTTGTCTGGTTCTTGCTTGCAAAGGGAAAACCTTCAGTTTGGTTTTCCCTTTGTGAACAGATTTGGCTGTTGGTTTTGTATATATTCTCTTAATTATGCTGAGGAATTTCCCTTCAATTCCTACTATGTTGAGCGTTTTTGTCAGGAAAGGATGTTGGATTTTGTCAAATGCATTTTTTGTATCAATCGATATAATTGTGTGGTTCTTTTCCTTTTTTTTATTTATATAGTGAATTTCATTGGATTCCATTGATTGTTTTTCTAATATTGAACCATCCTTGCATCCCTGATATGAATCCCACTTGGTCGTGATGTACTATTTTTTTTGATGTGTTGTTGAATTCTATTGGCTAGGATTTTGTTCAGAATTTTTACATCTATGTTCATGAGGGATATTGGTCTATAATTTCCTTTTATAGTGATGTTCTTTCCTGGTTTTAGTATGAAGAGTATGCTTGCTTCATAAAATGTATTAGGAAGTTTTCCATCCTTTTCTATATTCTGGAATAATGTAAGTCAATTCAAATTGGTGACAGCTCTACTTTGAATGTTTTGTAAAATTCACCAGTGAAGCCATCTGGACCTAGATTTTTTTTGGTTGACCTGATCAGTTTCTTCTTTTGTTATAGGTCTGTTCAAGTTTTCTACTTCAATCTTTGTAAGTTTAGGTAGGTCATGTTTTTCTAAAAACATATTCATCTCTAGATTTTCAAATTTGTTGGAAGTACAACTCTTCATAGTATTCTTTTATTATCCTTTTTATTTCCACTGGTTCTCTTGTAATGTCACCCATGTGGTTTCTTATACATGTTGTGTTTTCTCCATTTTTTCTTTTGTTAGGTTTGCCAGTGGTTTGTCAATTTTATTAATCCTTTCAAACAACCAGCTTCTTGTCCTGTTGATACCTTTGGGAATTTTTCTGTTTTCTATCTTGTTTATTTCTGTTCTAATCTTCATTATTTCTTTTCTCCGGGTAACTGTAAGTTTGCTTTGCTGGTCTTTTTCTTACTGTTGGAGATGTTGCGTTAATATGTTGATTTTTGTTCTTTCTTCTTTTTGGATGTGTGCATTTATTGCTATAAATTGTCCTCTCAGCACTGTTTTTTTCTGTGTCCCAAAGGTTTTGGTATGTTGTGTTTTCATTATCATTTATGTCTAGGAATTTTTTTTATTTCACATTTTATTTGCTCTAATATCCAATAGCTTTTAAGAAGAGTGTTATTCAATTTCTATGTATTTGACTTTATTCCTTGATCTTCCTATTGTTGACTTCTAATTTTATAGCATTGTGATCTGAGAAGATGCTTTGTAGTGTTTTGATGTTTGTAAATTTATGGAGGCTTGTTTTGTGGCCTAACACATGATCTGTTCTTGAGAATGATCCTTGTACCCTGGAATAGAATGTGTATTGTGCTATTGTTGGGTTGAATGCTTTGTTCAAGTCTATGAGGTCAAGTTGGTTGATATTGTCGTTTAGTTTTTCTGTGTCTTTGTTGAGTTTCTTTCTGGTTTTATACCTTTTTGAAAGTAGTATATTAAAATTTCCCACTATTATTGTAGATTTGTCTATTTCTTTCTTCAATTCTATTATGGTTTGCTTTATATATTTTGGGGCTCTCTTGTTGGTAGCATAGATATTTATTATGGTTATGATTCTTGTTTTCTTCCTGTATGATGTTCTTGATTACATCCCACAAGTCTTTTGGTCTTCAGTCACTAGTGTCTAATGCCTCAAATCTGGTGGGATTTATTCATGGTCTTATTTTGGCTCTTCTAAACTTGTTTTAATTTTCTTCAGCTTCAGTCTGAACTTGCATATGAGTAATTGAATGTTCCACAGTCTTCCCCTGGCCTTGTTTTGACTGATGATATGGAAACTTTTCATCCTGTCTTCCCATAGCTATAGTCAGTTTGATTTCTGTGTTCCATCTAGAGAGGTACATGTGTGTAGCTGCCTTTTATGTTGTGTAAAAAAAATTATCTGCAATGAAGCCCATATTTTCTAACTACTAATCCTTCCTCTGTGGTCCCTACCTTCACATTCCAATCACCAGTAATTATCAGTGCATCTTGATTGCATATTTGATCAATTTAAGGCTGAACAAGTTTGGTAGAATCTTTCAATTTCATCATCACTGGCTTTAGTGGTTGGTATATAAATTTGAATAGTAACGGTTTTAAGTGGTCTTCCTTTCAGACATATGGATATTATTCTATCACAGACAGCATTGTACTTCAAGATAGATCCTGAATTTTTTTTTTTTTTTGGATGATGAATACAGTGCCATTCCTCTTGAATTTTTCATTCCTGACCTAGTAAACCATATGATTCTCTGATTGAAATGGCCATTATCAGTCCATTTCAGCTTAATAATGCCTAAGCTCCAGATCTTTATGCTTTCCATTTCATTATTGACCACTTCTAATCTTCCTACATTCATACTTCATACATTCCATGTTCCAATTATTAATGGATGTTTGCAGCTGTTTCTCCTTTATTTTTAGTTGTGTCCCATCAGCAAATGAAGATCCCAGAAACTTTACTCTGTTCACATCATTAAGGTCAGCTCTACTTTTAGTAGGCAGTTCTTACCCATTCATACTTTGAGCACCTTCCAACCTAAGAGACTAATTCTAGCACTATATCTGACACTAAGGAGCTCTGGTAGCATAGTGGTTACGAATCGGGCTGCGAACCTTAAGGTCAGCGGTTCGAAACTACCAGCTGCTCCGCGGGAGAAAGATCAGGCTTTCTACTCCCGTAAAGATTTACACCCTCGGAAACCCTGTACAGGGTCGCTATGGGTCGAAACCGACTCGACGGCACTTAACAACAACAACAACATATCTGACACTATTCTGCTGCTATCCATAATGTTTTCATTTTCTGGCACTGTATCTTACAATGGTCCACTGTTACTCCTAAGGTTTTAAGTAGCGTAGTGGTTACGAATCGGGCTGCGAACCTTAAGGTCAGTGGTTCGAAACTACCAGCCGCTCCGCGGGAGAAAGATGAGGCTTTCTACTCCCGTAAGGATTTACACCCTCGGAAACCCTGTACAGGGTCGCTATGGGTCGGCTCCGACTCGAAGGCACTTAACAACAACAACAACAACAAACATTCAGAAATAGTACACCTCTCCTACCTTGTAATCTGCCTTAGTTTGGGAACTCTGCTTAAACCTGCCCACCATGGGTGACCCTGCAGGCATTTAAAATACCAGTTGCATAGCTTCCAGCATCACAGCAACACACAAGCCACCATAGTATGGCAAACTAATAGATGAATGGTGGACAATACATAAATCTCCCTAAGCCTCAATTTCTTCATTTCTAAAAGTGAAAAACATGCATACTTTAAAAAGATGCTTGGAGTCCCCTGGAGATGTAAATCGTTAATGTGTTTGCTGCTAACCAAAAGGTAGGTGGTTGAATCTACCCAGAGGCACATCAGAAGAAAGTCCTGGTGATTTCCTTCTGAAAATAAGACATTGAAAACCCTATGGAGCAAAGTTCTACTCTGATACAAATGAGGTCACCCTGAGTCAAATGGTACACTGTTTGGATTTTAAAGGATGATTACTTACTGCTTTATAATCAAGACCTGAAAATGTCTGCTGCATGATGTTGTTAAATGCCATCAAGTTGGTTCCAACTCATAGTGACTCAGTATTAAGGTTTCCAAGAAGTGGCTGGTGAGTTTGAACCACTGATTTTGTAGTTCAAACTGACCTTTTGGTCCAATGCTTTATCCTACAGCACTTACATGTTGTAAAATTTAAATAAAATACCCAGGACAAGATGTAGCATATAGCTAACATTCAAAATTCTATCTAAAATGTTGATTTTTTTAAAAAAAGCTATTTCATTAAGACCTACTTTTCATTTTTTTTCCCCCTTATTTTTACATTACTGTGGTTTGAGAGAATGTTTCCAGAGCAAGTTAGTTTTCCATTCAACAATTTATACACATTTTGTTTTGGGACAGTAGTAACAATATTCTTCCCACTTCCTTTCTGGGTTCCCAATTTTATTCGTCTTTCTTTCCTGCCCCTTCATGTCTTCTGAGCTTTGTTTTTGGGCTAATGCTGCCCTTTTCATCTCATCTGGTTAATTGTGCCAAGCAGTACATTACTCAACAGTGTTACTGTTCATTATACAAAATAGATTTGAAAAAGTTTGTGGGGAAAGTCCATTAACTTTTAATTCTATTTTTTTATGAACTTTTTGAAGAACCCCTGCATAGGCCAATTTATTATTCAACAGATAGGTGATCTTCATGTGTGGGTTCAGTTCCAGGTTTGAAGGTTGACTAAGGGTCATAGTTTCAAGGGCTCCACCACTCTCTATCAGATATGTATGTTTTATTTTTAATTTCTTTATGATTTGGAATTTTGTTCTACATTTTTCTCTCCCCTAGTTCAGGGTGTTTTACTGTGATCCTGATTAGAAAGGTTGGTAGTGGTAACTGGGCACTTTCTAGTTTTTCTGGTCTCAAGCGAGTGGAGGCTGTGGTTTGCTCCAGATGGGCAGGGACTAATAGTTCCATTTCAGATGGCCATTTGCTGGTTTTTAAGTCACGACTCTCCAAAGTAGGACATAAAACATTTTTTTTTTGTGGACTGTTTCACTAATTGACCTAGATGTTTCCTAAGACTATTTGCCCTGCCAACCCCCCAACCCCGGTGACTCATTCTCTTCAAGTATTTGATTATGGCTGAGTTTTTTATAACTTTGCTCCCCTATATGCCATGCAATATATATATATTTCAATACATTCAAATACATATGTAGAAGTATCTTCTGTCAAACCTATATATGTTGTTAAGTGCCTTCTAGTTGGTTTTGACTAATAGTGACCCTGTATAGAGTTTCAGAGAAGTGGCTGATGGGTTCTGAACTCCCAGTCTTGGAATTAGCAGCCCAGTGCTCATCTATAGTGCCACACTTGGACTCAGAAACCTATATATACTCATGGATATGTTCCCATTCATCTTCCCACCCATCTTAAGCTTGCATATCTACCTGTGTATCCATGCATAGATTATTGTTTGTTATTACTGCTATTACAGGATTATATATGTTATAATATTTAATGTTGTTGCCTTTACTTCTTGTTCGTCTCTCAGTGCCTTGGTCATACTGTGCTGACCTTCCTCTTGTTGGATAGTGCCTTTCCCTTCATTCAAGTTAATACATGTCTCCACTCTAGTTTGTGACTTTTCCTTCTCATCCCAGGTAACCATCAAATAATGTGCCTTTCTGTGTATAAACCATTTGTTGAGTTTTTGTAATAGCTGTTTTGTTAAGTGCCGTAGAGTCAGTTCCAACTCATAGCAATCCTGTATAGGATTTCCACAGAGCAGCTGGTGGGTTTGAACGGCCGACCCTGTGGTTCACAGTCCAGTGCTGATCCTACAGCGCCACACCAGCAGTCCTTTATAATAGTGGTTTCATACAATATTTGTCTTTTTGTGATTCACTTTATTTTTGATTGACTCAGCATGATATGCTCCAGGTTTATCCATGTTAACTATTTTTGCAGATGCGTTGTCATTTTTTTAGCATTGCACAGTATCCATTGTGTTCTATAATTTGTTTATCCACTCATCCATTGTTGACATTTAGGTTTTTTCCGGGTTTTAGCTATTGTGAATCATTCTGTAATGAACTTGGGAGTGCATATATCTGTTCCTGCCTTGACTTACTTCTCTAGGATGTATACCTAGCAGTGAGATGGTTGGAGCATTTGGAATTTCTGTTTCTGCCTTATTAAGGAAGAGTCCCACACCATTTTCCACAGCAGTTATACTATTTTACAATCTCACTAGTGTTGTATGAAAGTTTCAATCTCTCCACACTCTCACCAGCATTTGATGTTGTTGTTGCTGTTTTAACTGTACTAATATTGAGGTGAGATAGTATCTCATTGTTTTTGATTTGCATCTCGTTGGCTAACCACCACACACATATCTTCTTGTGTCTGTTGGCTGCCTGAATGCCTTCTTTGGTGAAGTGTCTTTTGATGTCCTCTGCCCACTTTTAGATTACTTATCTTATTGTTGAAGTGTTAAGTTTTTCTATAAAGTTTAGAGAATAGTCTTAGGTTGGATATGTTGGCAAAAAAGTTTTTTTTTTCTGTCTGTAATGTTCTCTTTTTACTCTAGCTGAAGTACTTTGAGGCATATAAGTGTCTAATTTTTAGAAGGATCCAGTCATCTGGAGTATCTTCTACTGTTTGTACATAATTAGTTATGTTTGGTAGCTTGTGCCATAAATTAGGGACCCTAAGTTGGTCCCTGTTGTTTCTTTGATGGCCTTTATAATTTGGGGTTTTACATTTAGGACTTCTGTCCATCTTGAGAATGGATCCTTTGTCAATTTTCTCAACAATAAAATGACTTCTGTTTTTCTACCAGCTTTTTCCTGATACTTTTATTTTACCAGCTAAATCCTTTCTGTGCAGAATTAGATCTACAACAATTTCCTGTTGAAACGCTTCCGCTGTAGTAGGAATTGGAGTACTATTAAAACACTGACTTTGGAGCCAAACAGAATATGACATTGAGCAGATCACCTTCCTCTTTCTGCCCATTTCTTTAACTATAGAATGGAGATAATGACAGTATTGTATGGCGTAGAGTTGTTGAAGATTACATCAGTTACTATACATGAAGTGCTTGCAACAGTAACTGGAATCTATTAATTACTAGACAAGTGTATGTTATCATTATCGGTATCTTACTGCTGCTGTTTCCTGGGAAATGGAATTATCGTCTGGGCAGGGAAAGACCTTGGCAGATACACGTATTTTCCCATCTAAAACAAAAAGTCAATTGTGCCTGCCATCTATTCTGTTCTATTTATAGCGCCTCAGAAATTCTATCTTGTATGATCAGTGCTACATCAAAACTGCCCCTTGGTGGGTACTAATATTTATTTTTACATAAAATGTCATACAAGATTGCTGTTCTTAAGTGCTTTAAGTACCATCAAGTCAGTTCCAACTCATAGTGACCCAGTATAGAGTTTGTGGGGAGCAATTGGTGAGTTTGAACCACCAACATTGCAGTTAGCAATCCAGTGCTTACCATACAGAGCCACACCTGGACTCCAGCATAGCATTGTTGTTGTTAAGTGCCATCAGGTTGGTTCTGCCTTACAGCCTGTCTGTATAAGGTTTCCGAGGAGCAGCTGGTGGGATTAGAATCCTGATCTTCCTGTTAGCTGTTCAGTACTTATCCTACAGCACCATACCAGGACTGCAACCTCAACAGGTTTCCTTAAGAAATCCTCCCTACGACTCCCTCATTATATAAATACAGAAATCAAGTTTGACAGTTGAATAAAAACTCTACTGTTAACTGGGAAGTTTTTAAATACAGCTTTTTGGCTTCAGTGAGACTTCTAAAAACACTTTGTTCAAATTCTAGGAATGAATAGAATGCTTCCAATGAGAGAACGTTCCAAAACCGAGGAAGATATTCTCCGAGCAGCACTTAAATACAGCAGCAAGAAAACTGGAAGTAATCCTACGTCAGCCTCTGATGATTCCAACGGGCTGGAGTGGGAAAATGATTTTGTTAGTGCCGAAATGGATGATAACGGAAATTCTGAGTATTCTGGATTTGTAAATCCTGTACTAGAACTGTCTGATTCTGGCATAAAGCAGTCAGATGCAGATCAGCAAAATCGATAGGGTAAAATGATGAGACTCTGTATATCTGTTATGACCAAATGTTAAAACCCAACTCGAATGTATAAATGGTTGTGCTGAACCTTTTTGTAAGGGGGAGGTGAGAAACCATGTTGTAAATGCTTATTAGAAAAAAGTCGGAATGATATATCTGAATTGCTTCAGAATTAAGTGCAATTTCATCATCTGCCTTCTGATTTCCAAGACAGCACCATGCAATGGATTAAATTGATTTCATCAGCTGTTTGTTTGATCACATTCCTGTCTACTATTGTAGATTGCCACTTTTTAAAAGTTTTATGGATTTTACTTTGAATGTCTCAAATCTATTTTAGTATCTAAATTTGAAAATACCCAGTTTGTTTTGTTTTGTTTTCTTAAATTTCTCAGCAGATGTGAAGGGAGGCTGAGAAGGAATTGCCAGATTCAGATTGTGAGGATGAATTGAATGACTCTGAATTTTAGAGTCAACATGATTAATTTAAATAGACCACCCTGAAGAATTGCTGGAGTATCAGTTTTTGTGTACATGTATTACCGATCATAGTATAATAATGTTGATTCAATATGAACGAAGGGTAATATGATCAAAATAGATTTTCATGGTTTGGGTATTTAAAATAGTTAATAATCAAAAGTAATATTTAAGACAATATACATATTAGTGTATATTAGGTTTTTTTACTTCATTTTACATGCCAGTATAAATGAATATTGACTTTAATTGGTATATGAAATTTCTATGTTTTTTAATTCCACATATCCAATGAATGAACTTAGAAAGATTTTACACAGAACATATTCTCTGTGCATGATTTATTAGGAAAGGAAAATCTAAAGAGTGGCAATACGGGTATTTCAAAGTAAATAAAATCATTTCTGATATAAAAGGATTAATTGATTTAATTAAGCTTCCCTTTGTATTGTAATACAAGGTGCTTTAATGGGTTGGAACTAAGTAAAACAATACATATAATTGCATTTTGTGATATACAATTAGTTCTTCATTTCCCTAAAGTGTATGTATCAAGGTAAAAGGTCAAGATATAAAGCACTCCCTAACAAAATTGCTTTTCTGGATTTTGCTGAGGATTGAGTATGATTTTTATAAGCAAGCTGCTTTTGTTTTCATTTTGGCTTTATTTTTCCTTAATATATTTTCATGTTTTTGTTTTCCTTGAAACAATGGCAGTGCATGTTCTCAACAACATAGGCAGGTCCAAATATAAATAGTCACTTGAAAGTTTTTGCTGTACTTAAAAATCACGTGGCCTCAATATGTAAATATAATACATTAGGTAATGCGATTATATCTATCTTAACCTCATTTAAGTTGTAGTAGCTGTGTCATTGGAAATATTTTAAGGTATTCAAGATTCACATCACCTGTGTTATGCTTTTTAAAGTTTGTATACATCAGATGTTTATTTTTGGTTTGGCATATGCTGCTATTGTAATTTTTCTTGGCATCTTGTTCATAAGGAATTTTTTGAAGGAATGGTAACTTCTCAAGGACTGTGAATAAAAACATTTTTACATTTAAAAATAAATTATTTCATTATTACTGATTTTACTCCATAACATAATATTTTTAATTACTAATTCTCGTATGAAGATAAAAAGGAGTGAATTAGGAAAGCAAGATGGAGCTAACTTTGAAAATATTCTGATGTGTTTGAACTACTAAGGAAAGCAGAGTAGTAACTTTTTTGTTCTCATTTATTTTTCATTTTAAAGCACCAGAAATAACTTATTTCTTCAACAAATATTGGCAAAGCTTCTGTGTCTTTAAGAGCGCTGGAGCTCTTACATGTGATGATGTAAGACAAGCACTGCACTGCTAACCAGAAGGTCGGCCCACCAGCCACTCGGCAGGAGGAAGTTGCGTCTGTTTGCTCCCATAAACATGTGCAGCCTCAGAAAGGCTATACAGGGTCGCTGTGAGTCAGAAATGACTCAATGGCACTTAACATCAACACTGTGTCTATCGGGACTTTAGGAACACAGCAGTAAAGAAGTATCCGTAGAGTCTGCTTCTTTTGGAGCTTACATTCTGGTGAGAAAGAGGCAAATTATAAATTGTAAAAATGAGTTGCAAACCATTCCTCCCATAGCCTTCTTTACTCAGCTGGGTTCTGTAATTCGCTGTACTGGCCACACAGAACTCGGACACAGTAATGGGCTTTTTTAGTGAAGTTAGCAGATTACAAAGCAGAATCAGGGCACAGTTCTCCTAGTCAGGACAGCCTTTCCTCTGCTGTGCGCACAGGCCAAGCCTCTTTCTGCCCAGGTAGTGTTACAAAGCTCTTCTAGGGCTGTTGATAAATGCCCACAGGCCACACTACTCCACCATCATCTCTGCTTGAAGGCACTCATCTCTAGCTTCCGGGGTCAGCAAACCTAGTTCCCCCAACTGAGTGCCTTAAGGCACTCCACTTAGCAAGCAAGCCTCCTGCCCCAAGTCACTCTACTTACTCCATGGGCTGGGAAACCTACCACTCTACTCTGGCTCTTGGTTGGGCTGCTGCTGCTCATCTGCCCCACCTCCAGTGTCATAGCTCTCTGTCACTGTTGTGGGACAAGGAGGCTTAGTGGGCAGGAAATCTCAGGGTCCAAAGGACAAACTCCATTCCTGGTTCTTCATCTTTGATGGTAGACTGATCCCTCCCCCTGTTTCTGTGATGGCTGATTTTATATCTACATTAGAGTTCCAAGTTTTCACAAATTAAGCCTGTTAAAATCACTCCAAATGTATCAAATAATCAATCAGCATCTTTCCCCACCTTCTTTTATATAAACCAATCAGGAAAACATTCTTTGGTGGGATTTTACAAAAACTAAGGCTAGAAGTTGTTAGGTAGTAGCGTTGTTGTTGTTGTTGTTAAGTGCCGTCGAGTCGGTTCCGACCCATAGCGACCCTGTACAGGGTTTCCGAGGGTGTAAATCCTTACGGGAGTAGAAAGCCTCATCTTTCTCCCGCGGAGCGGCTGGTAGTTTCGAACC